>NC_091173.1:17502379-17644879 GCF_040958095.1 Procambarus clarkii
TGACACTGTCACATTTTTCATCATGTGTTAATTTTCGTGATTTACACACACACACACACACACACACACACACACACACACACACACACACACACACACACACACACACACACATATATATATGTATATGTATATGTTTCATTGAATATGACTGCATATTCTGTATTGGTTATTTTCTTGTTTAGGGCTTCTATCCCTCTGACTAGTGCTCTTGCATCTTGGTTTAATTGCAAGATTTCTCCAAAGGGCATCATCGTTCGAGGTGAAGAAAAAGAAGTAAATAACTGTGGAATGTATTACACTTATTATAAGTTTACATAACGTTTCGAACCTACATGGTTCATTCTCAAGTGGTGGGACAGTACAGGGCATATTGGATTTATACTATTCAAGAGGTCAGGTGCGGACAAATAGAAATAGGTGAAGAGTATGGCATAAAAGTGTGAAAGTGGGAAGAATAAGGCGAAAATAAGGTACGAAACACAAAGATTAATCAGGTGTAGTGGGCGTGGCATGTTGAGCTGTGTCTTCTATGTTGGCATCTTCACGTCCCAGTCTTGTTCTTACTCTCATGGTGGGTAGAGTGAACAGTTCCGTAATTCGGGTATTTATGGTAGGTTGTTCTATTTTTATGTGGATTGCTTCAAGAATTTGTAATCATCTTACATCTTGGGTTTTGTCTATTATACAAGTGTTTTCATTCAACATTTCTCTTGTTAGAGTGATGTCATTTGCTTGTCTGATGTGATTTTTGGGGGCACCTGATTGAAAATGACAGGTCAAACACCTCGTCAGCTTGGTCGACGTCATAACGATGTACTTAGATTGAAGGTTACATCCTTCGTGGGGGCAAGTGCATACATACACTACGTTTGACTGCAATAAAGTGTTCTCCGTCGGCTTCGGGCTGTTTTTAATAAGGAGGTTGGTAGTCTTCTTTGTTTTATAGAATATGATTAGGTCTATGTTTTAGTTACGAGTTATGCTTTTTACTCCTTTACGGATTATTTCTTTCATTATTCTTTCTTCTTTTTTGTGTTCACTGTGCATGGTTGATTTGTAATATAATTTTATTGGAGGTGTTGTGGTTTCTGTTATTTAGGTTCAGGATTGTACCATCGGTCCAGGTGTCGTCTTATAGTAGTGTATATTTCTGTGTTGCTATATCCATTGTTCACCAACACCTGGGTTATTCTTTCAAACTCCATCCTCACGTTGTTCCATTCACAGCAGTGGATAAGGTCTCGACGAATATATGTGTTGAGAGCACTGGCTTTGTATCTTTGGGACTACTCACTCCTACCGTTTAGGCATAATCCTGTGTTTGTTGGCTTAGTGTATACGCTGGTGCTTAGAGATGCTCCTGTTTCTGTTATTAGTACATCCAGGAATGGATGTACATTCCCCCCTCCCACCCTGCCTTCTCCTCCTCGCCCTTCCCCACGCACGCCTACACCAGGGCGGTACTAGCCAAAGGTTTACATGGACATCACTCTAAAGTTTACCCCGTGATAACCACCTGCTCCATTAATTAGTCGGCCATAGACCAGGCTCTGACATAATTATTTAATCCTTTCAGTCAGAATTTGTTACGCTTCTCTATCGGTCACTGAGTACAATAAAACTGATATTTATTATGTATTTGATCCTAATGTTCTTAGGAACGTTAAATTGTGAATATTTCTGAACGTTCTGAACATACACAGTTTGGAAGGTGTTCAAAAGTCAATTAGAGCAAAAGAAAATATTTAGAGAGAAAGAAATATAAAGGTGGTTAAGTATCTTCCCCGGATGCTGTTTGGATGCTCTTAACTCATCTTAAATCTAGCGCCTTTGTTTTGTTTATTTTGCGATGATTTCGGGGTTCATCGTTCCCGCGGTCCGGTCCTTGATCAGGCCTGCTGGTTGCTGATCTGGTCAACCAGGCTGTTGGACGCGGCTGCTCGCAGCCTGACGTATGAATCACAGCCTGATTGATCAGGTATCCTTTGAAGGTGTTTATCCAGTTCTCTCTTGAACACAGTGAGGGGTCGGCCAGTTATGCCTCCTTATGTATAGTGGAAGCGTGTTGAACAGTCTCTCACGTTGATAGAGTTATGGCACCAGAACCAGTGCCACGCATAATGAAAATAAAGTTGGCGACCTTTCGATCCATCACGGGCGCTTATACCAAATCATAACTACTTCTTAGCGATAACCCTGTTCATCTGCTGCGTGCCTGAGCCTCAGTAATCTGCCCCTCATACTGCCCGCCATATACGCATGAGGCAGCCGGCGGAACCTGTGACAGACGCGGTAAAATTATTATGATCAAAGAAGACTGAAAACAAAATAATTATCAAATGAAGTCACCAAGCCGGGTAGACCATGTAGCTGGATAATAATTAGCTTGGGCCCATCAGAGGATTCCTAATGATAGTCTTGGGTGGTTTAGATTCGCGGTCGATCAGAACGTAGGAACTTCTCGATTATGGCCGCTGCCAAGGAATTCAAGGAAAGCTGACGATGTTAGTCTAGACCACAGTCATTAATCACCCTGGCACTTGACGCACAAGAGCTGAAACTCATCAATTTATCAAGCTGCTGCCACCGCTTCTCCTGGCCCCCATCGTAAGCACCAGTAGATAGATGGTCCGGGACCACAAGAACGCACTTTTCTAGTCCGTTTTCTTTTCTAATTTGATCGCATGTATTTCTAGTCCGCATCTGGCAAGTGTTTCCCGTACATGGTGTCTCTTGTTCTGGTGCAAGTGCTGGTGGTAGTCTGGGCGAAGTATACCTCTAGTTTGGGAGTAGGAAAACCCTACAACAATATTTTTCACGTGGAACCTAGCGGTACTCCGCGGAGCCCAGCGGTACTCCGCGGAGCCCAGCGGTACTCCGCGGAGCCCAGCGAAACCTAGCCGGGTGTTGCTGGGCCCCTTAAGATGGTAGACAGCAGCTAAGAAAACGAGGAGCCGTCGGCACTCAGAAAGCAAAATACTAGACAGTGACACACAAAATGTGAGAAAATGCTCAATATATAGTTGGTCAGTTCTAAATATAGTTGGTTAAACGGATAACTTGCAAACATATCCCTTTAATGCAATTGTACTTAATCTGCAATTATTTTATTAATTACCATTGGTAATAATTAATTATGATTTGCTGAGAGTGGGATTTTAGCATTTAGCGAAATAACATTCAATAATATTTTCTCAGTCACGTAAATTAATAAAATCTGAAATAATATATATATATATATATATATATATATATATATATATATATATATATATATATATATATATATATATATATATATGTGTGTGTGTGTGTGTGTGTGTGTGTGTGTGTGTGTGTGTGTGTGTGTGTGTGTGTGTGTGTGTGTGTGTGTGTGTGTGTGTGTGTGTGTGTGTGTGTGTGTCATGAAATTTATCGAAATATTAATAAAACATGCGATTTCCAACGATTTTTTTTTCTGCAGCATCCCCCGATATAAAGGCAATTCAAGATTGTATTTCTGTTATTGAGATTTAGGGTGAATTGCTGGGTTAAATTACGCAAGGTCATCACTAGCGATTATTATAATTTCTACGACAGTGTTTTGACCATTACTCTTGCTAGTAGTTTCGATGATCACTACTATTACTGCTAGTATCTGTGTAAATATAAATTGTAATTGAGAGTGTATGAAGTATTATTGTAACTCACCACTGACGGGTTACTACTCACCATTGAGGGGTCACTACTCACCACTGAGGGATCACTACTCACCACTGAGGGGTTACTACTCACCACTGACGGGTCACACTACTCACCACAGACGGGTCACACTACACTGCTCCTCACACTTCACGCAGTGAGTGTGAAGCGTGAAACATGACCACAGTTCGACTAGTGGGAGACAAAAATCAAAAGATATACATTGTAACTTTCACCCCATCTGGCCTGGGAACTCCTTCACCAAGTCACTGTGGTAGTCATGTTGAACTGGATGCTAATGGCGGCAGCAGAAACAGATGACCGCTGGACAACCCAGCTCTCTTTCATCGACAATTTACTCTGCTTTTACTTCAGTGTTCGTGAAAGGTCTTTTGCAGCGTATCTCGTGGTCAAGTTAAAAGATGCCCTTACGCTTGCTCCGTCTTGTCAACTAGTAAACGGGATGAATACAAGCCTCTCTATTCAGGGAGTATTTTGTTCGGGATGACTACACGCCTTTTATGTTCAATAGTGTTCAGGAGGAAATACACTCCTGACGAGTCTGGTAGTGTTCAGAAGAAGTGAACATGTGTGTGCTAATTTTACGTACTCATTACTAATGTTGTTGTGAAGCATATTACTGTGGGGTGTGTTCAGGTTCGCGCCGTGGCATATATATATATATATATATACACACACACACACACACACACACACACACACACACACACACACACACACACACACACACACACACACACATATCTTTGTCTTTTAACGAAAAATTTCTTCATGTTCAGAGTACGGCATTAATCGTTCTCCAAATCTGTAAAGGCCAATACCAAAACCCACTCACGGGATAAAGTACGTACTACATTTGCCGCGTTATACGGAGCTCATGTTAAACCTTAACAGTGACAAAGTGCAACAGTTACGCCATTTATATCAGTTAGAAGTTGTGAGAGAGCGCATCTGTGCGCGTCTGTGTGGGCGACAGCGGTGTAACAAGCCCCATAAATATTAATCTCTTTGATAGATAGATATTCGTATATGTGTGTTGACGCGAAACGATGAGCATTTTAGACTTGGCGGGATGGAGAGGTGCCCGAGCACTGGACGGGTCAGAAAACTCTACATTTAACCCACCTAACCTATCCTACGTTGTAGGATAGGTTAGGTAACCTAAGCTATCCTACGTTGTAGGATAGCTTAGGTAGGGTTGCTTGGATTCATGCGGTTTGTGGTTAGCTTAGCGCTTTGTATTACATACGGTGTAGCTAATCAAAACTACGGGCTGGATTGTGTGCTGGGATAATCAGATATTACTGCGGAATCAGGCAAAATGATGGTTTTGGAGCGAGATATCACGGTGATAAGGACATTGGTATGTGTGATACTATAGTGGTGTCACATATATGTATTTAGACCATATTATTAACGTCACTGTTAAGTATGACACTATAATGTTAACGTCATTGTTATGTATGACATCTTAACATTACTGGGAACGCTTCTCAGAGTTAATAGCACTAGGAGTAAGTCACCATTTTCTTAATGACACTTTAGTTGGCACTTTTTTGTGTTAATTGTATTTTGGAGATATATCATTGCATTAATTGCACTTGGGTGAGCTTTCATGATATTAATAGTGCTTTAGATGAGACACTGTAGTAATAATAGTGCTTAAGATGAAATACTGTAGTAATAATAGTGCTTTAGATGAGACACTGTAGTAATAATAGTGCTTAAGATGAGACACTGTAGTAATAATAGTGCTTTAGATGAGACACTGTAGTAATAATAGTGCTTTAGATGAGACACTGTAGTAATAATAGTGCTTTAGATGAGACACTGTAGTAATAATAGTGCTTTAGATGAGACACTGTAGTAATAATGGTGCTTTAGATGAGACACTGTAGTAATAATGGTGCTTTAGATGAGACACTGTAGTAATAATAGTGCTTAAGATGAGACACTGTAGTAATAATAGTGCTGTAGATGAGACACTGTAGTAATAATAGGGATGAAACGTTCCCCCATCAAAATATCTCACTTCATTTGCATTTATAACATTTCACCTCTAATAATATTGACTTACTTTTCGTTACAGCTTTAGTATTATTTCGAAAGATATTTTACCGAGTCATTAAATATAGACTTGGTGGTTTACCAATATATTATGTGACTGTTTTTCTTGCCTCTGCAAACTGTGTGTAGATCACATACCTGAGTGGGACAGATGAGTGACGGTGGGGGGGGGGGGGGGCTGGTGTGTTGGTATGCTGTGATTCAACATGAGACCTGTCTGACAGCCTGACCCTGCGTCCGCTTGGTCTAGCTGTCGTGCCTGTCATTGCAAGTGTCGTGGGGTTCGACAGTCGATCCAACTGTCATTTATTTATTGTCATCTGCTTGTTAGAATGCTCGAAGTATACGTTTTTGTGTGAGTGTTAATTTAGGTTAGTTCCATATCCTCACTTCTCTGTCACACCTGGGTCAGACATATGCTCTCTTCACTGCCACACCTGGGTCAGACATATGCTCTCTTCACTGCCACACCTGGGTCAGACATGCTCTCTTCACTGCCACACCTAGGTCAGACATATCATCAGTTCACTGCCACACCAGGGCCAGACATATCATCACTTCACTGCCACACCAGGGCCAGACATATCCTCACTTCACTGCCACACCAGGGCCAGACATATCTTCACTTCACTGCCACACCAGGGCCAGACATATCCTCACTTCACTGCCACACCAGGGCCAGACATATCCTCACTTCACTGCCACACCAGGGCCAGACATATCCTCACTTCACTGCCACACCAGGGCCAGACATATCCTCACTTCACTGCCACACCAGGGCCAGACATATCCTCACTTCACTGCCACACCAGGGCCAGACATATCCTCACTTCACTGCCACACCAGGGTCAGACATATCATCACTTCACTGCCACATCAAGGCCAGACACATATCTTCACATACTGCTTCCTGTTACATACGTCCATCGTCTGTAGCAATACTTTCCTCTGACGGGTTACACACCCCAAGTCCCACACACACACACACACACACACACACACACACACACACACACACACACACACACACACACTTTACCAACCACCAGCTTATTCTAACTATATAATCTCCATATTCGCATTCCCAAAGTTATTGTGCATCATATCCTATAGTTTGTCATCATTAGAGTAAACACGAACGATAAGAACACGATGGTGAAGTGCATTGAATTTTATTGCAGGCGAGTAGTTACCAGTTTTCAGAATAGTTCGTCCAAACGAGGCCAGGAAGATCTGAAACATAAAGATGTGAAATTTATAGATTAGCACAGTGGGATGGACAAAGAAAACATCGTTATGACTCGACCATTTTGGCGGAGGCATAAATTGGTCTTCCCGCGAACGAGGAGAACTTCGCTGTAGCCGTTGATAGACAAGATAAATATTCTTAATGGGTCATTTGGGTAATTCAGACCAGGCGGACGGTGCTACAGAAGGAGTCTAAAAGGCTTGGTCCTAGAACATTGACTCCTATATGCTTCTAGTTTGTTTACGTGCACTCACGCACGCACGCGCGCGCACGCACACACACACACACACACACACACACACACACACACACACACACACACACACACACACACACACACACACACACACACACACACACACACACACACACATAGTATAGTGTGCAAGTAGTTATGTGGTGGAGGCATATTTCAAATGTAGATTTGATAGAGCCCGGAAGGCTCAGGAATCTGTATACTGAGATCTGGGGGCTGACAGTCGCCAAGTGGGCATGTGAAGGCATACACGACGTTGGTCTCTTGTAAGGCGTTCTGTTTGGTGTCTGGAGAGTTCTTCATGAGTAGGTTGGCCGTCTTCTTGTTTTTGTAGTAAATTGTTAATTATATCTTCTGATTTGTGTCTGTTTGGATAACGTTCCTATCAATAATATCTTTCAGGACACTTTCCTCCGTTTCATGAGCCGTCGAAAAGAAGTTCCTTTAAAACAGTCTAATAGGAGGCACAGGTGTTGTGTTAGTTGATTCTTAAGAGGTTGCATGGCGTCTCACCTTTCTTGTAATGACGTCTTCAACATAACCGTTATATATATATTTATAATATTTAGAGAGAGAGAGAGAGAGAGAGAGAGAGAGAGAGAGAGAGAGAGAGAGAGAGAGAGAGAGAGAGAGAGAGAGAGAGAGAGAGAGAGAGAGAGAGAGAGAGAGAGAGAGAGAGAGAGAGAGAGAGAGAGAGAGAGAGAGAGAGAGAGAGAGAGAGAGAGAGAGAGAGAGAGAGAGAGAGAGAGAGAGAGAGAGAGAGATGCATTTTTAATAACAAAATTCCCAGCCTGCAGAGAATATCTGAAAAGTTTTGGGTAAGCGCTTTTTATGTTCTTTACGGTTTTATAACTCCAGTATTTTGTTTCCCAATTGTAACTTGAGGAAGAACTCGTGGCTGACACATTATTTTGTTAAGGCTCCCAGTTGCCTCTATTGGAAACAACGCTCTGCTTTACCACGTTTCTTGCTTGTTGCTGCTTCTGCTCTCCAGTTTTCTGTGCGTCTCGCCTCTCTTGTCTGGCAACTTTCTACTCAGTCTTGCCACACACATTTCTACTTTAATTTCTTACTCAGAGTAAAAATTGCATCAGTGTGGCATTTGTCTTACGTTCCATAATGGTAAACGAGTTATACGGAATAATATCCCACAGGGGTTCGACTTTTTGTTGCAGAGTAACAGTATTTCCAATCACTTGGGCTGGACGGTAGAGCGACGGTCTCGCTTCATTTAGATCGGCGTTCAATCCCCGACCGTCCCCGACAAGTGGTTGGGCACCATTCCTTTCCCCCCGTCCCATCACAAATCCTTACTTATCTTGAGCCCTTCAAAGTGCTATATAGTCGTAATGGCTTTGGCGCTTTCTCCTGATAATTCCCTTCCCTCCTCCAGTGGAGGAGGGAAGGGAATTATCTCCAGTGGAGATAATGTGACTGTTGCAATGACAGTTTTGCAACATGTTATTGTTACAGTGATATGTTGATTTTCAATGTTATTGTTACTGCGTTACAGGTGACGGCTCCCGTTATTGTCTCAAGGAGTCATATGTGAAAGTTAACGTTACTGTTGTTGCTGTTGCAGAGTGCAAGATGGCGGTGAACGTGGTGATTCCGCTGCTCATCCCCCTGGAGGAGAACCTTCACAACAGTAAGTGCCACATGCCAGCGCCTTCATCACATGTTGCTATAACCCACGCCACACTCACTTAAGTTATACAAATATAGTCAATGTAAAGCAATTATTGGCATAACTTTTAGGTCACCTGCCATTCAATATAGAAGAATATGATGACCAGACCACACACTAGAAGGTGAAGGGACGACGACGTTTCGGTCCGTCCTCTTGGACCATTCTCAAGTCGATCTTGAGAATGGTCCAGGACGGTCACAATTTAATAAGTCAATATTGACTTATTAAATATGTGCATAGGTGACATACTTAACATAATAGTTTCCCTTGAAAAGCTGCATAGAAAACACCGACCTTACCTAACCTACTTAGTATGTTAAGATAAGCATCTTATTGCTTCGTAATTACAATTATTACCTAACCTATACCTATAATAGGTTAAGTAACAATTGTAATTACGAAGCTATAAGATGCTTATTTTAACATACTAAGTAGGTTAGGCAAGGTCGGTGTTTTCTATGAAGCTTTTCAATGGAAACTATTATGTTTAGTATGTCACCTATGCACGCAACTAATAAGTCAATATTGACTTATTAAATTTGCGAGAACGGGTTGGGTCATCATACTTTAGCCACGTTATTGTGACTCATCGCCTGTACATAGAAAAATATAAAACTAAATTGAAAAAAATATTCAAAAAAAGAGCATTTTTACTCTGTGATTACACTTAATATACAGTTTTAAAATTAAATGACAATAGTTGAAACGTACGATAAAAAAATATTTTACTTTAACAAAATAGGTCAAGAGTTTCCATGCATAAAGTGGTATAAATTCACTCGAAGATAATCTGTGCTAAGCTTAGATGGAGTTTAGAGTATTGCAAAACAATTGGTCACGTGCATCTACCAAACAGACGGTCAGTGCATCTACCAAACAGACGGTCAGTGTATCTACCAAACAGACGGTCAGTGTATCTACCAAACAGACGGTCAGTGTATCTATCAAACAGACGGTCAGTGCATCTACCAAACAGACGGTCAGTGCATCTACCAAACAGACGGTCAGTGCATCTACCAAACAGACGGTCAGTGCATCTACCAAACAGACGGTCAGTGTATCTACCAAACAGACGGTCAGTGCATCTACCAAACAGACTCCTTCTTGAGAGGTTATCTTGAGATGATTTCGGGGCTTAGCGTCCCCGACGACCAGTGTATTTGACAAACATTGGTATTTACACAATTACAGGACTCCTGAAGGAGGTATCTCGCCACTCAGGTAGTCTCTCTCGTCTCTCTCTCTTTCTCGGTCTCCTGGATAACTCTCGTTATCCAGGCTGTTGCTCTTCTTCAGCTCGACTATATAATTCAATACTGTCCAGTAGTGGTCACTGGGACTCCAAATGGATCTTCTTATCCAAGTATCCACTCCATTTTAAGTCAATACTAAATGTAGCATTGGCAGTATTGTGGTCGTTTAGTAAATACCAAACTGTAGTGTCCATTCAATTTGATCTACACAGTCCGTCTCCACTATGGGGATCTTTCATGAGCTTGTACACTTTTCTGTGATTAATATCACAGAGTTATGGGTGCTCAGATCTCGCATCATTTAACACCATTGTTGCGTTCTCTAGGGCTTTAAGACTGTTCCCTTCACCGTGTTCTTGTGCCTACATGTTCCTCTCTGTGCTACCTGCTCTTAGTCTAAAGGTTCTGTTTACTGCTGTCCTCAAGGTCTCTATGTTTACCATACTTGTGTTTCCAGGTTAGTTAACCACCTTTGTCACGGGTGCTTCTTCAGACCTGTTGTCTGTTTTTCTGAGGGTGTGTGTGCGCGCGCGTGCGCGTGTACACACGCACTTGTTTCCGTGTGCGTGTGTACACGCTCGTGTCATTCAAAACAAGCCAGTGGTCGTTCTCAATCCCTTGGGACCGAATGGGGGTGAAAAACATGTTTTTCTTGCAGGTCTGAGAACATTAAATCCTTCACATAATTATTCCCACTCTGCTGACACCCTCACTGTAACCAGTTCTCATCTGTAGCCAAGCGAAGGTTCATGAACTGTATTACTCTCGTGTAGTTTATGTCGAAATGGATAGAACATAAGAACAAAGGTGACTGCAGAAGGCCTATTGGCCCATACGAGGCAGCTCCTCTCTATAACCCCCCAATCCCACTCATAAACATGTCCAACCCACGCTTGAAACAATCGAAGGACCCCACCTCCACCACGTTACGCGGTAATTGGTTCCACAAATCAACAACCCTGTTACCGAACCAGTATTTACCCAAGTCTTTCCTAAATCTAAACATATCCAATTTATACCCATGAAATCTATGAGCATATACATGTAATGTGTCTCAATAATACATTTGGTTGTAAAATGTAGCGAGGAGACCTTTCGTGCAGAGCGACTTGACGCTGCTATACAGTAATCGTTGAACAAATCCACAAGTCATGACGAGGATTCGAACCTACGTCCGAGAGCATTGCAGACGGTGCCTTAATCGACTGAGCTACGACATGGTCAAACGAGTTGAAACCAGAAGCTCTACTGAACTTACTTGGATCCTGCAGCCTCTCCGAGACACAAACCAGGGTTTTACACAACTCTCCCATGCACTCGAGCTATGTCAATAGGCCGTTCTACCTCTTCGCCCTTACTTCATTACACACAGAAATCACAATAGCGTGATGCATCAAATGAACAAATCCACAAGGGGATGAACAAATCCACAAATCCCTTGTGGATTTGTTCATTTGATGCATCACGCTATTGTGATTTCTAGGTGCAGTAATCGTTTCCTGAATGAGCAACATGTTATCTTGAGTTATCTTGAGTTATCTATCTACAACATGTATATCTGTAGGAACCTTCCTTGGATATATATGAACGTGGTCGGCATCAATGCCACGGATATACAAGTATGTGATAGTCTTAAAGTGTTACCAAGTTCAAACTCTGTACAACGCTGCAGCTTAAGACCTCTGCTGCCCTAATTGTAATTATTTTCATCACCACATTTTACCTCCTGGGCGCCACTTGTGCGGTAACGCTTACCCATTTTTTGTTGTTCATATCTGCTTTTTAATTTGTGGACTTACGTAAACCCCGTTATTTCTCCTCGGCAGCTACGGTGTACTTGCCGACTGTCATTGCACTTAAGAATTGTTTCTATCATACTGTTCGTCCGTACATGTGCCATCGTTCCGCTACTGTTCAACCATGGTATTCCATCGATTCCTCTGAGTATTTTATTTATCTCGACCATGTCCCTCTATTTCGCTTAATTTCCAGGAAAGTTTGTGTTAAATTTAGCTCCTTCACACTATCCGGGAAACTCAATTCTCTTAACCAAAAATGACATTAGTGACATTTTTAATACAATAGAGCAATTTACATTGAATTCAATGGACTCTTCAATTTACAATACCGAATTTATAATTTATATTCACCTTCAAATACCCAAATATCATCCTCATTTAGCATTGCAAGACTGGCTGCCGTAGCAGAGTAACGATGCCTCAGACTGTGGGTCACACGGCGCCTCACGTGGCTCATGCAACTCGTCTGCCAATAATGTAGTCGATATTGATTAAATATTCAGACGGCAAATGTTTTCTTGGATTATTGGATTACCATCTTTGTGGTTGTGTGTGAGTGGCTTATCCTGTTGGGAGGCAACTCTTGTGTGACAGTGCAGACGTTGGGCTTACACCTATGTTGAGGTGGTGGCTTTGGCTTGATGTTTTATGATTGAGGTTTTATTCGTTGTGTTAAGATTGAGGTTCGATTTGCTGTAATATAACATTAAATTGAAAGCTTAGCTTGCTGTGTCATTATCCTAATTTATTGTAAAGTTGGAGCCTCGACGTGCTATGTTAAGCTGTAGGGTTTGCTTCCTATGTTACACTAATATGACGAGTTGTCTTTGCTTAATGTATGTTATTTATATGTGTTTAATGTATGTTATTTATATGTTGGACTTGCTGTGTTTTCATTTAAAATAGGAGCTAGATTTACTCACTTAACATTCTAAAATGTTAATGCTATCCTGCCCGAAACGCTTTGCGTAATAGTGGCTTTAGGCATTGTATGTACTAGCTCTATCTATTAACCCAACAAACTTTGTAAAATCTCTTTATGTATGTACCTTACCTAAATAAAAATTATTATTATTATTATTATTATTATTATAAAACAGAATACTGACATCTTTAATTACCATGTTAGAACATAAGTATTATCTTTGATACGGGACCATATTTTGTTAGATTTTTGCTTCTTGTCACAAAGTGCAGAGTATTCAAGTACGATGGAATACCGAGTGCTGAATCTCACTACGCTATAAAAGAGACAGGAACGGGTAGATATGATTACGACATTTAAGATCCTAAAAGATATTGCGGAAGTAGATAAGGACTAAATGTCTAACAGGTCACTAAATGTCAACAAAAGTTATTGTTGTTGTTTTAGATTTAGCTACTCAGAACGAAATGTCCATGAAGCACGGGCTATGGTGAGCCCGTAAGTGATAAGAGTCAAAGGTTAGATAACTGTCAGCACTATTCCAGCTGGGCCTGTGGGTGTGGTGGGTGTAGTGAACCATTCCAAGCACTACACTAGCTAGGCCTGTGGGTGTGGTGGGTGTAGTGAAGCATTCCAAGCACTACACTAGCTAGGCCTGTGGGTGTGGTGGGTGTAGTGAAGCAGCCCGCTACACCAGGGGGGTCGATCATGGTCACGCACCATTAGCATGAACCGACCCCACCACGCATATACATGACCAAGTCTGTATGCTAATATATGAGAGGCTCAGCCCTGAAGGATGCTTTATTTTTTTAAGACGGCCGGTGGGAAATAAAATGTTGATGCGATTTTGTTTTGACAAGAAACCCCCATGTGATGGTGGCTTCACTCTGCCTGAGACGACCTGTCTGTACCTTAACACTCAGCCAGTGACGACCTGTCTGTACCTTAACACTCAGCCAGTGACGACCTGTGTGTACCTTAACACTCAGCCAGTGACGACCTGTCTGTACCTTAACACTCAGCCAGTGACGACCTGTGTGTACCTTAACACTCAGCCAGTGACGACCTGTGTGTACCTTAACACTCAACCAGAGACGACCTGTGTGTACCTTAACACTCAACCAGAGACGACCTGTGTGTACCTTAACCCTCAGCCAGAGACGACCTGTCTGTACCTTAACACTCAGCCAGTGACGACCTGTGTGTACCTTAACACTCAACCAGAGACGACCTGTGTGTACCTTAACCCTCAGCCAGAGACGACCTGTCTGTACCTTAACACTCAGCCAGAGACGACCTGTGTGTATCTTAACACTCAACCAGAGACGACCTGTCTGTACCTTAACACTCAACCAGAGACGACCTGTCTGTACCTTAACACTCAGCCAGAGACGACCTGTCTGTACCTTAAGACGTGAGACACTAGCATCGTGTAGTCTCACGCTGTGACCTAAAATGAAAATAGCAAGATTAAAAAACATAAGCCGCAGAATGCCTATTGGCCCATACGAGGCAGCTCCTATTGGCCCATACGAGGCAGCTCCTATTGGCTCATACGAGGCAGCTCCTATTGGCCCATACGAGGCAGCTCCTATTGGCCCATACGAGGCAGCTCCTATTGGCCCATACGAGGCAGCTCCTATTGGCCCATACGAGGCAGCTCCTATTGGCCCATACGAGGCAGCTCCTATTGGCCCATACGAGGCAGCTCCTATTGGCTCTGGTACTGCCACAGTGTTCCAGATCATTGTTGGGGTGAAGCAAGACAAACAGCCACAGTGTCCTCACCTCCCTGCTGGTTCCTGCACAGCTCGACATTGATTCCTTCCATTTGTCTTAGTCCAGATCGGTTGAGGTACGTCTCTTCTATCTCTGGAGGCCTGTCTCTGTCTCTGTCAAGTCATGGTTGATTTGATGAATGCTGTTCATTATATTTTGTGTATTATTATATTTTGCTTGAGTAGAGCACTTTCCAGCCCGTTGACGTACATTGTATTGATCCTAACGTTTTTAACTAAAGTACATTGTATTGATCCTAACGTTTTTAACTAAAGTACATTGTATTGATCCTAACGTTTTTAACTAAAGTACATTGTATTGATCCTAACGTTTTTAACTAAAGTACATTGTATTGATCCTAACGTTTTTAACTAAAGTACATTGTATTGATCCTAACGTTTTTAACTAAAGTACATTGTATTGATCCTAACGTTTTTAACTAAAGTACATTGTATTGATCCTAACGTTTTTAACTAAAGTACATTGTATTGATCCTAACGTTTTTAACTAAAGTACATTGTATTGATCCTAACGTTTTTAACTAAAGTACATTGTATTGATCCTAACGTTTTTAACTAAAGTACATTGTATTGATCCTAACGTTTTTAACTAAAGTACATTGTATTGATCCTAACGTTTTTAACTAAAGTACATTGTATTGATCCTAACGTTTTTAACTAAAGTACATTGTATTGATCCTAACGTTTTTAACTAAAGTACATTGTATTGATCCTAACGTTTTTAACTAAAGTACATTGTATTGATCCTAACGTTTTTAACTAAAGTACATTGTATTGATCCTAACGTTTTTAACTAAAGTACATTGTATTGATCCTAACGTTTTTAACTAAAGTACATTGTATTGATCCTAACGTTTTTAACTAAAGTACATTGTATTGATCCTAACGTTTTTAACTAAAGTACATTGTATTGATCCTAACGTCTTTAACTAAAGTACATTGTATTGATCCTAACGTTTTTAACTAAAGTACATTGTATTGATCCTAACGTTTTTAACTAAAGTACATTGTATTGATCCTAACGTTTTTAACTAAAGTACATTGTATTGATCCTAACGTTTTTAACTAAAGTACATTGTATTGATCCTATCGTTTTTAACTAAAGTACATTGTATTGATCCTAACGTTTTTAACTAAAGTTCATTGTATTGATCCTAACGTTTTTAACTAAAGTACATTGTATTGATCCTAACGTTTTTAACTAAAGTACATTGTATTGATCCTAACGTTTTTAACTAAAGTACATTGTATTGATTCTAACGTGTTAAACGACGTAGGTTTTATTAATCCTAACGCATTCAGGTGCATGTACATTTCCTTCGTGGTACAGAACTGGTTTTAATACAGTAGAAAAATATGAATATCTTTACGTACGTAATGAGAAATAAGAGTTATTGAACACAATATTGCACAAAGATATCACATTAACGTGATGCATCAATGAGAAAACTAGTAGGAGCCATGAGGAGGATTCGAACCCCGCACACTTGGTATTCCCAAGCCCACGCCCTCGACCACTACTCCACGACATGGTCAAAAAGTAATGCAACCTGAGATTCAACTAAATCCTCTAC
The DNA here is from genome assembly GCF_040958095.1 of Procambarus clarkii. Classification (NCBI taxonomy): domain Eukaryota; kingdom Metazoa; phylum Arthropoda; class Malacostraca; order Decapoda; family Cambaridae; genus Procambarus; species Procambarus clarkii. Next base: position 17,518,700 of record NC_091173.1, read on the forward strand.
GGGGTCCTGAGGCTTCCACTGAAGCCCCAATCAGGGGTTTCACGCACGCCCCCCCCCCCCTCCCCCCTTGCACTCTGGCTGTGGTCTAGTAAGTTATACCTCCAACTCTTCTCTTCAAACTGTCGCGGGTCATGTCGTGGGGGTAGTGGTCTAGGGAGTATACTTGGGAGTACCAAGGTGCGGGTTCGCATCCTTCTCACGGCCCCCAACTGATTTTCTCATAATATTTTAGGAAGTTTGTGCACCATTTGGGCGAGGAAGGCTTCAGCGAGGGGGACCACCGTATACATCAAATGGTTGGCAATAAAAAAGAAAAACGGGTTTCATTAGTCGAAATGGAAGGGGGGAGAGAATTTTGTGTTGCAGTCTACCTTAAGTAGGACGGTGCGTATATCTGGTTGGAGCAGCGGCCGGCCTGCGTGTTGATTGGTAAAAGGGGGAGTTTCATTCAAGAGTGGGCAACAGCCTGGGGATGTGAGGGATACTTATGTGGCTTTAGTAAACTTGTCCTGATTGATGTTCGGTGCAAGAGGAATTAGTTTACCGGTTAAAGGCTGCATGATTTGCGGAAGCTGTTTACCATTGGTGCTTCTGTTTGGCTGCAGGCGATGCGCTAGCACTTGAGTACCTTAATAAGTGTTACCGTATCGTGCTATGTCTGTACCATGTCGGTCATGTCTGTACCATGTCTTGTTTAAGTCCCTTACAATTCATTACAATATAATTACATTTATCCAGTTGTGTTCAGTTATTAGTAAAGGAAACTATAATGGTTTTATCTCGAGAATACCGCTTAATTCACCACTTTTATGTTGTTGGCTTATGTACAAGTGTATACAGCAGAAGTACACATACCAAAGCTTTAGTTCTTTCTTAGACATCTTTAATTTTGCCATTATTTTTTTCTTTAGTTTAAAATATGGTGTTTAGTGTATTTAGCTGGAATTGGTGGTGTTTCTACATGGAACAGTATAACAGTGTTGAGAACATTTGCTTCCTGGCTGCTGGTATTATAACTCACTGGTAACTTGGACAGCTTGCTGTTAATGTATGTAAACTGTTACATTATGGTGCCAGTGGGACAGTTAGGTGGGAGTTATCACCGACAAAAGTCTACACACACGTGCTTCATGAGACAATTCGTCACAATGTTAATATTTTTGCAGTGTTACCTGCCATTTAAACAGTTTATGAGCGCCGAAGTACTAAGAGGTTGTGTATAACAATATTTTCTTCGGGCTATGAAGTTTCGAAGTTCGTGAACTGTTTAATAAATAAAGACTGAGCTGCAAGGATAGAGGAAAGAGGTACATGTTTCGTAAGCGAGACACGTCAGTGCTTGATAAAACCTGGCCCCCTGGCCTCTTGGTTGATGGTCTAACTGCAATCAGTCGGGAAGTGTTTGCTTTCAGATGGCAGACAGGTATAGATCTAGTCATAATCTGAGATCAATCGTGTTTCGTTTTAAACTTATATTAATAAACCCAACAATTTTCAGCACTCACCTTCCTGCATGGTAGTCTCAATTTAAGTTTGTATAACAAAAAAAAAATCACAAGAATACTTTAAATAATACTTGAGTATGTAATTACATAAAGTTTTTTGCCAGGATGTATTAAGATTTCTCGGATTGTCCGTCGGTTATGAGACCTGTTACATATTGTATATATAGATGGAACTGAGATGAATAGGGATAATTCAAGCTCTCGCACACGTTCCTTAATAAACATTCTGGGGATCTCATAAGCCACAGTGCGGGGGGCTCCAGGCGTCTCACGTCACCACTGGCTCTAACACCGTATCCCTCGTATACCTCCGCTCTCCCTAGGCCGCTCTCCCCCTCTCTCTCTCTCTGAGGTGAGAGACTCGAACCGCTGATCTCAAGGTGTGAAGCGGTAGCTCTTCCAGTTGAGCTATCAGGAGAGGCCCGATAGGAAAGATTTCAGAGCTTCCACTGTTGCCGCTGCCACCATTGTAACACCTCCAGATTGTACCCCTCCTTGTAACCCCCACTTAAACTCCAGCTTAACACCGTTTATCAAGCTCACTTTGACCCTCGCTGAACTCACCAGCTCTAATGTTAAACTGAATTATTTAAAAAGGGGAAAATTCAACCTGTATGTTATTTACTTAAATTAATAATGCTTAACTACGGCTGCCACCATTCCCTGTCTGAATGTGCCTGTCTTTATTGATCTCCCGGGACGGACAAAGACCAATAATTAGTCTGAGAGGACAGGAACCTTGGAAATTACTGCTTCGGAATTATTTATAGAAATTCTTTTCTTTACTAATTGAGGAATCAAGGGACGTCTTTGAAATATGATTAAAATGGAGGAAAACACAGGGAACTTCCAAACGCAGCATGTAAAAGAGAAAACTAAATAACTCAGACTTGAAATAAGGGGAATTGAGCTAACACTCCAAATAATCAAGAATGAAACTTTACTCAATTAAAATGACGCGAAAAGATATCCTAACTCTTAATACATCCTATGAGGCAAATAAAAGGTGCAATATGCTGCTGTATAGCAGCTTTGGTTGGGTCTGGGCTTCATTTGCTATGTCATTTTCACACTGCCTCTCTGCTTCTCAGCTCACACTGAGGTACCCATTTTTGGCCCTCTGGTATATCTCTCTCTGCTCTCTGGTGTCCTGTTATTTCTATAGTTTTTCCATGCCCTTGCGCTTAGCTTCCTTGCTTCCTTACATGCCTCATTGAACCACGGATTCACCTTTTGCTTTTCTGTTTTTTTTCTTGGCGTGGATAACCCTGTTTTCTGCCTCCTGAAGAAGCCACTAGTACGCATAGCGTTTCGGGCAAATAGTATTATCAGTGCATCATAGTATTATTTTTTTTAGAGAGAGACAGCGGAAGAAAAGGAGATGCAGGCGGTGATGGGAGGAGAGAGCAATAAAAAAGTAGAGAAGGTGGGAGAAGGAGAAATGAGAGGGGAATGATGTGGGAGATAGGGGGGAGGGTGTAAATAAAAGAAAGGAAATAGTGGAGAGAAATTAAAGAGAGTTGTGAGAGAAGGGAAGAGGGAAGGGGTTGAAAGATCTAAATACAGTCGAGTAATCAATATCTAGTTAGATGGGGGTTAGTAACTAAGATGGTTACCCCCCATCTTAGAATTAGCCCCTTGTTCATTTACTGCGGTAACCCACGGAGAGCATCCGTTTTCTGCAACAGCGGATGGCGTCAGAACGTTAGAGAAAACGAAATTCTTTAGGTAAAACTGTGTTATATTAGTTGAGGAGCAATGTTGCTACCCACATCTTAGTAAAGTAAGTAAAGTAAATTTTATTCAGGAAAGCACATACATAGTTGTTTTACAATCATAATGTTGGATTTATAGATATAGCTAGTACATACAATACCTAAAGCCACTAGTACGCATTGCATTTCGGGCAAAGACCGAACCAACAAGGACTTAACAAATACGTAATAATAATATTTGTATAGCAAATTATGAGAAAATAAGAATTATTAATTAACCAACTCGTAGTATAATTGACTTTGTTCTCGACTCACAATTAGGGATCCCGGGTTCAATTTCCAGGCGGGACTAAAATGGTTGGGCTCGTTTCGCTTCACCTAATGCCTCTGTTCACCTAGTAGTAAAAAGGTACCCGGGAGTTAGTCAACTGTTATGGAATGGCATTCTGTAACCCATCTTCAAACCAATTCCATTCCAGCCAGCGGTCGACCCCAAAGACGCATTCATCAATTTGAACATGCTGTTCATTCAAAACAGGAATTTTCCCATATAAATTAATATTATAATTTATTAACAAATTGTGTATATTTAGGCATAGGTTAGGTTAGGTGTTTAGGTTTTGTTGGCGATTATTTGTATTTGTAGTACGTGGGTGAAGCATTTACAGCGTTGTGGTTCGAACAAAATTCGTTAGTGATGTACTTGTTGCAGAAATGTTCGAACGAAATCAGTTGTGAGTCGTGTGTAAACCGGTTTTCAGTCATAAACAGGGGGTTTGACGAGTGCATGGAATCACTTTTGGGTCTTTGCTTGGAGGACGGGCTGCGACTCGCAACTAATGATGTCCAAACACTTCCGGAACAAGAGCTTCGCTGACGACTTTTGTTCAAACCACAACGCTGTAAATGCTTCACCCACGTACTACAAACTCAAATAATCGCAAACAGAACCTAAACACCTAACCTAACTAGCAGCTAAATACGCATAATATGCAAATATATAATGAAATTAATTTATTTTTGAGAAAATTTCTGTTTTGAATGAACAGCATTTAAAAATTAAAGAATGCGTCTTTGGGGGTCGACCGCCTAATAAAATGAACTTGGTGTGAGGACGGGATGGGTTGTATGTAAACAGTTTTTCATTGATAAACAGGGGGTTGGGCGGATGCATGGAATGGACTTTGGCCTTTGTTTATGAGGACGGGCTGCTGCCCCAACCCGTCGAGTGCAGCTTGCTGACTGGCGGGTAATGAGGTGGAAGACATAGACCCTGCGGGCCAAACAGTCGCTGCTCCTCGCACAATGCGGTATTGTCGTCAGACCACTCTGCCCTCTCCTAACTTCCTCAATTACCCTCTAATTTATAAAGTTAACGACCCATACAGCGGGAACAAAGCCGTTGCCAGGCTCTTAACTTTGCAGTACTGAATATCGTAAGGTTATGTCTCCATTACCAGTCTGTAGGAGGAAAATTTGTTTGATTTTAATAATATTTATTATTACTGCAGTAATTCATATATTTTTTACACTTAATAATTCTTACATTAAATTTGTTAATAAACAAATTCGGTTTATGAACCTATAAGGCTTAACCTATAAGCAGTTGCGAAGCTTAATAACCTCTTTGATAAGAGGCTAAAGGTTGCAAGACATTGATGTTAAATAACGAAATCCTAGTGGATGAAGTCTAATCAGTATAACTATATCTAATTATATAGTTATCTTAATGTCTTAATGAGCTGCAAGTTGCAACAATGAACAAAGCTGCCTGCAATGTGCCCCATATTCATAAAAAGCTTTCATCGCAATTTGCACGAGAGAATATTAGTTTGCGGATGTTAAGAAGTGGCTGTGTTGTGGTGAGCACTTGGGGATCTGCAGGGTGTGCTAGTACATGAGTGCTCGACCATGGAACAAGTTTCACTATAGACTGCAGGGAAAATATACATTAATTGAATAGGAGCCTGTAACAGTTCATAATGTGTTGAGACTGGAAATTACTGTTAGAGCAAGCACCGATCATTGTGGAGTGTCTGCGAGAGAGAGAGAGAGAGAGAGAGAGAGAGAGAGAGAGAGAGAGAGAGAGATAGAGAGAGAGACGGGGGGAGGCTGGCTGGCTGGACGTTAGAGCATGGTCACCCAAAAGACATAGCTCCAGAGTATATATGATCAAGTCAGTCTAATAGGGAGCATCCTTGAGGTGACGGCTACAGTGTGTATAAACCAGGACCAGGATTCAACAAGCAAATACGCATTTTGTTACGAACCTATACATCTTTTCTCAGTCTTTGGTGGCTTTCTGTTCATTTATTGAACATTGTACAAGCATGTAATCAAAAGTTACAGTTGTTATAAACAGCATCCTAATGAATCGGAGCTCATACATTGTTTAAGAAATGTAAACAAAGCCGCCAAAGATTGAGAACAGATATACAGGTTCGTTAGCACTCGCGTAACTGCTTGATGAATCCGGTCACAGGGGTACCTAGAGGCGACAACATCCACACATATATGATTTTTATTGAAAGCTCCATTGTATTTTTTTGTAAATAAAATTCGATTTTTATTTATCAGAAATCGAATCAACTTTTCCAACTTTGTTATGACCGATTGTTTGCGATGGACATGTCAGCCTGCCAAGGCGAACTTAGGTCTAGATGATAAATGCCCACGATTGTTTCAGAGCCTCAACTTTAAGCTTGGTGGTGTACTGCTGTACTAAATGCTGTTAACTGCTGTACACAAAGTAATCACTAAAACATGATGTATGTTCAGAAAATATTGATGCCAGTAAGTCTGGCAGTTCTGGTATACGTTCTTTGAGCTCATCATGGCTCAGTTGGTAGTGCGTGTACCTGAGGAGAGTCCAGAGAGGCTGGTTCGATCCTTAGACATAGTGGAAGGAATGCAGTATTAAACAACTGCATTTCTTCCACTATGTCGTAGTTCTGATATCATATTTTGCTTCATTGTATTGGCTAATGCAGCACAGAAGCGCCCTCTACCATTCACCTCTCTGGACAGGAGATTTAATCACCACGTTAACTACATATTACGATGCAAATTTTCTTTAATTTAAAAAAAAAGTGTCCTTTCACTGTAAATTTATGGATGAAATAATTCCAACTTTCATATCGTGCCGATAACATAAAATCTATATTAAGGTGAATATATCCGGACGTTCATTAAAGGATTAATGTTGTTTTCAGCAGCGCCACACGTGTGCAGGCAGACAGCCTTCTAAAGTAATATCCATTTACTACTCCTTGGTACACAGTCTCCCCGGGCTTGGCGCCTTCTTTTGGTAATTACTTACTGCTTGTCTCTGCAACTTAACCACCTGTGTTTTTATGGTAGGAAATTCTATAGTAACGACATATAATCTGTTCACTGTAGATAATGCAGATAAAAGATATACATTAACAGTTTATTAAGTTAAGCTATACCTGTTTTTGGTTATTTACACCTGACCAACCCTAGGGATGGGTTGGTCAGGTGTCGGCCTATATATCCTCCCCCTTCTCCCTTCTCCTTAGTCAGTCTGGTGTTGACAAAGGCTTTAACAAGCCGAAACGTTCACCTCATTTCATATTTCTCAGTGGATTTTCCGCATATATATAATATTTTTTTTATTATTATTATTTTTATTTTTACATGCAAGCATGCAATTAAATACAATAAAACAGACAAAAACGCTCAACCACTAAACATAGCAAACCACAAATACACCGGCCTGAAGGACCGATAACAATACAACAGAAAGATGAAGTACAGAACGCCTCCCAGTGTAACCACCCTACAGCATCGTCCTCATCCTCCGGGGAACGCATAGCATCCGGAACCTCGGAAACAAAGACCCGCAAACTGGGGACCTAAATGGTATCACATCCGATGGGAACGGTCTCCACGCGCCCCCACACTAAGGAAAGCCTCGCAGCACTAAAGGCCGCCACATGCTCAGACAACGAAAACCGGGCAGTCCTACGCCAGTGACCCGGCGGCATCACATCCTCCGGGACCCCGACACACATCCGCATGGTAGACGGAGTGGCAGAGGCCAACACCACCTGGCCACTCGCGGCAACGTCCACACAACCAGGCACCGACTGGGTCCCCTTGCGGCGAGCATCCTTTTTCAATTTTACCACCAGGCCACGGCCCGCACCATCCACGGCCCGCACCAGCATCCGCACCATCCACGGCCCGCACCAGCATCCGCACCATCCACGGCCCGCACCAGCATCCGCACCATCCACGGCCCGCACCAGCATCCGCACCATCCACGGCCCGCACCAGCATCCGCACCATCCACGGCCCGCACCAGCATCCGCACCATCCACGGCCCGCACCATCCACGGCCCGCACCAGCATCCGCACCATCCACGGCCCGCACCAGCATCCGCACCATCCACGGCCCGCACCAGCATCCGCACCATCCACGGCCCGCACCATCCACGGCCCGCACCAGCATCCGCACCATCCACGGCCCGCACCAGCATCCGCACCATCCACGGCAGGTGAAGCCGCCACCACCCCTCACTGTGGAGAGTCCCCAGGTGGAGAAAAAAGAGAAGGCACATTAGAAACACTGGCACCGGCATCACCAGGCACATGGACCTCCGCCACCACCAACTGCGTAGACCACGACGCATCCGGAACCACTCCGTCGACACCCGAAGACTCCCAGTCACTGAAGTCACTCATATCCGCCCAGGCAGAAGACGAACGCCGCCCGGCGTTCATAGACAACTATTGTTGTTCCATAGACAACTATTCTATAGAACCATAAGCTGATGTCTATATATTTATGTGTTACTTATTTCATCATCCTTCTTTTGTAGACCAAATCTTTGTGGGGTTTTCAAAACCGCGGAAGAAAATAACATTTTGCTTCGTAATGGATGGCTGAGTAAAATGTTCCTGTGGTCCTACGTTAGCTGGTTTCCAGTATAAAGAAAATTGGAAACTCTTCACATATTTTTAAATCATTACGCTCAAAATTGGTAGAGAAGTATTTTCTTCCATTTTCCCTGACGATGGTTACAATAAAGGCTAGATTGTTTCTAATAAAAAAAAAAACATTAGCTGGATTGTATTTTTAGGTCATAAACAGAAAGTTTGAAAATAATATTTTGCATATATCCTTTCATTTACATACAGATGCATTCAATCACGTGTATTTTGCATTTACATACAAATTGAGTCATTACTTATGTACTCATTACCTGGAAATTTTATGTCATTCTGAACACTTGGTTAATAAATGTTACATTACAGGAAATTACCACCCAGTATTAGACTGCGAAGCTCCGTGCAAGTGGTGGACACGAAGCGATCACAGGCGTATAATTTCGGAACGAGTGTTGAGATGATGGTGGTAGTTGTGGTGGTGGTGTTGGTGGTAGTGGTGATGATGGTGTTAATGGTGAGGATGAGGTTGGAGTTAATGGCCGGGGGTGGGATGGATCGTGTTGATGGTGGGAGTGTTCCACCACTGTTGATGGCTTGTGGTGTTGAAGTAATGGAAGGTGAATGTGATGGTGGAGTGGCTTATTGCTGTGGTGGTGGGGTAGGAGGGGGGATGATTGTGGTGGTGTGTTGTATTGATGTTGTCGTGAGGTAGAGGGATGATGATTGTGATTACTGTGGCGATTGTGGGGGGGGGGGTTGATGTGGTTATGGGCTAGTATAGGTTAAGTAATAATTGTAATTACGAAGCAATAAGATGCTATCTTAAGATACTAACAAGGTTAGGTAAGGTCGGTGTTTTCTATGAATCTTTTTAAGGGTATCTATTATGTTTAGTATATCACCTATGCACGTAGTTAATAAGTCAATATTGACTTTACGAATTTGCGAGAACGGGTTGTATGGGTATGGTGTTGGTGAATGTAAGGGGTTGCTGTGGTGGTGAAAATAGTGGATGTTGTGATGATGATGATGATGATGGTGGTGGTGGTGGTTGCTGTGATAACGGTGGTGTCCGATGGCTTCACTGTTGTGTGTGGCTGTGTATAGGAGCGCTGGCTGCTCCGGATATGAAGCCATCCCGTCGCCCGCATCTACCGTTTACTGCTGCTCTGAATTCCTAAACTGAGCCCAAATGAAAGCCATAGAAGGCTGCTGATTGCGGCGACCTATTGATTCACCCTTAATCTCACCGTGTCTTTCGCCTCAGCTCGATATAGTTCTGAGCGACGAAGGCTTCATCACCTGTCACCTCCCGCGGGACACAGGACAGTAGCCGCATGTGGAACTGATCTCGGGGTTCATCTGGCATGCATTACAGCTAACAAGTATAGCATGTACAGTGACAGCAGGCAGAAATATAACGGGATCACTTAGAAATGGGGAGCTGTAACAATTCCTTCTGAATGAAGGAACCAAACTTCGCTAACTTAGAAATCAGGGTATGGTATAATTCTCGTGAAATAGTGCTGGACATTGTAGTACTGTGGTGATGTACTTTTGGCTACTGTTTGTCGGAACATATGAACAAATTATGAATGAATTCAGGCTCTTGATAAACTGTAATATAATGACTAACTGAAACCTGTCGACAGGACTAATATAATAACAGAATGGCAGGATTAATGTATTAAAACAGTGTGTGAATTTTAATTGACATTTCCTGGCAGGAACAGAACCACCAGGAAATGTTTATTGCGAGAGAGTTTCCTTAGAAGCATCAACCGCTTGCATGCATCTGAAATATAGCATTAAGGAAGGTAAACACGACATCTCTAGGCAGCGACCTGTTAGGACGGAGAGGTTGGTGGTGATGCTGTGTTCTGAGAGGTCTCTTGGTGGACGCTGGTCGAGCCAGCCAGTAACCATGCTGGTTCAGCACCACTACAACCAGCATGATCAGCACCACTACAGGCAACATGGTCAGCATCACTACAGCCACCATAGTCAGCATCACTACAACAGCACACTAATCAATCAATCATTCCCCTCAACTTTATTATCTTTCCTCAAACCCCAACAGTCAGCCATATTACCTCCTTTCCCTTCCACACCTTTCTCTTCTACATTACCTCTCTCTCTCTCTCTCTCTCTCTCTCTCTCTCTCTCTCTCTCTCTCTCTCTCTCTCTCTCTCTCTCTCTCTCTCTCTCTCTCTCTCTCTCTCTCTCTCTCTCTCTCTCTCTCTCTCTCTCTCTCTCTCTCTCTCTCTCTCTCTCTCTCTCTCTCTCTCAACTCTTCTCCCCTCATCACCTTTTCCCTGTAACGTCCCATTACTTTTTAATAACCGTGAACCCCTCCCGCGAATTTTCAATTTCCTCTCCTATCGGTTTATTTTCATTTTTTTTATCTTTTTTTCGCTGGTGATTCTCTCATATTCAATTTTTTTGGGCCAAACATCATTCCTTGGCAGCTACAGATTGCATCTTCTTCATTGTTCCCCACATCTGATAATTTGTGCACCTGGATTTATAGGTGTATGATTTGCGTGGTATTAGCAAGAGTGAACATCACACTAGGAGTATGTTATGCCCTGAGTCTCAGTATGACGAGAGCTTCCGACAGTTTGTTTTATTCTTTTCTCAGTGTGGGTGGGGAGGGGGGAGGTTATATATTCAAATACACACATATATATATGTGTACCAATTGAGTCTGGAGGTATTGGGTGAATCACGTGCCAGTCATATAATTTGTTAACCACAATACACGTGGAAATAACATTTCATTCACCTGCACCATCGGGTCCTCAAACTCACGACCACCGGAGTGGAAGGAAAGGTGCTCTACCAACCTTGCTACGAGTACCCTCAATAAGAGAGGGTCCCAGAGAGGCAATACTGGTATCCAGCTGGAACTTTCAACCTCTTTTGGGGGGTATCGAGGCTCCGATGGTGCAGGTGGATGAGATGTTATTTCATACCTCTCTGTTGAAGGCCTCTCAGCCTTCAGTCGACTGGTATACAGGTTCTCGAGCCTTTTGGGTTGTCGTGTGAACATCTGAACCTTCATGTTCACTCCACCTCCACCGTTTGGCTCTCTGGCGCATTCTATTTTTGTAACTAAGCTGTTGTATATGTATGTATGTCTGGGCTTAAGCGTCTGTAATATTTCAAGGAAAAAGATTTGTGTTTCATATTTGCAAGTCTAATGTTACAGAGAACTAGACAGCCATAGGGAAAGCGAGTGGGAATCCATGTGGGTTAAATTGAGATGTGCTTCCTAATGGTCTTATTTCCATAAAGTTACCTCTGTTTCTGCCTTCTCTCTCTCTCTCTCTCTCTCTCTCTCTCTCTCTCTCTCTCTCTCTCTCTCTCTCTCTCTCTCTCTCTCTCTCTCTCTCTCTCTCTCTCTCTCTCTCTCTCTCTCTCTCTCTCTCTATCTCTCTCTCATTCATTCATTCATAGTAGTCAGAGTGGCTTCAGACCATGCAGACCCACGAATACATCCCGTTTCTTATCCTTGTGTTAAGGGTCAAGTCCATATACAAATGGACTGATGACTTGGGTTTTGTGTGCATGGTTATGATAGATATTTTTTATCCCCCCCCCCTTGGGCTGGACCCTTTCTAACCCCCCCCCACACCTGAACCCGAACTGGAAAGGCGCCGTGGAGCCCCAGTAATAGAACTCTTCCAGGTTATCGTCGTGTTCGGCACAGTGACGACGATCCTAACATTCCGTAGCCCGAAATTTCTCGCAAATTCGGATGGAGAATCATTTGGTGCCGTTAGGGGGTAAATGGTAGTAAGGAGGAGTTGTGGGGGTCGTGTGTAGCCTGCCCTGGCACACGGCCTGGCAGTGCGGTGTGCCAGGAGGGGCGGCCCTCTCGTAAAGTGCCACTCCATGCTCCTGGACCCGTGCTCATGCCACTATAAAGTGGGCAACTTGGTGTGGTTGTGACCCCTCCTCCTCCTCTCTAGGCCCGTCGAAGCTCTCTCTCTCTCTCTCTCTCTCTCTCTTCTCAGCTCCGAATCTGCACTGATCATCGCTCTACGCAGCTCCACCACTTCTCTGCGCATCCCTGCCTAACTCCCCCTTCCCTCTAACTTCTTGGCGTCCCTCTCCTCTCACTTTTCAGTCCTCCCCTCCCTGCGCCCTCCCTCCGCGAGCCCTCTGCCCCATCTCACCTTCACCATCCCACAAGCCATTTACCATGTATGAGATCAGCAAACTTACCCAGCTTATGGAAGCTACTCTATGAAAGAATTATTATTATTGACAGTGAAAATAGGTCAGGAGACTGCCATCTATTAGACTTTGAGTTTCCAATTAGAATGTATGAAAATGCATAATCACACACGTTCATCAATACGTATACATATTAGTCAATATATTAATCAATAATATCTGCGGTGCTTATGAATAGTACTTTAGCCACTCTAATGTCAATAAATATTTGATCTATCTTGACCCTTGGTGCAGGAAACCCCGACCTGCATTGTGCCAGGTGGTAGCCCTGCCACTGGACTACAGTGCCACACTAAGGAGGAGGCAAGTATTGGCTTAAGTGCCACTCAGCTTGCCTTTATACCTTCCCGAGGCACCAATAAGGTATCCAGTAGTATTCCAACCCCGCATCCAGATCAAATAAACTACAAACAACTCTTACAGTGGGAATAAACGTTACAGCCATCAGGAACCCTTTGTAAGCTCTTTAGGCAAGTGACAGAGCCCTTGTGTGTGTGTGTGTGTGTGTGTGTGTGTGTGTGTGTGTGTGTGTGTGTGTGTGTGTGTGTGTGTGTGTGTGTGTGTATTAACTATTTGTGTCTGCATAATTGAGCTATTAGCTCTTGGACCTCGCCTTTCTAACCAATTTATTTTTTCCTCTATTATGTCTACTATATATATAGTGCTCCTGGATGTCCGGGTTCGAATCCTTCTGGGGTGTGGAGTTTTCAGTTGCATATTGGCTTGGGAATCATTCAAGCTTATTCGCATTTGTGTTGCTCACGTGGCCCCACCAAGTGAGGTGATTCAATGAAATATCTATGTCCAAGTTGACCACCGAGCGCTGTCTGATCTTGGATAAATAGTCACACGACTACCAAGATTTTTGTACAGTCAGTGTGGTCTAGTGGCTAAGGTACCAGGTACGTCAAGGTGCATAGTGCTCCTGGCTGTCTGGGTTCGAATCCTTCTTGGGTGTGAAGTTTTCAGTTGCATATTGGCTTGGAACCCATTCAAGCTTGTTCGAATATATATATATATATATATATATATATATATATATATATATATATATATATATATATATATATATATATATATATATATATATATATATATATATATACATGTATGCATGATGCATGTTATGTGTAAACCAGTCTTTGAAAATGTAAGAAGCCCTTACGAAACGCTTTTAGGTGTCAGACCAAAAATATAAATGTAAAAAATTTATTTTGGAGAGTTAATTTTTCAATTACCCGCGACAGTGAAGAAAAACGTAAGAAATATTGAGAAGATTCGTGTTAGAATTATTAATCTTAATCTTTCGGTCATATTCAACACACACACACACACACACACACACATATATATATGCGAACAAGCCTGAATGGTCCCCAGGACAGGTCTGAGTTTTCATTCACATATATATATATATATATATATATATATATATATATATATATATATATATATATATATATATATATATATATATATATATATATATATACACACACACACACACACACATACATACATACATACATATTAGTAAAGGTAATAGTCAATAGAGAATAAATCACTTAAACTAAGGAAAAGGGCAGTGCAGTTGTGTGACATACCGCGAAAGAGATGTCTGCTGTTTATCAGCGCTTCAAGATCAAAAGAATCTTACTCAAAAACTCTCCCTACCTGACCCAGCATCAGCTGGGGGAATCATGTTATTGCTCAGAAACTGCTTCTCCCGATTTCTTGCCCCAACTTTGCGCACTCAGCCTTAAACTTGCGGAGGACGCGAGGCAGAGCGCCGAGGCTGGGAGGAAAAGTTGTACAATAATTTGGAGGTGGGTACTGGGACAGGACGCTCCCGTCTTGAAGGACTCCGCTGTGACTGGCTGCTTGTGTTTTGAGGAGTTGGCTGTGATGAAGGTTAAGCTTTTAGCCATAAATTGGAAGGCGGTGGTTTGGGCAGAGATCAAGAGGAGGGGTATAGACTTAGCCCACGCAGAAGGCCTGCGAGATATGATCCTGTACTTTACCAACACTGCTCAGTGAACAAAAATAGACAATAACCCGCTTTAAACCATCGCCCCGTTTTAACCAGCCTTGCGTATAATGGTCTCCCTGTGATAGCTGCCACCGACACTCTCTAAGTATGTAAAAGAAATAGAAGCTCTTGGCCATGCAGCACAGACCCTGAGAGTGCCGAAATAAAGTGTAGTCTGTAGACAGTAAAGAATGCCATTAAATGGAATTGGATAGTCCCATTGCTTTCCCTTCGCGATTTGGACTGGTGTGTGCTTGTGTGTAAGTGTTGTGTTTATGTAGTATTTGTGTGTGTGTGTGTGTGTGTGTGTGTGTGTGTGTGTGTGTGTGTGTGTGTGTGTGTGTGTGTGTGTGTCTTCTGATGTATTTATTTTCTTTAAGAACGTTTTAAGTGAGACGTGCACCTTAATATTGGAAATATTCTTTTGGGGGTGCATGTTGTGGAGACCTCTGGAGACAACCATACTAGTAGTGTGAGGACCTCACAAGCAGCACCCACCCACCAGTACAGGGAGCTGGACCTCAGAAACAACACACAAAGCATCTGCTGTCGTCCTCGAAGGGACAACTGGTAGACATCAAAATATAAGACAATGCTCAAGAAACAATAGGCAGCCCATATTACCATAGCAAGTATCAGTCCCTGTTATTCTATCAGTCTAACGAACACTGCTGTTCTTCTAATCGTCACAGACGCCCTTGAAAGACAATACTGTACTATTGTGCAATATTGCACAATAGTGCAGTGAAAAGGAGAGACGAACCTCAATACAAATCTCATATTGAGCGACGATCAATATTTCAAGTCTTCCAAATGTTAACAGAAATGCTTGAATGATGCTCAGACTGATCCAGAGAACGGGCCGGTCTACTCTCCGGTTACACTGTCCACCCTCTTACACATGTTCTTAGAGCAACGGCCATGCATCTTGCAGGGTCGGCGTTCGATCCCTGATGGATCAAGTCGTTGGACATCGTGCCTCTCCTTCGTCCTCATACATCAGCTCCTTGTCCTCATATCTTTCAAGTGCTGTAGTCATACTGACTTAGTGCTCTCTCATAATAATAATATTTTTCCCCGATTACGCCTACGTAAATCCTCCAACACGCTGAGCACCAATTTAAATGCAGGATACTCTGCACCATCAGTATAATTGCCACATTAGAAGACATCGCCAATATTCGGAGCTCCTTGATAGTGTTCCAGGGTGTTTCCAATGCTCGGGACACCCTGATGCTGTTCCAGAACAACATTACAGGTCTGGCAGTGAGTGTCACATGAGTACACAAGAAGAGACTTATGACTTAAGGCACATCTAAGGTACCTAATAATGCTGATATAATGACAACTGTGAAGACCTTCGTTGATATCTCGGTCCCAGGTACCTTTGGATGAATCACCGAGAGCTCAAAATAGTGCAGAAAGACGGGCAATATGATAGAAGAATTGCTGTTTGAACTCATAAAACTCAACTCGAAGGTAATATTCCTAGTCATATAGAAGTGGCATTCGGCTATGTACGAAGGTTTTTGAATGCACAGTAAAAACTACATATATATTGTCGCCTTCGTTGGCTAGACAGTCATCCAGTCTTCCATCTGATAACCTATATCAGCCCTTCATCCTTGTAAAGGCACGGTTCAACACCAGGTGGCTCCGGTATCTGATGGATTATTTGACACCTTCGGGCTAGGAAATAGCCTAACTTTTACTTCCCGTCCGTCTCAATCACCACTTGGCCCGGTGATCACAGACTTGGCCTGAAACTTCCCTCCGTGTCTTACTTCACACCGTCAGGTATAATACGCATCTACAGCAACACTGAGACCGCCCAAGACAGTGAAGAATACTGCACTACATGGCTCTAGGATCATGCACCACCTGACTATGATAATGCACCATCTGGCTCTGGGATCAAACACCATCTGGCTCTGTGATCAAGCACCATCTGGCTCTGTGATCAAGCACCATCTGGCTCTATGATCATACATCTCCTGGCTCTGGGATTGTGTAACTCGAGAGTGAATGAAACCTGGGATGT
Source organism: Procambarus clarkii (assembly GCF_040958095.1). Lineage (NCBI taxonomy): Eukaryota > Metazoa > Arthropoda > Malacostraca > Decapoda > Cambaridae > Procambarus > Procambarus clarkii. Next base: position 17,535,146 of record NC_091173.1, read on the forward strand.
TAATATGGAGACTGTATAATGCTTGCATCCCAAATATCGAAACTGCACAAGGAGTATATCCTCAAAAGGGGTGCACAAGTGTACACCAGATAACCAATCGTAATTTAGCTCTGTAGAATTATAGCCGATGACTCGAGAGCCTTAAATCGCTGTAGAAGAAAGGCCAGCCCACGGAAACAAGGTGTTCAATCACAGGCTTCTTCTCTCTTCTCTGACTTCCTATTAAATTTCATAATGCGTTCGTGTACAGAAACACACACACTAATAACAACAGCAATACAGGCTCACGTTCAGCAATAAATATTTTGCCTTCTGAGTATGTTAGTATGTTGCCTATGTTAGTATGTTGCCTATGTTAGTATGTTGCCTATGTTAGTATGTTTATGCGTTTTCTTTACTGATGCAGCTTCTTGCAGCCTCACAGGTGTCTGCTCGATATTTTGCTAGTCGACAGCTGAGCATACACTCCAGCAGTTGGCGAAGAACATGCATGCCACGGTTGTAGATTTTTCTGTCCAATTGAGGGAAGGGAAGAATTTTATATTTTCCTTTTCTAACTTTCTCTTCAAAGTTATTTTTGGTTTCATAGTCAGTTATTCGTATTAAGTATATTACAAGTTGCTATTGTCAACACACACAATGTAAATTCAGCCTGATTGTGGAATACTGAAGATAGAGCTTATAAAAAGCTTTTTTCAGATATCATCTGGCGTTCATGGGCTTAGTGTTATCTAGAGTTATAATGATAGCGTGACCAGACAATATTGCTGGATAGCAACTCAGTCGTAACTAATCTTATGTGTTTACCGGCGATATATTCTGGATGTTATCTAATATTAGTATAGGTACCTGGCCGTGCCTAGGTCTCTCTCTCTCTCTCTCTCTCTCTCTCTCTCTCTCTCTCTCTCTCTCTCTCTCTCTCTCTCTCTCTCTCTCTCTCTCTCTCTCTCTCTCTCTCTCTCTCTCTCTCTCAGATCATTCAATATTATGAACAGCTGAAAAACTGGATAAAAACACCATTTCAGACTTCATGGGAGTTGCTGGGGGTGGCAGCGGAATCCGATTCTGCTTAAGGGAGACAATGCGGCCGACCCCGACCCACCTATGACAGTCCCCTACCACCCATCGATTACCCTGCAAAATTGGGTCAGACAAGCCCCAAGCACCTGGCGTTGGACAAACAGACGAACAGACATCCTAGTTCCTATACGGATACTTTCTATCTCGGAATTGCTACTGCTTTAACATGCATGTAATGTATAAAGGACACGATTTAAATAAAAATAATCCTGGACTTTTTAATGTCTTTTGCTTTAACTCACCTCTTCATAATGGTTGATTCAGTTTCAACCTGGGTGTATGAGTTGGCACACTCTCCTCGCTAGCAAGGGAACAAGGGTCCGAATCTGGGCAGGGTAGGACGCAACCCGTCCTCAGACGAGGTCCATTCTATCCAGCGGTCGACCCCAAATACGCTTTCATCAGTGTTTAACATTGTGTTCATTCAAAACAGAACTTTTCTCAAATATAAATTATTATTGATATATATTAGCATATTGTGCATATTTAGGCACTGTTTAGGTTAGGTGTTTATGTTCTGTTGGCGATTATTTGTATTTGTAGTACGTGGCTGAGCATTTACAGCGTTGTTGTTCGAACAAAATTCGTCAGTGAAGCACTTGTTCCGGAAGTGTTCGGACGTAATTAGTTGCGAGTCGTATGTAAACCGTTTTTCATTCATAATCAGGGGGTTTGGCGGGTGCATGGAATGGACTTTGGGTCTTTGTATGAAGGACGGGCTGGTGAGGCTGCCCGTCCTTGCATACAAAGATCCAAGCTCGTTAATCCAACCGCCAAACCTCCTGTTTATGAATGAAAAGCTGTTTACACACACGACTCACAACTGATTTCGTTCGAACACTTTCGTAACAAGTACTTCGCTGACAAATTTTGTTCGAACCACAACCCTATAATTGCTTCACCCACGTACTACAAATACAGATAATCGCCAACAGAACCTAAACACCTAACCTAACCTAACCTATGTCTATATATGCATAATATGCTAATATATTATAATATTAATTTATGTTTGAGAAAAATCCCGTTTTGAATGAACAGCATGTAAAAACTTTATGAATGCGTCTGTGGGGTCGACCTCTGGATGTAATGGACTTGAGTCGAGGACGGGTTGAAATAATCACAAACAAAACCAAAACTCCTAACCTAACCTAACCTACCCTAACCTAACCTAACCTAACCTAACCTAACCTAACCTAACCTACGCCTAATTATACAAAGAATTTGTATGTATAATAATATTAATTTATATATAACAAGAAACCGATTTTTAATACACAGTATGTTAAAATTGATGAACGGGTCAGGGGAAAACGGCCGCTGCTTTAAACAGCCTAGTGTGAGGACCTGTTGTCTGAGGACAGGTTGTCCCCGCAATAATTTAGCTCCTCGCGAGAGTTCCCAACCTCAAGAAATGGGTGTACTAAAGTGCCCTAACATAACCAATGAGAGGACCCACGAACAGTTTTTGGCCTTAGGTAAAGTATATTTCAAATTGCTACGTGCTATAAAGAGAACAGGTTTAGTAATTAGGGACGAAGCTGTAAAAGTATTAGCTGATCGTTTTCTGGGGAAACATATAACGACTCAGAAACTTACCTTAGACCTAAAATCCAACATAATAATGTTACGGTAATCTCCTGCTTAGGCAAGGAGATCCTGACTATTCCTTTACTGCCTATTCAACAACATATCTGCATACTCCAGTATAAGAAGTGAAAACTTCCCATTCACCTGTTGTTATTGCTATAAACAGCCTCCTGGTGCTTCGGAGCTCATTAACTGTTTAATAATTGTAAACAAAGCCGCCAAAGGTTGAGAAAAGATGTACAGGTTCGTAAGTGTTTGCGTAACTGCTTTCGTGAATCTGGCTCCTGCTGTCTGCAGCCCAGTGCCACTCGCCGGTCGACCAACCCTTAACTACTTGTTTGAGACTGCCGGCGATAGTTACCTGCACATCAGCGCCATCTACACTAGGCCTGGCCACATATATAAGCAGCTCACCACTAGCCAGACCTCTCTCACCATCTGGTCACCATTTGGTCCGGGAGACATCTCCCGTCACGCAGGGTGCAGTCGCACCTCCACAGATCTCCAGTATCATCTAATGATACTGGTGATGGCTCAAAAGGGCCACCACTTACGGGCTATTCATGCCTGTGCCACCTTTTGGGTGGCTTCATCTTCATCTTAACACATTCACAAGGGAGACATCTCCCGTCACGCAGGGTGCATTCGCACCTCCACAGATCTCCAGTATCAGCTCTTGATACTTGTAATGGCTTAAAAGGGCCACCACTTACGGGCTATTCATGCCCGTGCCACCTTTTGGGTGGCTTAATCATCATCAATCAATCAATCAGCCAGACCTCACAGAGGTCACGACCTCTCCGTAGGGTGCAGTCGCACCTCCACAGATCTCTAGTATCAGCTAATGATACTGGTAATGGCTCCAAAGGGCTCCCACTTACGGGATATTCATGCCCGTGCCACCTTTTGGGTGGCTTAATCTTCATCAATAAATCAATCAATCAGCCAGACCTCCAGAATACCCTTCGTGCTCTCAATGCCGTAACATGTACTGTAGCCTTCCCAAGAAACTGTAGATGCGAACAGCTTCTCGTATATTGTATTGAGTTTTGCACCTCTCTTTGCCCTTAACGTAACTGTCACATGTTTGTTTCTGTTGCCTTGTATATTGTGTATTGTCGAGTAGAATATGGGAATTATTTTAATTGTTGTTAAAGTCATTTTTGTTATATAAAATATTTAAAGTTTTTAATTCCTTTGGAATTTACCCGCAGCTCTCACACCGTAAAGAGGTCAGAAGCAGTCTTAGTTAGTTTATTTTACTTTTTTTTTTATTTTATGTGACTGGCATTTCACCTGGCGGAATAGCCACTGCTCTATTCTTTCAGATTTACGTCACAATAATAATTGTGGCTTCATTATATAGTAATTAGAATTTATTTATTCAATGACTCCGTTAAAGGGATACAAAAAGTTGCAAATTAAATTTGGCAGAAAAATAGGTCAGAAATCCCCCCAGCCACTCTCCACTGAAAACGGAATGCTTGTACCTGGCTTAGTTGTTGGAAAAAGTCTTGCCGTGTTAAAGAAAGGAACAATAGAGTCTTGGATTGCATCGTACAGTAGAGCTACGGGTGCTGGTACAGTAGAGCTACGGGTGCTGGTACAGTAGAGCTACGGGTGCTGGTACAGTAGAGCTACGGGTGCTGGTACAGTAGAGCTACGCGTGCTGTACAGAAAGAGGAGACGGGCCACGCGAATATTGTTGTATGTGGACCCTGCAATCGTTTCCCCTTTACGAATGAAATGTTAAAAATAGGAAGAGCTTTCATTGCTGATCGGGGGTTCGTTGAAACAACATTGAAGAATTACTGTGAGTGTTACAGAGATTTACCGATCTCTCTCTCTCTCTCTCTCTCTCTCTCTCTCTCTCTCTCTCTCTCTCTCTCTCTCTCTCTCTCTCTCTCTCTCTCTCTCTCTCTCTCTCTCTCTCTCTCTCTCTCTCTCGGGTCGTAGTCTTAAGGACCCGGGTTCGATTCCCGGCCGAGGAGTAAACACATGAGCGGAGTTTCCTTCACTGATGCATCTGTTCACCTAGCAGTAAATAGGTACCTGGGAGTTAGACAGCTGTTCCGGGCTGCTTCCTGCGGATATGTGTGTATGTGTGCGTGTGTTAGAAATATATGTAGTAGATATAATAGAGGAAAAAATAGATTGGTTAGAAAGACGGGGTCCAAGATCTAGTAGCTCGATTTTGCAGACACAAATAGTAAAAACACACACACACACACACACACACACACACACACACACACACACACACACACACACACACACACACACACAGTCTCGTAGACGTCTCAAGCTGTGCAGAGCTTATGCAGGTAGCCATAAATATTTAAAAGGAGAAAGTTAGATAGTTATCAGGATTTACAGGAAACTATATCTTTTCTGGTAAAGGTAATTTAATTTCATTTCTTTGCAGATCCAAAGCTCCTTTTTCTAAAGTTTTTTAAAATCTGGCGCAAATTTCCGAACTTTTATTGCGTTTGTCAGTTGATTGATGGGACAGGCAAGCTGCTGTTTCCTTATCGGTGCTGGCGGAGAAAACTTTGGGTGCAGCGTGTGAGGCTCTGCAGGTAGTAGTTTGTACTCGTCGGTCTTGTCATTCATCACTTATATGTAGTCTATTGTCATTCATCACTCATATATAGTCCGTTGTGTTTATCACCCATCTGTGGTCCACTGTGATTCATCATAGAAGATTCATCACTCATGTTCTCGTTATTCCTCACTCATCTATGACCTCTCGTGCTCGCAATTCACGATTCATCTATTACGTCTTGTACTCGTGAGTAGTAGTATAAGTGGTTGTTGTTGTTGTTGCACTTGTTCTTGTTGCACTTGTTCTTGTTGCACTTGTTCTTGTTGCACTTGTTCTTGTTGCACTTGTTCTTGTTGCACTTGTTCTTGTTGCACTTGTTCTTGTTGCACTTGAAAATAGTATTTGTAACAGCAATAGCAATAATTGCAGTAGTAGCCATAATTACAGAGGTATCAAAACCAACTTGTCATGATTTCGGGGCTCACCGTCCCCGCGGCTCAGTCCTTGACCAGGCCTCCTGGTTGCTGGACCGGTCAACCATGCTGTTAGACGCGGCTGCTCGCAGCCTGATGTGTGAATAACAGGCCGGTTGATAGGTATCCTTTGGAGGCGTTTGTCAAGGGGGGTCGGCCAGTTATGCCCCTTATGTGTAGTGGAAGCGTGTTGAACAGTCTCGGGCCTCTGATGTTGATAGAGTTCTCTCTCAGAGTACCTGTTGCACCTCTGCTCTTCAACGGGGGTATTCTGCACATCCTGCCATGCCTTCTGGTCTCATGTGGTGTTATATCTGTGTGCAGGTTTGGGACCAGCGCCCTTTATAATTTTCCATGTGTAAATTATTATGTCTCTCCCGCCTGCGCTCAAGAGAATATAGATTTAGACTCTTTAGTTGGTCCCAATAGTTTAGATGTTTTACTGAGTGGATTTTAGCAGTAAAAGATCTCTGCACGATCTCCAGGCCAGCAATTTCTCCATCTGTGAAAGGGGCTGTTGAATAGCAGGACTAGAAGCTAGCGGGTAGTGGTAGTTTACTAGCAACGTTCACTAATCCCTCAACTTGAAGGTGGCTTGGCTGGTATGTAGAAGAAATGACCTGGTCATATGGTGAGTAAAACTGCCAAGCTTGGAGTGTATTGGTGTTTTAAGTGTCAATATTGCTTCTCACCTCGCTAATAAGTCATTATTTAACATGGAACTGGATGGCTGCATTTTAAACGTAAACAAATTGGAGAATATAAATATGTTAGTAATGGTGGTCAGTTTTAATTGTGTGTGGTCCTAGGCTAGGCTCAATGTTGCAATAAGATTGCAATAAGGCCAGTTGTGACCTACTACGCAAATAATGTCTTTTTTTAAACATTGCATTTCTTGAAGACGTGCTGAACATTGGTAATTATAACTTAGAGAGAAGACAAAGTGGTAGAAGAACACCAAGTCCAGGGTACACTTTATAGGCCAAGTTCCACCCGCGATGGCTTTATTAATCTCAACCCCTATCAGGCGAGACGTTATCCTCACGATAGTGCACCTTGGTCCTTGTAGAGGAGCTTGGTGGCCGGCTCCTCTACACGGCTGGCTGGGAGTGTGAGGGTCTTCTCAGAGCGTTGACAGCTCGCTTGAATTTAGCCTGGATGTCAAGGTTTGACCGGAGTGTGGTTGAAAGGGTTTGACCAGATTGTGGATGAAGAGGTTTGACCGGAGTGTGGATGAAGAGGTTTGACCGGAGTGTGGATGAAGAGGTTTGACCGGAGCGTGGATGAAGAGGTTTGACCGGAGCGTGGATGAAGAGATTTGACCGGAGCGTGGATGAAGAGGTTTGACCGGAGTGTGGATGAAGAGGTTTGACCGGAGTGTGGATGAAGAGGTTTGACCGGAGTGTGGATGAAGAGGTTTGACCGGAGTGTGGATGAAGAGGTTTGACCGGAGTGTGGATGAAGAGGTTTGACCGGAGTGTGGATGAAGAGATTTGACCGGAGCGTGGATGAAGAGGTTTGACCGGAGCGTGGATGAAGAGATTTGACCGGAGCGTGGATGAAGAGGTTTGACCGGAGCGTGGATGAAGAGGTTTGACCGGAGCGTGGATGAAGAGATTTGACCGGAGCGTGGATGAAGAGGTTTGACCGGAGTGTGGTTGAAAGGGTTTGCCCGGAGTGTGGATGAAAGGGTTTGCCCGGAGTGTGGATGAAGAGGTTTGGCTGGAGCGTGGATGAAGAGGTTTGACCGGAGCGTGGATGAAGAGGTTTGACCGGAGTGTGGATGAAAGGGTTTGGCCGGAGCGTGGAGGAAGAGGCAGGGATGTTTAGAATGTACCGCTTAGTAATAGCACATTATGGGAGCATTGCCACACATGTCTGTTACGTGTTGTTCCGAGGAACAAGGAACGCGTCTCCTCGACAAGACCGCTAATTAAACGTGGCTCTGGTCAAGGGTTGTGTCTTTCTATATATTAACATGCTTAGGCACGTCTGCATACATGCAGCTCCCCCCTAGACTATATGGAAGATTATATAGATTGTGTCAAGAGATGTGATGCTAAAGTATCCCCTATCTCGCAAGATTAGTCAAACAGGGCCATGTGAAACTTAGTTTGTACTTGGCAATTTTAGATGCATTAAATCTCAGTGACACCAAATTTAATAAAGAAACAATGAGAAAAAAATCAGGTTCCGTAAGAAGGTTAGTCATGCAGGGCCATGTGGCCCACTTAGTGGGCCAGCTAAGAGGCCCTAAGACCAGGCCTAAGTGGCCAGCTAAGAGGCCTTAAGGGCTGGCCCTAAGCCAGCCAGAGGCTTAGGGCCCGCGCAGGAATATCCCGGCAAAAAATATAAAAAGTAGCCTGCACTGGTAAAGTTTGGGTGCATTAAGAAGATATCCTCACTAACACTAGAGTAAATAAAGTAATTGCAAAGTTCGATTGTTTGGGCTGTTATTAATTTAATGGTTTGGGTCTTTACAGTGCTATCATAAAAAAAGGCGTCACTAACAGTAAACATTTTATGATCTGGGGCAATACCCATTGTGACTTGTAGCGAGACTTGTTCCCTTTATTATTAAGTTGACTTTCATTGTTACCATAAACTTGTTCCTGCCACTGTCACCACACTGGGTTAAGGTATTACTGCTGTAGTGAAGCTGTGGGAACCGACCTGTGAGATTTATATTTATTTAATTTATATGAATTTATATAGAATTTATATTTACGTTAATTTGTATACTTCGATAGCAATTTGTATGATGTTAAGTGGACTGTATTTCTGCAATAATCTCACAAATCGATCCTCTACACATTAGGGGGGGTTTATATTGAATTTATATATATGCAGCCAATCAAACTACAGTATTAAACTACATATATTGTTAAACATTGAAGAGGTTCCTTATCTTATTGTACAGCAGGCCTTAGTCCACCAGATATAACTAGGATGTAGACACCGAATTATCCTCTTTGAGGTAGCTTCCATCACCCAGTAACTGGTACACAAAGCATGCTTCCTCGTCTTGACCTGTCAAAAGGGCGCTAGCTATAAAGCCAGAATCCTAATATATGACAGTTATATCAGAGAAAACACTGCACATTGAACCGTAAAGACCTAGGCTTAATTACCTTTTATTAAGAGGCAGTTCGTATTCTAACCAGCTCGCCCCTATCTAATGACATTAATGGCCACAAATGATAGATAAATGGGTTTCGGCAGAACACTTAACTTGTATTTGTTGACAGCGTGTTGATGATGGTACACCTTTGGTTTCCATAACACTTCGTCCAAGTAAAATTAACAGGAGCCGTATTTGCTCCAGTGAGCCTCTGGTCTAAGTACAATAACAATGGCTGACCACTCCCTCCTCACTGACGCTACTGGCCTACATTGTCCAGATGACAGTAAGTGATAGAAGGGTCACATTTACTCTATTTTAATTCTGATAATTAAATTAATTTATATGAGATGTTTTTATGATGGTAAAGTCCAAAGACTAATGTATTTAAGAATAATTCCCACTATAATAGGTGGTGAATTTATAATAGTATGTGGTAATGATATCCCGTTTTCTATAGACGGAAATTCCACTACAAGTTACATTTTCTATGGGTTAACTTGTTTATACAACACAACAATATTATCTGCCTGTATGATATTATTAAATGGTGTCGGATTTTCCGACAGAAGCTGAGGGCCAAATTCTCAGATAATTTTCATTATTTGAAGTCAGGTAAACAAAATATCAGGATTAAATATCAGGATTGACTATAGACTAAATGATCTGCAGATCATTTAGTCTCATGTTCTTATATATTAAAAAAAGAACAATCTTGCTGTTAAATATCTGTTTCTCCTGCGGTAAATTTAAGCGTGTCCATTCACTTGTACAGTAACTCTGTAATTTGTATTTTCCGTGGCGTGGTCCCGGGCGATATATCTGAAGGTGTGAGCTCGTTCATTACAAAATAGACGCGTCGTGGTATCGCGCGATGTGCTGCATAATTTGAAGTGTTTTCACCCTGTCACCATCACGGGGAGAGGTCAGGGGTCAGCTGGAGAGTCAACATTTTCGTCATGCTGAACAAACTGAAAGGTTCGCCTGAAAGACTTATGCTGAATTTATTTTATATTTACACGTTACAGTGAATAAATATATGAGAGGGTGTTCTGTAACTACAAATTGTTGTGGCGTGTTCCTTCACTTGACGGGCTGTTACATCAGTAATGAAGAAACTCTCCACTTGATCAATGTTCCAACGCTTGCTATGTTCAAGATCAGTCTCCAGCAGCACTGTATCAATACTGTACTAGATGCGAAACTATATCAATACTAGATGCAGCAGAAACAACACTTCATTCAATACTATATGCATCACTCTCAATACAAGGTACAACACAAGGAATAGTATCAACACATGATGCAACTTAATATAAATAATAGATGCAACATAAGCAACACTATATCGACACTATATGCAACACTATATAGATAATTGATGCAACACAGCAAAATATATCAGTATTAGATGCAACCCTATATAGATACTAGATACAACACTAGATACTAGATATAACTAGATTGCATCTAGTTTCATCAATATCTGATGCAACACGACAGTAATATACCGATACTAGATGCAACACCATACTGATGCTAGATGTAAGACAGCAACAATATATCAATCATAGTTGCAACATAGATCACGAAGATGAGAGGAACTGTCAGCACTGTGGCAAAATGCCCGACAGACCATTGGAATATGATCTAACACAGTGCACAGTCACAAACCCAATAAGATTTCGTCTTGGGTTCAACAGAGCAGAAATTGTTAAACACATGGGGCATAAGAGTACTGAAGCGAACATAGTTATAAATACTCGTACTCCGCCTAAGTAAAACAGAAACAAGTAACACTTAGTGGGCCAGCCAGAGGCTTAAGGCCCGCGTAGGTATACAAAAAATAAGGGCCCTGCAAAAACGAAAAAGTGTGCCATCACTCTGGCAATCATTTTACACTCCACCAATATGAATATAATTGTTATTTCTGGTTTAGATCTTTATTTGCCACTGCTATATCGGGATAACTATATTCTGTGATTGCTAGTAATATGCAGTTTAGGGGGGCACAGCTGATTGCATTTTATTCTGAAGCGCAGTGGTTAGCGGGACCACGATCAATTGGTTCTGGGTTGCATCGTGTTGAATGGTTAGTCATGGGACTCGATAACGAGTATTACTTTCAATTTAATATGAAAGTGAAAGATTAGTTACAATATTTCTGATCTCAGCCTCTCCTCGATGATGTCGTAACCACTTCATTGTATATGCAACTGGATTCATTGAAACATTATTCTACTTGGAGTATATTTTAAGTTCGGTCTACTTGGATACTTTTTTCCTGCTGGTGGAAACATGTACTCGTCGTAGCTCTACCAAACCTTATACACCGAGAAGGTGATATTCTCTTGCCCAAAATGGAAAACTTTCTTGAAAACGTTGAACGATTCCCGCGGACCCAAGACACCAAACCGAAAACTATCTCAGATAAGTGCACAACACCTCGCGTTTGGATGAGCGTGACCACTAGCGATCTTCCTCTTTATCAATAAAATGCAATCATGCAAACTCCTTCCTGCACGTATTCCTCAGAGTGTGTTTTCGTGTACTATTCCCTCAGTTTTGTCTTTATCTTATAGCAAGCATCATCCCTTCCCCTCCCCCGCTCTCTTTCTCCATCCCTCTCACAGATGAATCTTTATTTCTTAGTCTGCCATCTCCCTTAGATGGATTCTTCCAGCATCCCACCTTCCCCTCTCTCTAACATGTATCGTTATCTTATAGCAACCCTATGTAAGGAAGCGGTATCTCCAAGTGTATATTCATACTTGGCATACAAACATGTATACAGTTTTAAAAAACTTATGCCAAAGGTGCACATGCATGTCTGTGGAGTATGAATCACTGCCTGATCAACCAGGCTGTGATTCATAAAATTCAGGATACGAGCAGTAGCATCCAACTACCGTGGAGCGCTGATTCCAGAACCAATAACAGAATAAATATATATATATATATATATATATATATATATATATATATATATATATATATATATATATATATATATATATATATATATATATATATATATATATATATATATATATATATATATATATATATATATATGACAATGTCAGACCACGGAGGAAAAATGAAACAGGAAGACCTTCTGAAGATGTATTTAATATACGAAAGTACTTAAGGAAATTCCTGTTTCATTTTTCCTCCGTGGTCTGACATTGTCACATTCTTAATCACGTGTTTATTTTCGTGATATACACACACACATATATATATATATATATATATATATATATATATATATATATATATATATATATATATATATATATATATATAACTGAAAACTAACACCCCAGAAGTGACTCGAACCCATACTGCCAGGAGCACAGTGCAACTGGTGTACAGGGCACCTTATCCACTCGACCATCACGACCGGACAAAAGCTGATGGTAGCCGAGGTTATTTCCCCATCAGCCCGCCGGCACTCTGATGGTAATCTTGGGCATAGTATTTTATCAAATCACCTCACACTCTCTCTCTCTCTCTCTGTCTCTCTCTCTCTCTCTCTCTCTCTCTCTCTCTCTCTCTCTCTCTCTCTCTCTCTCTCTCTCTCTCTCTCAAGAGATTAAGATTCCCTCGGAGATTTTGCTTAATGTTTTACCATTAGCGACACTTGCAAACAGTATTCCATTTGTCGTGAATTCTGCTCATAGGGATTATATTCATACCAGTGATACACAAGTGTTACTGGCATGTATATTTCTCTTTCGAATGTTACTCGAGTGAAAATATTTTACAAATGGAATTCTTGCAAGCGTTTCTCATAAGATTATTTCTCTGTATTCTTAAGAATGTTACGAGTATAATTTGCTCATACAAATTCTCTTTCAATTTGTCTCAAAAGAGAATTTCATTCTAACTAACATTCTCTTGCCAGGAACAAATGTTTCTGGCACGAATGTTAGTAATAACTGCTCTTAATTATAATTGCTTAGGCGAGTTTGATAATACTATAAATTTTGACGTGATGTATGACAGCTCTGTTGTTGACTCGCGAACATTATGAAGGTTAAGCGTGTAGAGATTGCAATAATTTGTCTTCTTTTACTCCCTAGATTCTTTTATGTGTGACTAGAAACGTTGTCTGGGACAGGAAGCCTGAACTTAGGCTTATAGAGGTCCACCTTAGGCCAATTTCTGATATTTCTCGGGATGCAACTCTCAGCAGTGGCCTAACTCACGGGTACCCCATTATAATGCTAGGTGAACAGATGCATCAAGTGAAAGGCAATGTGCCCAACTGTGTCTGTAACGTGCGACTGTGCATAAAGAAAGCGTTTGTACCCAATAAATACGTTTAGTGTTAATAATTCTTTATACTATGTTCTGTATTCTCATCCAAGCAGTTTGGAACGCCTCTGAGGCGTTGATACGCAGAGATGCGTTCACTTCAGTGCTGGTCAGGTGGTAAGGTGGTCTCGGGTGTGAAGCAAGTTCACTTATTTTTACCTTGTTTAAGTTCACTTTTAGGAGATCTGCTCTGAACGTACATTAACCTGCTCTGAACGCACATTAACCTGCTATGAACGCACATTAACCTGCTATGAACGCACATTAACCTGCTATGAACGCACATTAACCTGCTATGAACGCACATTAACCTGCTATGAACGCACATTAACCTGCTATGAACGCACATTAACCTGCTATGAACGCACATTAACCTGCTATAAACACGCATTAAACTGCTCTGAACGCACATTAAACTACTCTGAACGCACATTAACCTGCTCTGAACAAACATTAACTGGCTCTGAACAATTCATTTGAAGACCTATTCCCCCGCCCCCCCCCCCCCCATGTTATAAGCAAGACATACGCCACTTCAAAGACCGCATGTTCTCCAAGTCTTAAGTTCTCACTGTTGAATTTCCAGTGAATAATTAGAGACAGCTCATAGCTCAGTCTCTCTTGATGGCTTTGGCTGTATCTTCTGTATCATCTTAGACCTGCACCAGCGGCTTTGTGTCGGTCACGTCAGACGTGCGTTACCTTGACTTGACGCCCACGTCAGACATGCGTTACCTTGACTTGACGCCGACGTTACATGCGTTACTCTGACCTGATGCCCACGTCAGACGTGCGTTACCTTGACTTGACGCCCACGTCAGACATGCGTTACCTTGACTTGACGCCGACGTTACATGCGTTACTCTGACCTGATGCCCACGTCAGACATGCGTTACCATGACATTTTATAAATTTCCATCAAAGTTAATTAGGTTTCATGTAGCCTCACAAGCAGGAAGGAAACACCTCCGGCTTTGTTTACAAAGTCGTTTTTTGGAGTAGTTGAGCAGTCTGTGACCTTCACCACAGTCATGAACGTGACTAACTGTCCATCATTAATCACCGGATCTAATGAAATCTGCAACTTAAGCATTCTAGTAATTTTGAAAGTTAATTTTAGCTTAGGATATCTGTCAGGTGCGGCGCATGAGTGCGTGGTGGGGTACAGAGCTCGCTCGCTCTCTCTCTTTCTCTCTCTCTCTCTCTCTCTCTCTCTCTCTCTCTCTCTCTCTCTCTCTCTCTCTCTCTCTCTCTCTCTCTCTCTCTCTCTCTCTCTGTCTCTCTCTCTCTGTCTCTCTCTCTCTCTCTCTCTCTCTCTGTCTCTCTCTCTCTGTCTCTCTCTCTCTCTCTCTCTCTCTCTCTCTCTCTCTCTCTCTCTCTCTCTCTCTCTCTCTCTCTCTCTCTCTCTCTCTCTCTCTCTCTCTCTCTCTCTCTCTCTCTCTCTCACTCTCACTCACTCCACCACGTTCTGTGCTGAGGAATTATTAAACTCATGTCAGCTAAATTGCAAAAGTGGTAGAGTGAGCTATTTGTCTCCAGGAAGCTGAATCAGTCATTGTTGGTGAGTCCTGTTGTCAACAGCAGCCACAACGGTACTGTTGTCGCTCTTATATAACGCATCTCCTGAGGCTCGTGGCATATATACGCATCTTCAAGCTGGATTTTTTTATCACATTAAGTTTTCATGGGTACGCTATACGCGTCGTGGTTTTGCACAGTCCATCGTCCTGAAATGAGAGTACTTATAGTAACTATTTGGTGGAAAGTTCCAACATGTAGTGATGGACCTCGAAAACCGGAATTTTGTGTGCCCGCAACATAAATATAATACCTAACCTAACCTAACCTAACCTAACCTAATCTAACCTAACCTAACCTAACCTAACCTAACCTAACCTAACCTAACCTAACCTAATCTAACCTAACCTAATCTCTCCAAGCAAAACTACGTCTAACACACGCTCTCTTAGGCCTAATATAGAAATATATGTTCAGTACTAGGCTTTGGAATATTTAAGTTCGGTTTTCAGCTTTATTTTCCCAGACTCTTTAAAATTATTATAACAAAAAGTGGTTTAGTGGTGGTTCATCACTACGTATTGGTACTTCCCACCCAACGGTTACTATTAGTACTGTCACTCCAAGAGCATGCAAGACTGTACCATTTAGTCACCAAAATCTGTACTTGGTCAACTCGTATGTTCAAGGAGATACGAATGAATAGAGTAATGCCTGTTTTCTATTAAGGCCGCCACCATCACCATTTGGTCACCACTTGGTCCGGGAGACATCTCCCGTCACGCAGGGTGCAGTTGCGCCTCCACAGATCTCCAGTATCATCTTTTGATACTGGTAATGGCTCGAAAGGGCCACCACTTACGGGCTATTCATGCCCGTGCCACCTCTTGGGTGGCTTAATCTTCATCAATCAATCAATCAGCCGCCACCATACCTTACTGTCCAACACACAAGAATACTTTAGTCCTGCACATATGCACTGAGAAGCAGGTTACACCTGACTGTATTATATGTGTCCTGCGTTTGTTTCATTGGGGGCAGCTCAGGTATATAGTCAACTATTCCCAGTCATGCCACAGTTATAGTTTCGCTTCTGTGCCAGGTTAGTCCACTACGGGCTCGCCATAGCCCGTGATACATGGAACTTTTTGTTCCCAGTAGCTGAATCTTAAACAACAACAACCATTCATGCCTGAAACCTTCCTGTGTGTTTTGGTTCTATTATGGTTGATTGGCAATTTGTTCCAGAGATCTCTCAACCTTATTTCAGAGTCAATATTTATTTTCTTAATCTTAAATTATAGTTTGGGTCCATTATATTGTGTTCTTTTTCTCTTTTTTTTAGCATAATTTTTATTCCCAACTTGTTAAGACATTTCACCCATTTGTAACCCTTCAGTCGAGTCCCTCCTGATGTTTACGCCACTATAGAAAATGTAAACTAAGTTCTTTATCTTGACAATTCGTTTTGACAACACCATCCTTTCAACCCGTTCTCTCGACCCGTTCTCTCGACCCGTCCTCTCGACCCGTTCTCTCGACCCGTCCTCTCGACCCGTCCTCTCGACCCGTCCTCTCGACCCGTCCTCTCGACCCGGCCTCTCGACCCGTCCTCTCGACCCGGCC
Source organism: Procambarus clarkii (assembly GCF_040958095.1). NCBI lineage: Eukaryota > Metazoa > Arthropoda > Malacostraca > Decapoda > Cambaridae > Procambarus > Procambarus clarkii. The sequence continues at coordinate 17,551,422 of NC_091173.1, forward strand.
TCTCGACCCGGCCTCTCGACCCGGCCTCTCGACCCGTCCTTTCAACCCGTCTCTCAACTAATACGTCTTATGCTATACGTTAAGGCCCCCAACGTACCAATTACAAAGTACTATGAACAGCAGCGGCTCACAAATATCCACGTTTTCTATGCATCGGCAGGTTAGGTTAGGTTAGGTTAGTGGTTTGGGTTCGTGCCCTTCTTGTTAGGTTAACACTCTGTATTTTGTACGTTGTGGCAGGCTAAGAGAACGGGTTGCTTCGTAAGGGAAATTTCCAATGCCTGGGAATGATCCTTCTCTGTATACCACCAAAAATATTTGTACTTATCCAACAGAACGTTCCCCAGCACTGTGTCGCTTAAGTCTGGCGGAGATAATTCAAAATTGATGGATAAAGTAAGCTTTGATATTATTTTTAGATATGAATTATTGAATCCTATTGGCCATATTTTGTAAATTTTGGATTACTTATTTGGCTTTAATTCTATATTGATCATGACTTCGAGATCCTCTTCACATTCAGAATTTTTTTTAAATTTCAGTATTGTATGGTTGATCTCTGCTGCCTATTATAATTTCAGAGCCTCGTAACGCTACACTTGTCAGCATTCATCTGTCTGTTTTTACTGTTTTCCAAGTTCTGTTTAGGTCTGTCTTTTAAGTTTTTCTGTTTAGGTCTTTGTCTGAACTTAAGCTTTACTGTTTATCGTGTACTGGGACAAGGAAGCACTACACTGAGACAAAGAAGCACTACACTGAGACAAAGAACCACTACAATGAGACAAGGAAGCACTACACTGAGACAAAGAACCACTACACTGAGACAAAGAACCACTACACTGAGACAAGGAAGCAATGTACTGTGGCACGGTACCAGTACGCTGAAACAAGGAAGCACTGCACTCGACAGACAGTAACCAGTGTACCGAGTCAGTTCAAAAGTCCAAAAGTTTTTCTTTTGTTTAATTGTTTGATCCTCGAACTTCCGAGTCCCCGGAAAATCCTCCTCACTGCATTTATATAATGGGATAATTTGTGTAAAGATTAATTTACAGCATTTATGGAAATGCTCACAATATCAGCGACGAAGATACTCAGAATATTATACATTAAATTAAATCCATACTGAAGGACAGGCTGATAGGCGATTAGTAAGGTGGTGTTTGACGCGAGTAGTGAAGGGGGAGGGTTATCGTCATTCAGGAAAAGCTTTTTAATGCTCTTTTGATTGAGGAAATTTTAAAAACTTGATTTCCAATTTTGATGTTGACAGATTCTTCGGTTGATGTTGTTAGCGCCGACTTAAGCCTCCTGTTAACAGACAGCCTCGTTTGGACCCGATGGTTTGTTGCTGTTTGGCTTTGTTTGTATAGGGAAGTGTCGCGGTGTGTCTGAATGTTGGTTGCTGGTGGTGGCAGCAGGGGTGAGGGCAGGTGGTGGCAGCAGGGGTGAGGGCAGGTGGTGGCAGCAGGGGTGAGGGCAGGTGGTGGCAGCAGGGGTGAGGGCAGGTGGTGGCAGCAGGGGTGAGGGCAGGTGGTGGCAGCAGGGGTGAGGGCAGCTGGTGGCAGCAGGGATGGCAGCAGGGGTGGCAGCAGCAGCAGGGGCGGGGGGTGGAGGAGAGCCAGGGAGGGCAGGAGGCGGCCACAGTCGCTCACCGCCCGTCTCTGGACGCAGTTGTCGGCGCTCCCTGGCACAGTGCCTCTCTGAGCGGCTCTCCCACAGTGCCACGCTGAGCGACTGAGTGCTTTCTCTAGTGTAAATAACACCTTCCGTACCGCATCACCGCCAGTCGATTATAAGTTATTTATTTGTCAGTGGCTACTTCTACAAGGCTTACCAACCAAGTTATCTTGTACTCTTAGGCCGTAAGGATTCAAGCTGTGAAAGCTCGTCTCTCCGTCGACACTTAATGTTATCTTCAGGATAAACATGTTTCGACAATGAGATCACAATAACCTGGGATGCTGGGCCAATCCTGCCGTCCAAGCATCATCCTCATTAACGTCTTCCTGTGCTCCCGCCCGCGGATGTATCATGACCTGATTGCCAGAGCCTGTAATTAATCAGGTTATCACATGATAACTTAGTTAATTGGTGATTAATTAATGATTGTTTAGTGATAAAGTAGAATCCAGTTTCAGTTTTGTACATTAATGCTGAGAATGTTGATATTGAGTTATGTAAAGGAGTTAATCCCTTTATTCTTGATTGGTCAAAACTTTGACGTTATAGAAAACAATTCGTTCAGCGATTTCAAGCATTCGTAAGGTTTTTGTGTTGTTGAATTCATGCCACGAAAGATGACGTATATCCACGACTGTCGTAGTGTTCCCTGCGCACATGTGCGTGGTGGTGTGACCCGGCTGTTAGCTAACTGGTCTGCGTTTTGCGCACAATATCTTCATTAACAACGTAATATATTGTGGGCTTTTTGTATTGTGTTTTCATTTACCGTTGACGCTGTTGCGGGATCCGCAAGTTGTACCTCACTCTTCCAGCTGTTGTAGTTTTGTTTGATAAATTAAATTTATTGTTTACATGTCACTAATAAATTCACTTTGTAGTATGCAAGCTGGAACTGCAATAATCCGGGAAGGCTTTATTTTTACTTAGTACTCTTGTGTGTAATCATTTATTGCGTTTTTTTTATAATAATTATTTTCTGGTCTCATTTTCAATAGTATGATCCGTGAGTGCTAGTTTTTGTTTTCTTTGCGAAAAGACATTTTTGTCCAGCCGTTGTCTCTTCAGGCAACGGCTGGACATCTTAGCGTTGCTTTAGTAGCAACGTTTAAAACCCGTTGATGTGGGCTTCAGGAGACAGGTGTGTGTGTATTCACTTATTATATTATATATTCACTTAATTGTGCTTGCGAGGGTTGAGCTTTGGCTCTTTGGTCCCGCCTCTCAACTGTCAATCAACTGGTGTACAGATTCCTGAGCCTTCTGGGCTCTATCATATCTACATTTGAAACTGTGTATGGAGTCAGCCTCCACCACATCACTGCCTAGTGCATTCCATCTGTTAACTACTCTGACACTGAAAAAATTCTTTCTAGCGTCTCTGTGGCTCATCTGGGTACTAAGTTTCCACCTGTGTCCCTTTGTTCGTGTCCCACCCGTGCTCAAGAGTTTGTCTTTGTCCACCCTGTCAATGTATGTATATGTGTGCGTGTGTGCACGTTTGTTATAGAAATATATGTAGTAGACTAAATAGAGAAAAAACAGATTGGTTAGAAAGGCGGGGTCCAAGATCTAATAGCTCGATTCTGCAGAAACAAATAGTAAAATACACACACACACACACACACACACACTCTCTTTAAACAAACACTAGGGGTTCATTAGGGCTGTCATCTGGAGCACCTGGGGGAAACAGCAAGCAAGAGTTGTTATCGCACCTCGGCTCATCTGAATCCTGTCCCTAGATACTCTATTTATTTAATGAGATTAGTTTTGAATCTTAGTATCATATAAGGAACAGCTACTTAGTGAAACTACAATCAAGAGCTGTTTATCCTGCCTCACCTCAGTGTGTGTATGTGTGTGCGTGAGAGCGAATGTATGTGTGTGTGTGTTTACTATTTGTGACTGCAGAATCGAGCTATTAGTTCTAGTCCTTCTAACCAATCCATCTTTCCTCAATTTTGTCTATTACGTGTATTTCTCTCTTAACACACACACACACACACACACACACACACACACACACACACACACACACACACACACACACACACACACACACACACACACACAAAAGGAAGCAGCCCGTAACAGCTCTCTAACTCCCAGGTACCTATTTACTGCTTGGTAACAAGGGCATCAGGGGTGAATGAAACTGCCCATTTATCTCTGCCGGCGCCGGGAATCGAACCCGGGCCACAGGATTACGAGCCCGCGCGCTGTCCACTCAGCTACCAGACCCTCCTGTGTGTGTGTGTGTGTGTGTGTGTGTGTGTGTGTGTGTGTGTGTGTGTGTGTGTGTGTGTGTGTGTGTGTGTGTGTGTGTGTGTGTGTGTATGTGTGTGTGTGTGTATGTGTATGTGTATGTGTATGTGTATGTGTGTGTGTGTGTGTGTGTGTGTGTGTGTGTGTGTGTGTGTGTGTGTGTGTGTGTGTGTGTGTGTGTGTGTGTGTGAAAATAATTTACGTAATTTACTACTGGGCAACTACTGACCATCCCCCAACATGCAGCCCCAGAAAGCTGGAAAACTGTCAGGTACCTATATACTGCTTGGTGAACAGAGTAGTGAGGTGAAAATAAACGCTGTTTCTACTCCGGCTGGGATTCGAACCCGCTGTCTTTTGCAGATTGATAAAATAAATTCTGTTATCAATCTGTTAGTGGACGGGGTTATATTCAATGTGTGTGTGTGTATATGTATATATATATATATATATATATATATATATATATATATATATATATATATATATGCGAACAAGCCTGAATGGTCCCCAGGACAATATGCAACTGAAAACTCACACCCCAGAAGTGACTCGAACCCATACTCCCAGGAGCCACGCAACTGGTATGTACAAGACGCCTTAATCCACTTGACCATCACGACCGGACATAATGAGGTGATAGCCGAGGCTATTTGAACCACCCCACCGCCGGCACTCGGATAGTAATCTTGGGCATAGCATTTTACCAAATCACCTCATTCTTTTCTTAAGTACTTTCGTATATTAATACATCTTCAGAAGGAATATGAATGAAGGAATATATATTATATACAAACACACATTTATACAGTGATTTATAGTTTCCTAAAGCCATCCAGACGGAAAGTGAAAGGTGAAAATTGAATGTGTGCTAATTATGCTGGTTATCAGTGTCTCGGGAACAACTTAAGTGATTAACACTGTGCTGGTCCAGGTAAACATATGACTATAACACAGAGAGAGAGACAGACCTCCGGACGGCAAGTTTTCCAAAGTGTTCCCGTAATGGACAGAGGGGCCAAGGCGAGGCTTATATAGTGTTCCCGTAATGGACAGAGGGGCCAAGGCGAGGCTTATATAGTGTTCCCGTAATGGACAGAGGGGCCAAGGCGAGGCTTATATAGTGTTCCCGTAATGGACAGAGGGGCCAAGGCGAGGCTTATATAGTGTTCCCGTAATGGACAGAGGGGCCAAGGCGAGGCTTATATAGTGTTCCCGTAATGGACAGAGGGGCCAAGGCGAGGCTTATATAGTGTTCCCGTAATGGACAGAGGGGCCAAGGCGAGTTTTATATAGTGTTCCCGTAATGGACAGAGGGGCCAAGGCGAGGCTTATATAGGGACCAGTGCATGATAGATGACGGGGGATAGATAGATCCATCCCTGAAGCTATTGACCCTGGCACAAGAATATTCCCAGCCGCGGGAGAGGGGGAGAGGTTGAGCCGCGCGCTTCCCCGGGTCAAGCGTCCGATACATACCAGGCGGAGGGTTTTTTTGGGTATTGAATTATTGGTGCAGAGCAACCCTATCAGTGCTTACATAATGGTGCTTTTATGTCCCGCTTACCAGCAGTTGAGTGTGGCTCTTCTTTTTTTTTTGTCTCGCTTACCTTGCAAAAATAAAACTGTCCCTATTTCCCGCTTGTTACAACTTGTAATCAAGTTGTTACATCTTGTTATAACGTTTTAATGACGTATTAGAACGTTGTTACAACCTAATTGCTGTGTTGGATGTTACAACTAATTGTTAGGTGTTAAAACCCGTTCGAACGTTGTAGCAACGTGGTAGTTTCGTCGTGTGATTGGCGGGAAGGCTTTTGGCATCTGTTGCATTCTAATTGAGTGTTGCTAAGGTTCACGTTCTGTGTTGTGGATGGCGGTGGCTTCCACCACGTCTTCTCTCAACGCATTCCAGTTATATACCAGGCGCATTGGGAGAGAAATGGGTAGAAGTTTTGGTGCGTCACACCAGTTTAGCAATTATAGGGTCCAGAGGCTGGAAACTAATTTTCCAATTGAGTAAATATATATACGCACATTGATGACTGCGCCTACCCCCCCACACACTTCGTAGGGAGGGGGCCCTTGCGGCTGAGTGGACAGCGCTTGGAGGTTGTAGTCCTAATGGCCCGGGTTCGATTCCCGGCGTAGACGGATATAAATGGGCCGAGTTTCATTCGCCCTGATGCATCTGTTCGCCTAGTAGTATACAGGTACTTGAGAATTAGACAGCTGCTACGAGCTGCTTCCTGGGGATGTGTGTGTGTGTTAGAGAGAAATATATGTAGTACATATCGTAGAGGAAAAATAGATTGGTTAGACAGGTGGGGTCCAAGAGCTAGTAGCTAACATTCTGCAGACACATATAGTTAACATACACACACACGAAATTCAACCTTCATTACTCCTGCTTGTGGGTCTTATATTGCTTGTTTATTAGTCTGTGGAAGTGACGTGCATACGGACACTACTGTGCTCTCTCTCTCTCTCTCTCTCTCTCTCTCTCTCTCTTTCTCTCTCTCTCTCTCTCTCTCTCTCTCTCTCTCTCTCTCTCTCTCTCTCTCTCTCTCTCTCTCTCTCTCTCTCTCTCTCTCCCTCTCTCTCTCTCTCTCTCTCTCTCTCTTTCTCTCTCTCTCTCTCTCTCTCTTTCTCTCTCTCTCTCTCTCTCTCTCTCTCTCTCTCTCTCTCTCTCTCTCTCTCTCTCTCACATGTAAATAGAAAATGTTTGTCAATTTTTTATTACCTTTAATTACTAAATTGAAATAGATATCAATTAATCTTGCAATATTGTATTCAAAAATATTGTTTAATTATTATACTTTAACCTTAGTGTTTGTACTCGTCTTTTATATAATATCCCTGACGACCAAATAGGCGTCAGCCGGGTAGGAATTTCCCCGAGATTTTCAGAAATATTTCAAGTGTTCCTCCAAGCAAAAATGGCTGGAAGTTAATGACGAAGCAGCCCCGTCCTCTCGAACGTTCCCAACGTCACTAAACTGATGTACTAAATTGCCCGAACTTAACCTAACCGAGGTCCCACGAATAGAAAACGGGGACATCATGACCGTTTTGCGAGCCGCTGTGATTTGTAATTTAGTACATCAGTTTGTGGCCGTATAGGATTTAGACGTCAAAATACAATTTTTGTTTGCAGACAGTACTCGATAAAAAAATAATAGTTTACCTTCTACCTCGTTTTCTGTTTGAAAATCTTCACCAATATTTCGTGGAATGTTATTGAGGTAATTTACACCAATTAATGCCATGTCAATATTTGACTTTCTGAATGAATAAAACTTATTTATGAACCTAAAGCACTGACAATTAGGTAAATTAGATGATGTTTGAAGGCCAGTCTTAAAGACGGGCTCGTGTTCTACCGACTATATGTTAATAGCACCGAGAGGAAGAACTCAACACGGATTTAACCTGGGATATACCTAGGTGGTTCCGAGAGTTACCGTGTCAAGATGGACCCGGGCAAGATCTTCCAGATCATCACCAACAGCACGCTCCTGGGTGAGTACCTTCCCTCCTCCCCCCCCTCTGGTGTCCCTCAGATTGTATAGTTGTGGTATCCTTACCTTGTTGTGGTGTCCCTCAGACTGTATTGTGGTGTCCCTGCCTTGTTGTGGTGTCCCTCAGACTATATTGTGGTGTCCCTGCCTTGTTGTGGTGTCCCTCAGACTGTATTGTGGTGTCCCTGCCTTGTTGTGGTGTCCCTGCCTTGTTGTGGTGTTCCTCAGACTGTATTGTTGTGTCCCTGAGACTGTCTTGTTGTGTCCCTGCCTTGTTGTGGTGTCCCTGAGACATAACAACCAATAGTTGTTATGTCTCACTACACAACCAATAGTTGTGTACACTGAGAGAACTATCCACATCACATCTTACCGATAATCCCCGTTGTCCACATTATATTTAATGAACTCCCACAAAGTTCTCTTCTGGAGTGTAACTTCACCCCACAGACGCTAACTGCTATCCAGGAGGCTAGTTCCGGTAATTGTTTTGTGTCCCCCTCTCGCCAAAATGAACCTACGTTCCCGGAAAGTTATGCGAACCTGGGGAGCCGGTCGGCCGAGCGGACAGCACGCGGGACATGTGATCCTGTGGTCCTGGGTTTGATCCCAGGCGCCGGCGAGAAACAATGGGCAGAGTTTCTTTCACCCTGTGCCCCTGTTACCTAGCAGTAAAATAGGTACCTGGGTGTTAGTCAGCTGTCACGGGCTGCTTCCTGGGGGTGGAGGCCTGGTCGAGGACCGGGCCGCGGGGACACTAAAAGCCCCGAAATCATCTCAAGATAACCTCAAGATAACCTAAGAAATATAACATTGATTAGGAGCACAGTACTGTCCTCTCTTAATCCTGGCATGAAGACCTATGGTGAAGGCACGGGGAATGGAGGAGACTTTGGTATGTTTATGCAAGGTTTTTGGGTCTTTTGAAGAAGCTTCAAACGTGTCTGAAGTTTTAATTTGGGTCGTACGTACAGCCATAGGTGCAGATTTTAGATAGTTAAATATAGATATAGCCTTAAATATGCAGGCGATGAGTCACAATAACGTGGCTAAAGTAAGTTGACCAGACCACACACTAGAAGGTGAAGGGACGATGACGTTTCGGTCCGTCCTGGACCATTCTCAAGTCGATTGTGTCGATTGTGATCAAAATCAGCCTCAAATAATTATAGACATAAATGGTCATTTAGACATAAGATTAAACAAAGAGCTGTAGCTGCAGATATTGATATATGTGAAAACAGAAAGACATAGGTGCAGATACAGACGTAGAAACAGACAAGCAGACAGACCTACATACCATTAAGAGTTAGATAGAGTGAAGAAGTGAGACAAAGAGGAAGGAGCCTGAATACCAGGTCAGGCGCTAGAGTGAGAGAGTGAGCGGTCACGCAGCAAAGTGGGAGCCAATTAAGGGCAAGGATATCAAAGATAGCAGGGGAGGAAAATCCCAAGCTGGAGAGGATAGGACGAAGAAAAGAGTGAGATGCACTGTAATGATCTAAGAGTTTTCAGAGAGAGGTGGTTAAGGTAATGGGTTGTTGGCTCGAGTGTGTCAAGAACGGTGGGTGAAATTACAGTGTGGTGGCTGTAATATAGTGTGGTGGCTGTAATATAGTGTGGTGGCTGTAATATAGTGTGGTGGCTGCAACATATATAGTGTGGTGGCTGTAACATACTGTGGTGGCTGTAACATATATAGTGTGGTGGCTGCAACATATATAGTGTGGTGGCTGTAACATACTGTGGTGGCTGTAACATATATAGTGTGGTGGCTGTAACATACTGTGGTGGCTGTAACATATATAGTGTGGTGGCTGTAATATATATAGTGTGGTGGCTGTAACATATATAGTGTGGTAGCTGTAATATAGTGTGGTGGCTGTAACATAGTGTGGAGGCTGTAACATATATAGTGTGGTAGCTGTAATATAGTGTGGTGGCTGTAACATACTGTGGTGGCTGTAACATATATTGTGTGGTTACTGTAACGTATATAGTGTGGCTGCTGTAACATATATAGTGTACAAATCCACAAGGTTTGTAATATAAAAGCCCGGTTTGTGTCTCGGAGAGGCTACGGGATCCAGTAAGTTCAGTAGAACTTCGGTTTCAACCCTTTTACCCTGTCGTAGCTCAGTCGATTAAGGCAGTGTCTGGGATGCTCCCGGACGCAGGTTCGAATCCTCGTCACGGCCCTTGTGGATTTGTTCATCTGATGCATCACGTTAGAGTGATCTCTGTGTGTGATATGTAGTGTGGTTGCTGTAACATATATAGTGTGGTTGCTGTAACATATATAGTGTGGTTGCTGTAACATATATAGTGGTTGTTGTAACAAATATAGTGGTTGCTGTAACAAATATAGTGGTTGCTGTAACATAGTGTGGTTGCTGTAACATAGTGTGGTTGCTGTAACATAGTGTGGTTGCTGTAACATAGTGTGGTTGCTGTAACATAGTGTGGTTGCTGTAACATAGTGTGGTTGCTGTAACATAGTGCTGTAACCACACAACATATGTTGGCGCAACTACACCGTGGTTGGTACAGCAAGCAAGACAAATAAGAAAGGAGAAGATTGACTGGAGAGAATATTGTAAAGTAAGTGAAAGTCAGAGAAGAGGTGAGTAAGGACAAAGAGAGTGAGAGGACGCAGGGAGAGGAGGAGAAGGTAACTGTAGGAATGGAGGATGAGGGAGAGGAAACACAAGAGTCAACAACCCAGTTGAAGTAATAGAGGAGCTAACGAGCCAGTTGTAGAGGTAACCTCCTTAAGATGCTGATGGTGAGTGTGGTAACACCAGGAACTGATTGATGTAAGAGGATAAGGATGTACAGTGTAGGGCATGTGTGACTTGTGGTACAGTGTGGGTACAGTGTAGGGCATGTGTGACTATTGTGGTACAGTGTGGGTACAGTGTAGGGCATGTGTGACCATTGTGCTACAGTGTAGGGCATGTGTGACCATTGTGCTACAGTGTAGGGCATGTGTGACCATTGTGCTACAGTGTAGGGCATGTGTGACCATTGTGCTACAGTGTAGGGCATGAGTGACCATTGTGGTACAGTGTAGGGTATGTGTGACCATTGTGGTACAGTGTAGGGCATGTGTGACCATTGTGCTACAGTGTAGAGCATGTGTGACCATTGTGCTACAGTGTAGAGCATGTGTGACCATTGTGCCACAGTGTAGGGCATGAGTGACCATTGTGGTACAGTGTAGGGCATGAGTGACCATTGTGGTACAGTGTAGGGCATGAGTGACCATTGTGCCACAGTGTAGGGCATGTGTGACCATTGTGCCACAGTGTAGGGCATGAGTGACCATTGTGGTACAGTGTAGGGCATGAGTGACCATTGTGCCACAGTGTAGGGCATGAGTGACCATTGTGGTACAGTGTAGGGCATGAGTGACCATTGTGGTACAGTGTAGGGCATGTGTGACCATTGTGCTACAGTGTAGGGCATGAGTGACCATTGTAGTACAGTGTAGGGCATGTGTGACCATTGTGCCACAGTGTAGGGCATGAGTGACCATTGTGCTACAGTGTAGGGCATGAGTGACCATTGTGGTACAGTGTAGAGCATGTGTGACCATTGTGCTACAGTGTAGAGCATGAGTGACCATTGTGGTACAGTGTAGGGCATGAGTGACCATTGTGGTACAGTGTAGGGCATGTGTGACCATTGTGCCACAGTGTAGGGCATGAGTGACCATTGTGGTACAGTGTAGGGCATGAGTGACCATTGTGGTACAGTGTAGGGCATGTGTGACCATTGTGGTACAGTGTAGAGCATGTGTGACCATTGTGCTACAGTGTAGGGCATGTGTGACCATTGTGCTACAGTGTAGAGCATGTGTGACCATTGTGCTACAGTGTAGGGCATGTGTGACCATTGTGCTACAGTGTAGAGCATGTGTGACCATTGTGCTACAGTGTAGGGCATGTGTGACCATTGTGCTACAGTGTAGTCCCGCTCCAAAAACAATCTTCTAGTGTTCAGAGTTGGAAGTAATTCGTCGTGTTTTTCAGATGTAGAGTGTAATTTTTCAGCCTTTACTCCAGAGGATACAATTTCGATATTTTGTTGGTATCTTTGTTGTTGTTGAAGATTCCTCTTTTCAAACCTGCTTTTTTTCCTAGTATTTTTTATTATGGTTAGTAAAAGTACGAGCTTCCGATAGGGTAACTTCCGGGTATCTCTCTGCGACGTAGTTGATGATATGTCTTATTTTTTTCCTCTCAACCAGGTGTAAATACAATTATTTTCGTTTTAACTGTTTGAAGATAAGGTATGAAGATAAGGCACATTTGAAGATAAGGTATGCATCATACTGAGCGTTTTGTGTGTGCTCAGTGTACGGCGTTCGTGAATGATGACGCGGCTCCGTAGTGGACGGATGTGTCTACATGAGACATGAGGATCAGGAGGAGTAGTATAGTGAATACCTATCCTGTGGTTCAGAGCTCTCCACTGGGGACACCTAGTGACTGTTTGGTTACTCTTGCCCTTTGAGGCCAGGTGGGTTAGGAAGCTTAAGATCCAGTTCGATAGTATTCTTAGTTATTCTGTGAGTACACATTTCGTATACATTCTGAGGTCACATTGACAGTAGACTTTTACGATTTCTGTTTTTAGTACGTTGGTATTTAGTACGTCGGTCGACTTAGACTGGTCGGAAGAGCTACGACCTCACTTCTTGCAGAGTTGGCGTTCAATCCCCGATGGTCCAAGTGGTTGGGTACCGCTCCTTCACTCTGTGCGTACATATCAGCTCTATCTTCATGTTCGATCCAAGTGCTGCCAACCGTCGACGCTCTCGACCCTTTATGTTTCCAACCATAAGTCATAGTTTTGGTGTTTCTTGGTATAGAAGCTGAGCCCTGGAGGTGCGCAGCGTGTGACCGCCGGAACAGTGGCTGTAGTCTTGTCAAAACACGAACTATCGTCATGACCGAATAAAAGAAAAAGTTTAGTATGAAAAAGGTTGGCCCGATTGTTCAGTCTTATCGATATAGGAGAAGCTTTTCGGCGTGAAAATACGAGTCAGTTATGTTCTGGTGAGACACCTCGAGCCTAGGGAGGGAAACAGGAGATTGTACGAATGTTGGTGGTAGGATGGTGCTGGGGGAGGAGGGGGGGGGGGGAGTTGGAGGCGGGGATTTGTGTGTCGTGAAGAAAAACACAAGCTTTATCAGGTTAGTTTAAAGAACAGAAGGCAATAGCTTGTATAGCCCGTGCTGCAGCGGACATGTAACCTTTGGGGTGTATTACGTACGGCGTGATAAAGCTGGTCAGGCTCTAAAAAGTTGTCTGGTGTTGGGACTCGTCCTTGGCAGGTGCTTCTTTTCACAGTTGGGTCAGAGCCCTCGCCACCACGTCCAGACTCAGGACGTGTTGTGGGAATAACCTTCACCTGTAGTGTAAACGTTTAGTTACTAGGAATGAAAATCTTATGAGTTAGCTTGTCTGAGTGACAGTCTCTCGCTGAAACGATGGATAACGTTAATGAAAATGGAATAATAATTTGGAGAAATGGGGAAAAGCGTAAATTTACTTAATTTGGAATTAAAGTTATGGCTAAAGAATGAATTATATCTTGTGGCGTGAATTAATTTGATAACTTTATATTTCAGTGAAGTGTCTGTTGTGCAGTGTGTCTGTCAATATCAATATTGACTACCTATTTCTATGCAGACTTTACTTTATTGTTAATTTATCACGAGTGAAAGTCTTGCATTGATAAGGAAGTGACGATTATTGTGTTGCCTCCTTGAAGAGATACTTTACACATTGACTAGGGATTCATTCAGTGATTCTTATTCATAAGTGATTTGTAAATAAAATATTACAGTCGTGACTAGACTGCCCAGGAGTAAAGTCGTAAAAATGCATAGCTAATAATAAATGGTGAAACTTATAGTATTATAACATATTACTCCTAAAATGTAAAAATAATAATAATAATACCTAGCTAGGCTAGATACAACACGAGATTTTGGTAATGTACGTAGCACGTCGTGGAGTATTGGAAGAGACGGACTTATAGCGCATCGTTGATGATGACACTCACCCTTGAGACGAGTGTGTCTCCAATATACTGTAGTTGTAATTATTAAAAAATAACGGTCTCAATGATCGGTGATATTGGGATGATGTCGTCCAATCCATCTTCAATAATCAATCGCCCAAGTATTACTGTTATTTCTAAATAATAGTGTGTGTGTGTGTGTGTGTCTGTGTATTCACGTAGTTGTGCTTCCGGGGGTTGAGCTCTGGCTCTTTGGTCCCGCCTCTTAACTGTCAATCAACTGGTGTACAGATTCCTGAGCCTACTGGGCTCTATCATATCTACATTTGAAACTGTGTATGGAGTCAGCCTCCATCACATCACTGCCTAATGCATTCCATCTGTTAACTACTCTGACACTGAAAAAATTCTTTCTGTGGCTCATTTGGGTGCTCAGTTTCCACCTGTCTCCCCTTGTTCGCGTACCAACCGTGAATTCCTTCGCTCCAGATGCTCCACTAGCTTTTCTCGCACAATTTTCTCAAATAACTTACATGGTATGCAAGTTAGGGATACTGGCCTGTAGTTCAGTGCCTCCTGTCTATCCCCCTTCTTGTATATCGGGACTACGTTTGCCGTCTTCCAAATCTTTGGCAGTTCACCTGTTACAAATATTTCACTTTGTGTGTGTGTGTGTGTGAGAAAGAGAGAGAGAGAGAGAGAGAGAGAGAGAGAGAGAGAGAGAGAGAGAGAGAGAGAGAGAGAGAGAGAGAGAGAGAGAGAGAGAGAGAGAGAGAGAGAGAGAGAGAGAGAGAGAGAGAGAGAGAGAGAGACAGAGAGACAGACAGACAGACAGACAGACACAGACAGACACAGACAGACACAGACAGACACAGACAGACAGAGAATGTTACTCGTATTTCCCTGTGATTATAAGCAGCTTAGGAAACAGACGCGTACACAGATAATATCTTGAAGTGTTAATAGCTTCAATAATTTAAAGCTTAAGGCAAAATAAATACATACTTGTTTTGTACTCAATATGAAACAATCATGAATAAGCTAACGGCTTATATAAGTCTTTCATTATAGACCAGCTCATCCTCCATCCGGCCCAGTCTATCGGGTATTTAGCAAGTTAATGGCTGTATCTGAGAGCCATTATCGCGACAACCCTCCCTCTGCTGTGCTTACTCTCCTTTACTCTCCCCATGTCTGTCTCCTCTGTCTGTCTGTCTGTGTCTGTCTCCTCTCTCTCTCTCTCTCTCTCTCTCTCTCTCTCTTTCTCTCTCTCTCTCTCTCTCTCTCTCTCTCTCTCTCTCTCTCTCTCTCTCTCTCTCTCTCATTGCAAGGGGATAGGGTTTACACCTTCCTACTGACACTATTATAGGCTGTCTAATATACTAACGCTTGTGCTTGTACACATCTTCTTCACCGAACAAAGTTGAGTTTATTGTTCAGCTGTCAACCATAACATTTTAAACCATTTATCTTTACTAGACATCTTTGAGTTGCCAAGGCTGCTTGATAGAGTCCTTGCTACAAATGAAAATGAGTCTGTCTGTTTGTTCTAGGTTGGGAGGCCAGACGCTTTGAATTGGCTTCACGAAAATTTGCACCCTGATTCCCGGTGGGTATGTGCCCAACATGGTCGGGTAGGGATTGTAACAAGTGAAGCGAGTGTTTTTTTGTTTGGTTTTATTATTATTTTTTACCACAGACGTGGCCTACTTAACATGATGCCAATGGGAACTTCACGACGATTCTTGGAATGTCACATTTACTGGACTCTGGATTATCATTTAGTTTCTTTGTTCTTCGTAGTATAATATAAATAATTATATATTGATGTTCACAAATTATAAAAAAAATTCTATCATACTTTGGCTGTAAGTCTGTATTAGGTGGTGATGGCAACATTAACCTCGGATCTACTACCACCATAATCCTCCCTGTCTCATGAACTTGCTAAAAGGAATGTTGGAGGATGGTTACTATGGTGGATATGAGGCTATCTGTCCAACAGGAAGTCACCTGTACTGTTCCAAGGGCATAGGAATGTATCGAGAGATTTTGAACTGGGCACTCCACAGGGAGTCAGTCCACTCTTCAGTCCTACTCTGTTCAATGTGTTAATTAATGCACTCCTAAATCAGTAACTAGAAGGCCCAGCAAACACACCATTAGCTATGCAGATGATATACCGATAGATTCCAATGGGTATATAAACACCCAAAATGTTCAGAACTTTGTATTGAACACATGTCAGGAACTAGGCTTAGTCATCTCAGTAGAGAAAACAAAGATCCTGAACCGACGCCCACCCACCCAGACGGGGTGGGGCCGTTCGCAAGATGCAGTTGCATGATGGCTCTCTGCTCGACTATGTAACCAGATACAAATACTTTGGTCTTGAGGTTCCACTGTACCGCAATGTTGTAGCCAGACTTGATCGCCAATTTAGAGAGAGGCTCCGTGCTCTCAAGGCTGTGGCAGGTTACTATCCAAGCTATGGCGCAAATATGAGATTTGGCAAAATGATGTATCTCACATATAATAGATCTCTGATCGATTATGCTGCACCCATGCTTGCTCTAGTGTCTGAGAGAATGCTTGGAGGGCTGGAAAAGATGCAAAACATAGCCATGAGGATTATCCTCGGATGCCCCCGTACAACTAAATTACTAAACATGAGGAAGGAACTGAATATTCCTTATATAAGTGATCGTATCACTAAAATTAATGCTTTAATTGGTATCAGGATGCTTAGCCTAACCCACCCTAACCCCTGCACTGATGTCCTCCAAGCCTTGTTTCTCGAAGGTCAGCATCCCTCCAAATGGGTTACCAAAACTGCCACTGTGCTCAGAATGTATAATATTCATCGCCTCTACTAAGAGAGAGATAACAACGACACTTTCCTGCTCCATGGGAGATCACACCTTTCCAAATTACTGTCCCCCCTTTCCCACCCAAGAAGCTGATGCAAGAACAAGCTTTGCTTCGACAAGAAGCAACGTACAATGCCGAGGCCAAATTGATGCTTTAGTCAGAGAGCGCTGCCTTTCCCAAATTATTTACACTGATGCCTCCTTGCACCAGTCCCATGGTGCAGCTGGAAGTGCAGTGGTTGTGAAAGCGACAGATGGTCCCTTCTCCCACGAGTGTGGAGCGCGTAACTGGGCTTCCACTCTTCAAACAGAATTGGTTGCCATAATCCTTACACTCGAGCGCATACATGAATCCAAATTTGACACGTTAATTGTAAGTGACACCTTGTCATCCTTGACTGCCCTCAGCTCCCCAAGGCAAAATTGTGACGTGCTTGCGTACGAAGCTAGATACAGACATAATGAAATAATCAATGATGGAGTCAGAGTTTGTCTCCTGTGGATTCCTTCCCATATTAGTCTCCGAATGCATGATAGAACTGATGAATTGGCCAAGACTTTTGCTCATAAACAGGGTATTGATTACCATCTTGGACTGCCTTTGAGCAACTTGAGGGACAGTAATATTCCGGGAACATCAACAAAATCTCGTGCACTTGAGGCAAAGTGAAATTCACACTAGTTACTCCATCTATCACCATTCTGTTATGGAGGAAGTACCGCACGTCTATGGGTCATCCAATAAGGTTAGCAGACTTCTAGATGTTACCACTGCTAGGCTTAGGCTCGGCTACAAATACCTTTGGGAGTTTGTAACATCTGCTGGTGTAGACTTGACTGAATGTAAACTATGACAGCAGAACTACTCGCATACTTTACTTTGCGTCATTATATAATCATAGCGAAGTATTCAAAATTTGCTTACTGTAGGTAATGCATGCACATGACTGTAAAGCTGCCGCCCAGTTGGGTGGGTGTGGAGCAAGACTAGTAACTGTGTGACTCACCATAGTTGTAAAGTGCCTTAAATGGTGACTGTTGTGAGCCTCTTGTTGAATCACTTGCGTTATAACAAGATTATTGATATGTATATGTATTTGTGTAAATGATTGTATATATATATATATATATATATATATATATATATATATATATATATATATATATATATATATATATATATATATATATATATATATATATATATATATATATATGTATATGTATATGTGTATGTAACATTAACAATTTTGAAACTTGCTTCAAAAGATTGTCACTTGCACAGCACTTGAGTGTCACAGCTAAACGAACTCTGGGGATCAGTTCCTAAACCCATTATGTGCCTCTGTAACCCTTTCCACCACCACCCACGGGATGGGTATGGGATGCATAATAAAGAAAGAAATTGAAAAAATTGAAATTGTCTGGATATCTACCGTCGCAAGTGCCAGCCCCCATACACACACACACACACACACACACACACACACACACACACACACACACACACACACACACACACACACACACACACACTACCCCGTCGTGTACCATACGTGTTCATGCGGCCATACTCAACCCATCAGTGACCATTCTGGCAGTCTTTGTCGAAGGCTGTTGCCCCCAGAGTGTGAGACAGAAACAGGCAGGCAAAGACAGAGAGAGAGAAAGAGAGGGAGGGGGAGACAGATCCCCTTCTTAGTATATAATAAAAGGTTTCATGTATCTTTGTTCAAGCTATTTGGTGCAATACGAGTTTCTGGTGTATTTTAATTGTTGATGTTGAGCAGGTTGATGTGAGTGGTGGTGGCACTATAGGTGTGTGTGGAGACAGCGCCGCCGCCGCCGGCTTGTTATTCACGCTAAAGCTGTTGTGATTGGAGATAGGATGTTTTTCTGCCCATCCTATATTTCTTTGATCTGCATTTATATATTTTTTGTTTCTTGTTTTCTTTCGTTTCTTTTTTTGTTGATGAATAAGTTACATGTCAGTTTAATAAAAATAAGAAGAATGAAGGTTAATGGATGTTCCTTATTTGGATTGTTTGTATATTTTGCATTTCTTTCTGGTCGCTAAACAGTTGTTTTACGGGTGGAGTGCAGTTGACTGAGCCACATAGTGAATGTTTTGTGACTTTGTGATGCTGCTGCTTCATTGTCGTTTGAGAGGTGAAATTCAATCTAGTTTTGTATTGTTAAATGTTCACTCTGAAAGTTAGCCATCATAGTGTTAATTGATTGTTTTTATATTATTTTGTTTGATTGCTCCAGTTAGGGTCGTTATTTGTTCCTACTATTAAATTCTTTCTCGGAAGGCTGAATGGTCGACAAGAGAAAACTGGGGCCAGATTCACGAAGCAATTACGCAAGTACTTACGAACGTGTACATCTTTCCTCAATCTTTGACGGCTTTGATTACCTTTATTAAACAGCTTACAAGCATGAAAACTTCCCAATCATCTGTTGTTATTATTATAAACAGCCTCCTGGTGCTACGGAGCTCATTAACTGTTTAATAATTGTAAACAAAACCGCCAAAGATTGAGAAAAGATGGACAGGTTCGTAAGTACTTGCATAACTACTTCGTGAATCTGGCCCCCTGGTGTTATGTTGTTCATATGTGTGTGTGTGTCTAGTGTGTGGGGGCTACTGTCCCGGCGCCTCGGAGTACAACGCACTCACTGAGTTAGTTGAATTAGTATATAATGGATCTCGTACCAGTGTAGCGGTCGGGGGCGGGGCTCACAGGGCTCACGAATACAATCTCAATATGGCGAGTTATCACCTGTATAATATATTTTCAGGCTACATTGTCACGACATTTATGGCCTGATTAAGAGTATAAATGATGAATGTTCGTGTATTACGTATGGTTACGGAAGGGGCTAGACGCCGTCAGGTGACGTCAGGTAACGTCAGGTGACGTCTCGTCTTATTTGTGTGGAGTCCATCCTACATTGGTGTTGGGAAGCATGACTGTTGATCCATTGGTCAATGAGGCTTGCAAGAAAGAAAATGCGGACTGTGACTGGACTATTTAATGTAATTATTAAAAACATGCAAATTAAAGAGATTACTTCAGATTGAGAAGAATTTAGAACCGCCCAAAGACCTGAAAGCTGCAGTGTTATCAACTGTGTAATGATAGGTGTTTGTATGGCTAGCACAGTGAGCGAACCACACAATGTGATGTAGTCAATGACCGAATTCCTCCTTGACTTTAGGCACATCTGGCAAATTAATGAGGCTAAACCACTACGAGAATATTTGGCCTGTATACTCCGGGACAAACGGTTAAAGCATTCACCTGAACACTACATTATTCAATGTGAAACTATAAAAATTGTAGACCTCCTGTACACTCAATTGTGTAACTATTTCATTGAATCTGGTATATTGGAAGACATCCTCGCAATATTCAAAATTTGCTTGTCCATTTCAAAAGGAGGGATGGGGAAAGAGGAGTTTTTTAAGCGACATCACAAAGGAATCCATCTGTGTTCTGTGTGGCAGAGAACAATAAAAAGTTGCATTTACAAATTCGTAAATTAAATTTGTATAATATCTGATGTACAGATATTATACAATATCTGTACATCAGATATCTGTACATCAGTGAATATAAGCAGCATCCTCACCTTAAGGTTACCTTGAGGTGCTTCCGGGGCTTAGCGTCCCCGCGGCCCGGTCGTCGACCAGGCCTCCTGGTTGCTGGACTGGTCAACCAGGCTGTTGGACGCGGCTGCTCGCAGCCTGATGTATGAATCACAGCCTGGTTGATCAGGTATCCTTTGGAGGGGCTTATCCAGTTCTCTCTTGAACACTGCGAGGGGTCGGCCAGTTACCTCACTGCAATAAGCTACAATAAGACCTAATTGAATTACTCCGATTGAAAAAAAATTATGGCTAAAGAAGATGTTAATAATAATAAATGCAGAAGGTGTGAAAGTAACGTCTTGGAAGACTGTCATTGGCTATTGCCAGATGTTAAATTGGAATGGAAGATTTGCAGGTTAACAACAAATCCCTTTTGTGGTTGTTTACTTGTTGGATTACACCCAACAAGTGTTGCAGGCGATGAGTCACAATAACGTGGCTAAAGTAAGTTGACCAGACCACACGCTAGAAGGTGAAGGGACGACGACGTTTCTGTCCTGGACCATTCTCAAGTCGATAGTGAAGAGGAAGTAGATGCAGGCAATAAATAGGCTAGAGAGAGGTGAGCAAAGTGAGCAAAGTGTTCCCAGTTGGATGTTTTGTTTACTATAGTGAACCAGCTGTTTGGACCAGCTGGCGTAAGTGTACTTGCCATTACACCTATCGTTGTTCTATAAATTTCATTCTGTGTAAAAATACAGTAAAAAGATATTTTTATATGAGCGTTAATCGTAATTAAAACTTGTTGAACCTAATTCTGCTCTTGTCAGATTATAATTAATGACGTAAAACAATATAAATATCCAAGGTCGTTTGCAATATTGGTGGAAATTATAAGAAATAAAATTATCATTTAATTTCACTTCTATCAATAGAAAATTATCATAGAAATTATCATTTCTCATTTATCAAAGAGAAGAATAAATATCTGTCAATATCTATTTGTTTTCTACTGCTCGTGGCCACAATTGATTGTTGCCGCAGGTATTTACGTGCAACACAATTACTGCCAGTGAAGTAAAGTGCATGAAAAGAGAGAGTGCAAAGTGCTGACAACAACTACGGTAACTTTTCGCCCCGAGGGCTTGTGGAATGTAACTGATATATCGAATTAGTGCTTATAGGAGATGGGAGGCGGGGGGGGGGGGGGTTGAGGTTAGGAAGGTGAAAGTGAGGGGAAGGATGAGGTGAAGGAGACGAAGTTCAATGGTGAGGTCAGGCAGATGAAGAAAAGAGAGGTGAAGGAGAAGATGAGGGATGAGGTCCGGGAGGTGAAGATGAGGGTTGAGGTCAATAAGGGGGAAAATTAGGCTAGGTGAGGTTAAGATGAATAAAGTGAGGGTTAAGGTATGTAAAAGAGAGTTAAGCCGAGGTCAGACATGCGAACGATTATGTGTTAAAACAATAACATTTTGTTTACATATTAGGTTAACAAGACGGTTAACAACGTTGAATGTTCCGGTGCTTGATGTCTACAGTCTCTACATAGTTTGAACACTGGCTTAAAATGTTGTTGTAGTTTTTGCTGATGAGTTTAGCGTGCCTCAAGTTGGCAAGGTGTTGCTCCCGGGCCCCGCTTTGGGGACACACACACACAAGTCTTTGATTTTGTTACTGACATGACAGGAATACTTGCCTTCGTAAACCCTCGCTTCAAGGTCTCAGGATGGTTCACCTCGGTATACTTCAGCATAGTTACTACAGGGTATGTGGTAAACCATTATCCGTGATGGCCATGTTGCTGTTGGGTTCTGTATGTGGCATTTATCTTGATGCATGTTATGTTGTGTGTTCCGCGTCTTGTCTGCACTTGTTGAACCTTTTGCAATTTTAAGCAACTGTTTTAAGTTCCTTACCTGAACTAATATAAATTTTAGGAATTTTCACTGCAAATTACTGGATACATTTTTGTTGTCAACTCATTCAGTTTAAAATGCTAGTAAGCCAGCAGGTACACAACGTAAAAATAACGTTGTAGCAACGCTTTCACAACCTTAAAAATACAGATTGAAAAATACGATGGCTGTTGGAAGTATGACTCTTGGCCGGTATGTTTTAGCGTATTTCAGGGAGTAATTGCACGTATTTGGATTTTTAAAGTAAGTATTTTTATACCGGTAATTTGCAGATAAGTGAAAACGGCGATTTGTCATATTTGACCCAAATTGACCTGTAGTTTGAAAAATACGATGCCTATTGGAAATATTACTCGTGATCGCTATGTATTAACGTAATTCAGGGTGATTGCACATATTTTGAGTTTAAAATTACGCATTTTTATACCAGAAACATGCATAGAATTGAGTTAGTTTAGTTCATTTATTATGCACCCCATACTCATCTTGTGGGCGGTAGTGCAAAGGGCTACAGAGGTACATAATGGGCTCAGGGACTCAACCCCATAATTCATTTAGCTAAGCAAGTTACAATGAGCTAGTTACAAAATTCAATGCACATTGTCACATCAACAATGGGCTCGAGACCGACCACAAGTACAGTTTCTAATTTGAGCAACTGACATGTGGAGAGCTAGTGTCTCAATTGATATGTTTATCCTACACACACCCTCCCCCCCCCCCTCATCCATTGGGCAGCGGTGGATAGGTTACAATCACTCTGTTACTACCGACATTCAGCAAACTGGGAATATTTGGCCAAGACTTCTGGCAGCAGATCATTTTGATTGAAATATTTACAGATCTCTTGAGTTCATATAATTGAAAACGGCGATTTGTTAATATTTTGTCCAAATTGACCTGCAGTTTGGAAAATGTGATGCCTGTGGGGGAATACGACTCTTGACCGTTATTTTGTAACGTAATTCAGGACGATGGTACGTATTTGGAGTTTTAAATTACGTCTTTTTATACCGAAAAAATGGCCAGTGACGGGTGGAGAAGCATATAATTAGCGACCACTAAGATTAAACTATGTGGCACGAAAGACAGTATACCCATAACCCTCTTCACATACACGTAAGGTGAAGTGGGCAACTTTATTATCCACTGCCAGGATTTATGTAGCCATTACGCAAGCACCTACGAAACCTGTGCATCTTTCCTTAATCTTGGTGGGTTTGTTTACATTTATTAACAATTCTTTCCTGTTCCCATATGTTCATCTCTATTAATATGTCCATCATTTAATTGTACACATATTTCGAAACTAACTAGTGAATAATGCTAGTGAAACTAACTAGTGAATAATGCTAGTGAAACTAACTAGTGAATAATGCTAGTGAAACTAACTAGTGAATAATGCTAGTGAAACTAACTAGTGAATAATGCTAGTGAAACTAACTAGTGAATAATGCTAGTGAAACTAACTAGTGAATAATGCTAGTGAAACTAACTAGTGAATAATGCTAGTGTAACTAACTAGTGAATAATGCTAGTGAAACTAACTAGTGAATAATGCTAACTAGTGAAACTAACTAGTGAATAATGCTAGTGAAACTAACTAGTGAATAACTAATAATGCAGAGCTATGTGACACAAATATTTAAACACTGCTCTGATATCTTAATCTCCTTTCATATCTAACTCTTAATTTTTAATCAACAGGTAAGTTAGAGCAGCAGTCGGTTCGTTTCTTAAGACCCTCCAGCTCGGGTTGGTAAGTACTTCCAAAGTTATCTGTAACTGATGGGTGTTGAATTTCAGGCTCATCTTAAGTAGTTACAAGTGTAGGGGAAGGTAAGGGAATTGGATGTATGACATTATTAAGCTGTGTGGGAAGGTCAAACTTCTCAACAGACTGGGATAAATGAGATCTTGAAAATCTCATTTGTCGTCTCATTTTAAATCTCTTTTATCATCTCATTTAAGATCTCAATATTAATAAATTTTACAAAATTTTCCAATGTTAATAAATTTTTCACTGAAGTCGGATGTGAAATAAATTTAGATGAAAACTAAAAATTTAGTCAAGACGATTTAGACTTTTAAAACGAACAAATGATTGTAAGTGACAATAAGAATTACCTGATGTTAGTTACATAATGTTGAAACCTAATTCTTTGAGAAATCCCAAGGCACTCCTTCCCCAGGGGCCATGCGTCTAAGACGCTATGGGAACAAAGGTGTATTAACCTTCTAATCGTCTGTATTTGACTGAACCTGCTATTTATCTGTGGTTGGCCGCCCCACCTGCACCGAAGTGCATGTAGGTGTCAGCCAGGGCGGATACACACGTGTAGTCCCACACTACACGGGCAGTTGTCTGCCTCTCTTCCTGGGGGGTATATTGTGATGCCATCTAGACAAAGTGTGGGGTCATCTAGGTTTTGGTTCACTAGGATGCGAGGTTCTCTCTCCGCTGGGCACTGAGCTGAGGCAAGGCTCCTCTTGATGATGTCATTGACCTCGTTGTGTCTTACATCCCAGCTCCTGCATGGAGCGTCCTTAGTGCAACCTATGCACTCCATGTGGGCCTGCTTCCACCCTGTTGCAAATACACTTGTATTCATTGTGAATTTGGACACTAAGGCGGAGGGCCACTGCTACACGAAGGGATTCTGGATCTAGGCGCGTGCCTGTTGCCGACATGGGTACTGCCAGAAGGAAGTCTCCTGCATGGGGGGCACGCACTGCTCTGAGGTGGGCTTTCTCCTTAGAATATATATATCTTTCTGCATTTTCCTCTAGTCGTAAGTTGTTTTACTGTGTGTGTGTGTGTGTGTGTGTGTGTGTGTGTGTGTGTGTGTGTGTGTGTGTGTGTGTGTGTGTGTGTGTGTGTGTGTGTGTGTGTGTGTGAGTGTGTGAGTGTGTGTGTGTGTGTGTGTGTGTGTGTGTGTACTCACCTAATTGTACTCACCTAATTGTGCTTGCGGGGGTTGAGCTCTGGCTCTTTGGTCCCGCCTCTCAACCGTCAATCAACTGGTGTACAGATTCCTGAGCCAATTGGGCTCTATCATATCTACATTTGAAACTGTGAATGGAGTCAGCCTCCACCACATCACTTCCTAATGCATTCCATTTGCTAACTACTCTGACACTGAAAAAGTTCTTTCTAACGTCTCTGTGGCTCATTTGGGTACTCAGCTTCCACCTGTGTCCCCTTGTTCGCGTCCCACCAGTGTTGAAAAGTTCATCCTTGTTTACCCGGTCGATTCCCCTGAGGATTT
The DNA here is from genome assembly GCF_040958095.1 of Procambarus clarkii. Classification (NCBI taxonomy): domain Eukaryota; kingdom Metazoa; phylum Arthropoda; class Malacostraca; order Decapoda; family Cambaridae; genus Procambarus; species Procambarus clarkii. Next base: position 17,576,581 of record NC_091173.1, read on the forward strand.
TGTAGGTTGTGATCATGTCCCCCCTTACTCTTCTGTCTTCCAGTGTCGTGAGGTGCATTTCCCGCAGCCTTTCCTCATAACTCATGCCTCTTAGTTCTGGGACTAGTCTAGTAGCATACCTTTGGACTTTTTCCAGCTTCGTCTTGTGCTTGACAAGACGAAGTGTGTGTGTGTGTGTGTGTGTGCGTGTGGGTGTGTGTGTGCGTGTGGGTGTAAATGTCCTAACTATCCCATTTAAAATATGTATATCAAATATAAACATTTCCATTCTCTTATAATTAAACTGTCAGAAGCTAATGAAAGAGCTATATTTGAATTTAATTACACTTGTAAACGAAGAATTATGTTATCAAACTTTTTCGCATGACATTGTAATTGTTAAGATATCTTGTGACACGTGAGAAGAGAGACCGGGGAAAAATACTGATGTAGATAACATTAATTTCCTAGCTATCGCGTTCCAAAATGGTGTGTTCCAAGATGGCGCATTCCAAGCCATGAAATTCCAATGTGGTTTGGCCCAAGTTAAGACGGCCTCAGCAGTTAAGATGGCCTCAGCAGTTAAGATGGCCTCAGCAGTTAAGATGGCCTCAGCAGTTAAGATGGCCTCAGCAGTTAAGACGTCCTCAGCAGTTAAGACGGCCTCAGCAGTTAAGACGGCATCAGCAGTTAAGACGGCCCTCAGCAGTTAAGACGGCCTCAGCAGTTAAGATGGCCTCAGCAGTTAAGATGGCCTCAGCAGTTAAGACGTCCTCAGCAGTTAAGACGGCCTCAGCAGTTAAGGCGGCCTCAGCAGTTAAGGCGGCCTCAGCAGTATATATATATATATATATATATATATATATATATATATATATATATATATATATATATATATATATATATATATATATATATATAATATGCAGCTTTATTGAAACGCTTGCTAACTTAGAAAGACCAAAAAAAGAACGTGTGTGTTTGTTTTGCTCATATCTGTCCACATTGAATAAATAAAACCCTATACGGTCTCTCCAATGTTTAAAATGTTGACTTGAATGTCTGACAACGGTATAATGTTTATACAAAACTAATGTTTTGTATAAACATTATACAAAACTTTATAATTTTGTAATGATGTGTTGGCCTTCAGAGGCCTCTGCTACTGGTGGCGATATAGATCACGTATAGCTACTGCTATACATAATCTGGAGTTGAGATATATTAATTACTTAACTGTAATTTCAGACGATAAAGTTCGGCATTTGGTGAAGAATCCCCGCAGCGCAATTTCAAGGTCAAGTCAATTTTATTTAGATACTAAAATACATCCCACAAGGATAAGAGTATAGCTTTGGCTATTTCTACCCTCCTGCAACCCAATTTGCATAGCCAATTAATTAATCCCAAGACCATCCTCGCCCTGAATTCCTCACCACAAACTGAGGAGGGGGTCCCTGTAGCCCGGATGCACCTCGCAGTATTCATAGGTACATACCGACTCTTAGGGACGTCATTTGCCTGCATTCCACAAGGTGCGGGAGCTTCGTTGAACAGAACTTTTTTTTACCACGTGGGGTCAAATTTGTAATAAGTGTTTCTTGTTGTCTTCGGCGTTAATAGAAGGAGAATTGTTGCATGCATTTCATGCTACGTTTGTATTAAGGAAAATAATAGACGTTTTATACCAGAGATCCGATTTTATTACATATGACTGTGGCGATATACAGCTGGCCATATAAGAGCCGGCATATAACATCAGAGTATATAACAGCTGGCAGTGTAACAGCACCAACAGCTGGCCATATAATTCAAGGGCAGAACAACGGAGGAATAAGTGCTTGAAATAGACACAAAGGCGGAGTGGGTGCATTACCAAAACACTGTGATAAGATTACCATTTCCATACTGAGGGGAGATGGTGTCCATGGTTGTGAGAGTGTGAGGGCTGGAGGGTCTTCACTCGGGCGGCCACGGCCACCACCTTATGATAATCTTCCAGTATTATTAGTCTCCACCACCACGGTCCTCTGGACTTCCACCACATCTCTGTGGTGGAAGTCCTCTCCCTCGGGCGAGTCCTCTCCCTCGGGCGAGTCCTCTCCCTCGGGCGAGTCCTCTCCCTCGGGTGAGTCCTCTCCCTCGAGTGAGAGTGGGAGAGCGCTCTAAGTGTGGCACTGGAGTCGGGTTGTTTAACGAGCTGCACGTAATCATTACCAACCACTCTGACTCGAGTGAGGCGTCAATGACAGGAATATTTTCGTTATTAGTGTTCGTCGAGAAGGTGCTTACGTGAGAAACCATTAGATAAGAATTATATATATATATATATATATATATATATATATATATATATATATATATATATATATATATATATATATATATATATATATACACATATATATATATATAATATTAGTGTGTGCACTCATATAGTACATAAATAAGGCATATGTGCTGTTTTTCGAAGTTGGTTTTCATCATAAATTGGAGGAAGGCAAAATATGAGTGTCGGTGGAGGCGGTAACGAGCAATAAACGGGAGATGCGAGGACAAGAGGAGAGGGAACAAGGTCGTTATCGAGGGAATATTAAGACTTGGTCAAGACTAAAGACCTGCATCGGGGCCTAAGACACCCCGTAATGATCCCTTTCGCGTGTTTATTAAGAAAATATTGAAATCATAGATAGTATAACCGGCTACCACTCTATAGAGAGGGTCTAAAATTGTCACTGCCGGAATTAAAGAGTCGGAACGAACCTCAGCCAGAAGAGGTCATCACAGTACAAGAAGAGGTCATCACAGCACCAGACGAAGTCATCACAGTACAAGATGAGGTCATCAGAGGACCAGACGGAGTCATCAAGGAAGGAGAGGGATGAACTCAGCAGGAGGGCAAGTTGAAAGGACTTAGCATTAAAACACCTTTTGAAGGTTTATGCTTGTGGCTTAAAATTAAAGTAAGCGTTGGAATAACTCGGGTTTAATACGGATACATGCGCACGCCGGCGTCTCTGGTTCTACTAGAGCACCAAGAGCTCACACTTGGGGTTCTGGTTCTTCCAGAGCACCAAGAGCTCACACTTGGGGCTCTGGTTCTCCCAGAGCGCCTAGAGCTCACACCTGGGGGCTCTAGTTCTCCCAGAGCACCAAGAGCTCACACTTGGAGCTCTGGTTCTCCCAGAGCGCCTAGAGCTCACACCTGGGGGCTCTGGTTCTACTAGAGCACCAAGTGCTCACAGTTGGGGCTCTAATCCTCACAGAGCCCCCAAGCGCTCACAGGGGCGGCTCGATTACTCCCCCAAGAGCGCCAGGAGCTCACGTGTGCACTTGATGATTTTGCAACATTTGTGGCAATATTTTTTGTCAGAATTTTCTGTTACACTTATAATTTATAATTAAATTTATGTTGCAATTTTCTTTGATGGTCTTAGACACGTAACTATCGTCTGGCGTGAAGCCTCAAACGCCAGTAATACAGTTATAAATGCTAAATAGTTACACATATTGTCTAATTCCTTGTTTGTCGCGAAACACACATCGAAAAACTTAATTGTTTGTTGCGAGAATATGGTTGAAAAGTAACTGAGATATCTTTTCGTTTGATTTGTTGAGTAACGGAGCGATATTTTTGTGTTTCGGGCAAGTTTATACAAATTTTTTGGTAGTTTACAAACAAAGATAAGTGTAAGATGTTGCCATGAAAGGAATATAGTCTTTTGTGACGTCTTGAGGCGTATTTATGACCGTCACCACCTCTCGAGGGTATTGTCCAGGCTGTGGTGACCTAACACTAAAGTTACAAGAGGCTATGAATCTCAATGGTCACCAGTGGGCTCTGACCCGATACTGCAGCGGACATTTGTATAGAGTGCTTGGGGCAACCTATTGCTGGCAGGAAAGTGTCCTACTTCCCCATCTACTTCCTACTTCTACTGGGTATGTAGAAGGCACGAACACGTGTCCAAATATGTGTGTGTTGATAAAGTATATTATCAACTTGGAAACGAATGTCACATCAATACCATATTGATTGGGAGATGGCTTCAATAACGAATTGTAAAAGAACTCATAACAGGAACATAATTGAATCTGCTTTAATACATATTACAAAAGAATGTAATTTGAACGTTAGCAGTGGTTTATATAACTTACATCCATTTTTGATAGATCAATTAAAGGGCGATTTGAGTAGAATCATTGATACACATTAGTCTCACTAATTCACTGTTAATATTTACTATCTTATGCTATTATTATCCATGTGTGGGCCTATTGTTGGGTATAAATGGGAACTGCATCGCATGGGCCAATAGGCCTTCTGCAGCTCTTATGCGGCTCTTATTTGTATTCACCTAATTCCCATTCATTTTTAATTGTACCTCACCTCTCTCCTGCCTATATTTTTGTCCAATACTTGAATTGTAAATCATTCACTCCTGAAGATGTATTAATATACGAAAGTACTTAAGGAAACTCCTGTTTCAATTCTTCCTCCGTGGTCTGACACTGTCACATTTTTCATCACGTGTTCATTTTCGTGATTTACACACATATAAATATATATATATATATATATATATATATATATATATATATATATATATATATATATATATATATAAATATATAAATATATATATATATATATATATATATATATATATATATATATATATATATATATATATATATATATATATATATATATATATATATATATATATATATATTTAAAAATATAAATGTTCGTTTGTTCAAAATCGAAAATCTCGAAAGATCTTCACCGATTGCTTTGAAATTTTCACACAACGTTCCATTCGCATCCGAGCGTTTTTTTTTTTATACATACTATATAGGTGTCACGTCTGTGACGGGAAAAAACATACGTTTTTTTTTGAAAAACTGTGTTTTTTGTTTTTCATGTGAGGGAAATCTTCGTAACCTTTACCGATGGCTTTGAAATTTTAACACATCGTTGCATTCGAATAGGCGCGTGTTTTCATATATCTACTATATACATGCCTCACCTGTGACAGGAAAAAACATTTATTTTTTTTAAACAGTGCCTGGACGTAAGAGAAACACACGCTGTAATCTCCGAAAGTTCTTCACAAATTGCTTTGAAATTTTGACACAACGTTCCATTCGAATACGCACGTGTTTTTATGTACCTACTATATAGATGTCACACCTGTGACAGGTAAAAACATTTTTTTTAAATAGCGCCATCTGTTGCACATAATAGCAACAGACACTATTCTAAATATGATACGATTCCATTTCAATGTTTCTGATTGCATTGATAAATTGAATTTTCATAGATTTCGATTTATTTTCTTTTTGATTTAGTTATTTTGTGTGACATTGTGTTAGAATTGAGCTGTGTTGTTTACCATACCGTTCATTTCGTGAGTATAAGTATAGATGCCGCACCTGTGACAGGTAAAGATATTTCTTTTTTTTTTTAGAAACAGCGAAATCTGTTGCACGTAATAGCAAAACACACTATTCTAAATATGTTACGATTCCATTTCAATGTTTCCGATTGTATTGACAAATGGAATTTTCATAGATTTCGATTTATTATCATTTTTATTTATTTTGTGTGACATTGCGTTGGAATTGAACTGTGTTGTTTACCATACCATTCATTTCGTGAGTATAGTTTATTTTTGTATTTTTTCATTTTCTTATTTCGTTTTTTTAAACTGTTTTTCTTACATTTCAGTGATGGGAACATCATATCATTTGATGTTCCCAATTTTCTGATGGAAACATCAGATCATTTGGGAATTCATCAGACGAGGGAGTGGGGAATGGTGGGAAGGACAAGGGGGTGGGAGTGGGGGATGGTGGGGAGGACGAGGGGACAGGGGAGTTGGGGATGTTGGGAACGAGAGGCACAGGGGAATGGAGAACGACGGGAGGACAAAGAGACAAGGGAGTGGGGGATGGTGGGAAGGACGAGTGGACAGGGGAGGAGGGAATGGTAGGGTGGGGGAGTGGGAGATGGTGGGGAGGACGAGGGGATGGGGAAGGGGAAAATGGTGGGCACGCCTGGGAGACAAAGGAAGGTTGCTGTTGCTCAGCAACGCATATACGTTGGTGAGCCGCAGCAACGCGTGGCCGGGTACAGCTAGTATGATATAAAACTGCTGGCTATATGCTCTGATAAAGAATCCACTTACAGTAAATCGTTTGGTCAGATTATCATGGTGTGTCCTGAGATGGTTCTGGAGATGAGTGTTCCATTGACATACCCGTCTGAGTATGTCTCTTGGCTGACTCTCTGACCAGCCCAAGTGTTGGTCACCGCCGCCTGACGAGCGTAGGAACGCTGGTCATGCCGCGCGTAGTCCAAGGTAGGACCCCACAGCTTGGTTGACAATAGTCTTTGTCGGTCTTTATCAATTTCCTTCGTGAACACTGGCTGCTATACTGATGTCTCTTATGTAGAGAGTGAGGTAGGTGAAAAGTAATGGACTCTTTTGATGTTGTGAGAAGGTGAGGTACGGGGCTATTACTGCTAGCTGTGATTAGGTTTGGTGTGGACTGTCACTGCTAGCTACGATGATAAGGTTAAGTACGGGGCTATTACCGCTAGGTATGATAATAAAAAAATAGGTTTAGAGTGATCAAAGCATCTACAGTGACGTTAAGATGAGAACAATGGAAGGTCAGCGAGCGAGGAGGTCGGGGCACTGGTGAGAGGGAATGAATTCAGATACAATAACATTTCAGCATTTAACGAGATCTCAACGACCTGGGTCGAAGTTTAGATTCATCTTGCTATTGTGAAAACTTCATCTTATGACATAAGGTACTCACCGAGCTGTGTTTTCTGAGTGATGAACTACGGCTCTTGGGTTCCACCTCTCAACCCTTAATCGACTGGTGTGTGTGTACAGTTGTGGTAACCATCGTTTACGAAGAGGTACTCATGGGAATGAATAACGAATTTTTTGGATCTATAAATACCGGTTGAAAGTTTGGAAATTTTAGATAGTGAGATTAGTCGTGCAAACATATAATTATTTGGGAGATGGTAATTGTTGTTAATTATTAAAAAAAGGCACCAAGCCGGGAAGACTATTTGGGAGATGGTGTATGTGTATATTTTATTTGGTTTCTATATTGTGTTTGTGTTGCTCTCTGAGAGCGGTGTCACTGTTTGTGTTGCTCTCTGAGAGCGGTGTCACTGTTTGTGTTGCTCTCTGAGAGCGGTGTCACTGTTTGTGTTGCTCTCTGAGAGCGGTGTCACTGTTTGTGTTGCTCTCTGAGAGCGGTGCCACTGTTTGTGTTGCTCTCTGAGAGCGGTGTCACTATTTGTGTTGCTCTCTGAGAGCGGTGCCACTATTGTGCAGCTCTCTGAGAGCGGTGTCACTGTTATGCAGCTCTCTGAGAGCGGTGTCACTGTTATGCAGCTCTCTGAGAGCGCTGTCACTGTTTGTGTTGCTCTCTGAGAGCGGTGTCACTGTTTGTGTTGCTCTCTGAGAGCGGTGCCACTGTTGTGCAGCTCTCTGAGAGCGGTGTCACTGTTATGCAGCTCTCTGAGAGCGCTGTCACTGTTTGTGTTGCTCTCTGAGAGCGCTGTCACTGTTTGTGTTGCTCTCTGAGAGCGGTGCCACTGTTGTGCAGCTCTCTGAGAGCGGTGTCACTGTTATGCAGCTCTCTGAGAGCGCTGTCACTGTTTGTGTTGCTCTCTGAGAGCGCTGTCACTGTTTGTGTTGCTCTCTGAGAGCGGTGCCACTGTTGTGCAGCTCTCTGAGAGCGGTGTCACTGTTATGCAGCTCTCTGGGAGCGCTGTCACTGTTTGTGTTGCTCTCTGAGAGCGGTGCCACTGTTGTGCAGCTCTCTGAGAGCGGTGTCACTGTTATGCAGCTCTCTGGGAGCGCTGTCACTGTTTGTGTTGCTCTCTGAGAGCGGTGCCACTGTTGTGCAGCTCTCTGAGAGCGCTGTCACTGTTATGCAGCTCTCTGAGAGCGCTGTCACTGTTTGTGTTGCTCTCTGAGAGCGCTGTCACTGTGCAGCTCTCTGAGAGCGGTGTCACCGTCTGAATGGCCCTATGTGGCAGTGTTGTCACTTGACGGGGGCTGTGATTGGTATTCGTACAGCGTGAGTGAACGGGGAAAATATTTGCTTACACCCTTTTGGGACAAACTGAATGTGGCGGTGCAAGAGAGGTGGAGGTTGAGGCCAAGGGACGCCAATTAGTGAAAAGATTGCGTTATTTCCTTTCCTCCCAAGTATGAATAGAAGAGAGAGGCGTGCGGGCGTGGAGGCTACAGTAAGGGGTTAGAGGAGAGGCGTGCGGGCGTGGAGGCTACAGTACGGGGTTAGAGGAGAGGCGTGTGGGCGTGGAGGCTACAGTAAGGGGTTAGAGGAGAGGCGTGTGGGCGTGGAGGCTACAGTAAGGGGCCAGAGGAGAGGCGTGTGGGCGTGGAGGCTATAGTAAGGGGCCAGAAGAGAGACGTGTGGGCGTGTGGGCGCTGAGGTTACAGGAGGGGGCGAGGGGGGAGACACTTGTAGGGGGTCGAGGTTACAGGAACAACTAAATGAATGAAGTTCATATGAGAAATATTCATAGATGTATTTTTGTATAAAAAATATGATAATTTTTATATTGTAAATAAACAGGCCATCCTCTTGTTTTAGTAGTACTTATATTAACGATGAGGACCATACTATATTTACCGACGTACAACGAAATTATTAAGTAGTAATTGGCACTATTGAGTTGAACAAGCCGAGAAACTATATTATATGTTGCAAAGATAATCTAAACTAATCTAACCTAACCATCCTAGGCCTAATAAACGATATGGGAGGCCTAACATAGAACATAGGTGTGCTAAACTAGGCCTAGGAATATTTAAGTATTTTCTATCTTGTTTTATCCCCTCACTATTCCTTCTTAACTCTATCAAGTACAAGGTTCTATTATCTAATTGGTTAGAACGGCAATCTTTGTACTAAGGTTCACATGGTTGCCAAAAACTACTTTCTAAACAGGAGAATGGGTTGAAATAAATGTATTCATTAATACAATTCCTACAAGAAATGAAGAGTAAATTGAAACACACAAACACACACACACACACACACACATTACAAATATAATGTAATGAAGATAGGTGTAGGGAGCAGGAGGCCAGATACTAGGTATCATCTGGGAGAGGAAATTCTTCAAGAATCACAGAGAGAAAAAGACTTGGGGGTTGATATCACGCCAGACCTGTCCCCTGCAGCCCATATCAAGCTACGGGAATAAAACCTCACGTCGCTGGAAGACAAGAGTTGTAGGGGACATGATCACCACATACAAGATTCTAAAAAGAATTGATACGGTAGATAAAGACAGACAGGCTATTTAACACCATGCGCACACACATTAGGGGACACAGGTGGAAATTGAGTGCCCAAATGAGTCATAGAGGTATTAGATTTTTTTTTAGTGTCAGAGAGTAACTAGCAGATGGAATGCATTAGGCATTGGTGGAGGCTGACTCCACACACAGTTTCAAGTGTAGATATGATAGAGCCCAATAGACTCAGAAACCTGTACATCAGTTGATTGACAGTTGAGACACACAGACACAGACAGGTACAAAACAATACAAAATATTTGTAATAAAATTACTAACAAATATGAACCATAAAAATATCATCTACTATAATTCAACACAAGTTTATGTTTCATTATTATTGCACATTATAAGTATGTCTGTTGGCAGACGAGTCTACTCAACCATGATATTGTAAAGGAACTTTATCCTGAGTTTCCAATTTGAGTAAAAAAAATCACATTAGCATAGATAATCAGCAATTATTCAGGCATTGAATTGAAGTTGAGTTCATTGATTATGTGTCGGTGTAAAGGAAGTGTTAATACCACAGAGATGACGGCGCCGGGGTGAGCTCCAGGCGCCAGGGTGAGCTCCAGACGCCAGGGTGAGCTCCAGGCGCCGGGGTGAGCTCCAGGCGCCAGGGTGAGCTCCAGACGCCAGGGTGAGCTCCAGGCGCCGGGGTGAGCTCCAGGCTCCGGGGTGAGCTCCAGGTACCCTCCCCTGGTCACTGCTACAGGCCAGGCACCCTCCCCTGGTCACTGTTGCAGGCCAGGCACCCTCCCCTGGTCACTGTTGCAGGCCAGGCACCCTCCCCTGGTCACTGCTGCACGCCAGGCACCCTCCCCTGGTCACTGCTGCAGGCCAGGCACCCTCCCCTGGTCACTGCTGCAGACCAGGCACCCTCCCCTGGTCACTGCTGCACGCCAGGCACCCTCCCCTGGTCACTGCTGCAGGCCAGGCACCCTCCCCTGGTCACTGCTGCAGGCCAGGCACCCTCCCCTGGTCACTGCTGCAGGCCAGGCACGCAACAACCACTGGCACTAAAGGCAGTAACATCTCGTCGCTAACGACCCTTTTCTTACCTTTATCCACCGACTTTTCTTTTTCCTCGGATGCCATTAAGTCATGAGGGCTAGAACTTAAGATCTCCCAGCAGAAGTTTTCCTTGAGCATGGCTCTTTGGGCGAGTGGGAGCAGGTTGGCGCGTTCGCTCCTGTCGTCACCATCCTGGCACAGTTGTCACAGACGGCGGCGGACTATAGTGACGACGGCACCGTCTCTGGCACCCGAGCAACGGTGGCAATGTTTCTTGGGGTCCAAACAACGTGAGCAACGTTTGTGGGGTCCCCAGTAATGGTGGCAGCAAACGTTGTCACCGTTGAGAGTTTAGATGTTGGCCTCTCCCCCAGCAGTCGAGGGACGCCCCCAGCAGTAGAGGGACGCCCCCAGCAGTAGAGGGACACCCCCAGCAGTAGAGGGACGCCCCCAGCAGTAGACGGACGCCCCCAGCAGTAGAAGGACGCCCCCAGCAGTAGAGGGACGCCCCCAACAGTAGACGGACGCCCCCAGCAGTAGAAGGACGCCCCCAGCAGTAGAGGGACGCCCCCAACAGTAGACGGACGCCCCCAGCAGTAGACGGACGCCCCTAGCAGTAGGGAGACGCCCCCAGCAGTAGAAGGACACCCCCAGCAGTAGGCAACCGCTGGGAAAATAAAAGGTTGCACATCCACACCGTCACGTTTATTGGGTTGCATAAGTCTGAGAGCTCGCTGGCATCCCGACATGGCCGCTACAACCAAAGAATAATGAAAACAGATTCCTTCGAAGTTTCCTAGCCGTCCGCGATAAGAAATTCTTATATTGGTTTTGAATTTCCTGAGAATTGTGAATGTGAACACAGAAAGCGCATAGCTGGGAATTTATTCAAGGCATCGGCGGTATATTTTAGGTGAATATATCACTCTTTTCTCTTGTGTGTGTGTATATATATATATATATATATATATATATATATATATATATATATATATATATATATATATATATATATATATATATATATATATATATATATATACACACACACACACACACACACACACACACACACACACACATACACACTACCCACTACCCACTTGACCATGGCTCGTTATGGTTCAGTTGGGTAGTGCATGTGCTTGAGGAGTCCATAGACGCAGATTCAATCCCATCTTACGGCTTCATTATTTTATCACATATTCATTCGTTTTAAAAATAGATTTGCTGTTTGAATGAGTGTTTTCTTAACACTATGTGTGGGGGGGGGGGGGGAGGACATCTTCCCTGAGAGTAGCAATGATGCTCACGTGTCTTGTCATATTTATTAGTGCACTCACATAAATTTGTGACGCACTCACACATATGGTATTTGTCGGTGCATAAAACGGTCTCACACGATGGACAATATGGTCTTAAATATATTTTTTTTTGCGGGAAGACCAGTTTTGAGTATGTTTCATTATACATGTGTTGAGAGTTATATTCAGATGGTATATGTAAGGAGGGAGAAAAGATATAGATTTGTGTATGAAAATATAGTTCAGGAGAACCAGGAGAACGTGAGGACCTGATGAGAACCAGGAGAGCGTGAGGACCTGGTTAGTACCAGGAGAACGTGAGGACCTGATGAGAACCAGGAGAACGTGAGGACCTGATGAGAACCAGGAGAACGTGAGGACCTGATGAGAACCAGGAGAACGTGAGGACCTGATGAGAACCAGGAGAACGTGAGGACCTGGTTAGTACCAGGAGAACGTGAGGACCTGATAAGAACCAGGAGAACGTGAGGACCTGATAAGTACCAGGAGAACGTGAGGACCTGATGAGAACCAGGAGAACGTGAGGACCTGATGAGAACCAGGAGAACGTGAGGACCTGGTTAGAAGGTCACGAAGGCCACCTTGAACGTAAAGGAATGACAGGAAACCTTGGTCTCCGTAGGCCTAGGTTCTCTCACTCTCTGCGTAAGTCAACGATTGACCTTTCATGGGATGCCACAAACGGCAGTTGCCCAATTCCCAGGTAACTATTTAGCTGCTAGGTAAACAGTCATCAGTTGAAAGGAAACATGCCCAACCGTTTCTACCCTGTTCGGGAATTAAATCCTGGTCCAACCCACTGGGCCTCTGTGCTACAGGAAACATTATCAAGACCGTCAATCATTAAATAGAATAATGGTAACATAAATAATGTCAATGGTAGCATGAAGCAGCGAGTGTCCTAATTGGTGGGAAAGGTTCAGTGCGAATTGTAGTAATTTGTCGGGTGTAGTTGGTGGGGGATTGTTAGGGGCAATATCTGGGGGGGGGGGGGGGCGTGATGACAGCCGTTGTTAATCAGGCTATTCTTCCCCGCCTCAACTCCCGGGAGAAATCTATGTTTGCCCCACTCGGAGTCTCCCGCTACTGCCTCTATACACAACTTTTCCCGTTCAGCATTAATGTTTTCCCATAGAGTTTATTTTTTTATAATTAACACATTTAGTTACATCTGTATTTGTGCAGCTGGCGTAGACTATATGAAGGCGTGTACAGAATGTCCAGAAACTAGCTACGCGACGCTAAGGATCCCCATCTAAGGTGAAGATATATAGAAAACACGTTTCTGAAAATAATCATATAAATAATCCATAGAATTTTAGTGTTGGGTTGTGAAGCGGCTCTTGTGAAGCCCTTTGTTGTGTGCTGTGGGAGCCCTGAGGGAGCCCTGAGGGAGCCCTGAGGGAGCCCTGAGGGAGCCCTGAGGGAGCCCTGAGGGAGCCCTGAGGGAGCCCTGAGGGGGCCCTGAGGGAGCCCTGAGGGAGCCCTGAGGGAGCCCTGAGGGAGCCCTGAGGGAGCCCTGAGGGAGCCCTGAGGGAGCCCTGAGGGAGCCCTGAGGGAGCCCTGAGGGAGCCCTGAGGGAGCCCTGAGGGGGCCCTGAGGGAGCCCTGAGGGAGCCCTGAGGGAGCCCTGAGGGAGCCCTGAGGGAGCCCTGAGGGAGCCCTGAGGGAGCCCTGAGGGAGCCCTGAGGGAGCCCTGAGGGAGCCCTGAGGGAGCCCTGAGGGGGCAGCTAAGTCCAGCTTGTGAAGCCCCTCGTGTAGTCAGAGGGTAATAAATCATTGTGTCGGGGGACAGGCAGCCAGTTTATACATTGTGTCGGGGGACAGGCAGCCAGTTTATACATTGTGTCGGGGGACAACAGGCAGCCAGTTTATACATTGTGTCGGGGGGACAGGCAGCCACTTTATACATTATGTCGGGGGACAGGCAGCCACTTTATACATTGTGTCGGGGGGACAGGCAGCCAGTTTATACATTGTGTCGGGGGGACAGGCAGCCAGTTTATACATACAGTACATGTTAGGCTTATATCGACCCCCCCCCTCCCCCAAGGGTCGAGTTACTGACCCGCCCCAGGATGCGACCCAACAACAAGCTGACTAACTCCTGGGTTACTTTACTGCTAGGTGGACAGGGGCATTAGGTGATAGGAAACGCGCCCAACCATTTCTGTCCAGCCCGGGACTCGCACCCGGAATTCTGGAGTGTGAGTCGAGAACGTACCCAACTGTACCACCGGGACCCAAAGATAAACACATACAACCCCCCTAACCCAATCAGAGACCATATTCACGAAGCAGTTACGCAAGTACTTACGGGGGTTGAGCTTTGCTTTTTCGGCCCGCCTCTCAATTGTCAAGCAACTGTTTACTAACTACTTTTTTTCACACCACACACACACACACACACCAGGAAGCAGCCCGTGACAGCTGACTAACTCCCAGGTTACGGCTAGGTAACAGGGGTATTCAGGGTGAAAGAAACTTTGCTCATTTGTTTCTGCCTGGTGCGGGAATCGAACCCGCGCCACAGAATTACGAGACCTGCGCGCTATCCACCAGGCTACCAGGCCGTGTGTGTGTGTGTGTGTGTGTGTGTGTGTGTGTGTGTGTCTGGGGAGTCCAGGAACGCGAGTTTGAGCCCATTACACAGCCTCAATATTTTAAGTGGAGCATGGAATTAAAGCCATCAATTAGTGTAGTCAACAGAAGAGTTATTTAGAGATGTGGCCAATGACGGTGTCTGGAAAGGAGCGTAAATAAGTAATTCTGAAACCAGTTTTATTGACTACTGTATCCCTTAATGATTATATCCAGCCAGACTCTAGCTCTTGTCCCCCCAGATAATAATTTTAATGATAAGGTAATAAAGTGTGTTTTATGTTTAGTTCAACTCCAAAGGATACCTGATCAACCAGGCTGGGATTCATACGTCAGGCTGCGAGCAGCCGCGTCCGACCGCCTGGTTGACCAGTCTAGCAACCAGGAGACCTGGTCGAAGGGCGGGCCGCGGGGACGTTAAGCCCGAAATCAGCGCACGGTAACCGCAAGGTAACTGTGAATCCCGCACTGTTGATAAAACGAGACTCGCTCAGGCGTCGTATGGCAGTATCGGTGAATTGTAATTTGATGAAGCTTCCATATTGGCCTAAAACTACAAAAATGTATACTTGTAGTATGCTGTAAAACGTCTCGGTAGATTTTCTCATTTTTTTTACGAGCGAAAGTGCAAAAGAACTATTTACATGAACATTATTGCAGAAAATATTATTTGAACAATGAAAATTGCTAGAAATTTCCTCAAAAAATGCTCGCTATAACTCTGCTTCAAATTGAAACGCTCGCTAAGGTGGGCGCGTGCGCCTGCCCGCAAAAAAGAAATAAAAACACACATATGGTACAGGCAGACTCCCTACACAGTTCCAAATAAAGATATAATAGATCCCAATAGTCTCGGGAATCTATACACCAGTTGATTGACAGTTGAGAAGCGGGACAAAAGAGCCGAATCTCAACCCCCTCCCCTCCCCTTTTCCCGCAACCACAACTAGGTGAGTACACATGTCAATAGTCATTTTATGTGTGTATATAAAAATATTCATGAAATGCAAATTCAAATTACAAAAAATAGCCGGCCTAGAAATAGTGAACGTACAGGGTCAGCCATACGGCCGCCCCCAATTTTCTGAGGACTGGGGAAAATGGTGCACACACACCTGGCTGTTGGCGGATATCTCACACAATGGTATGATTCTCCTCAACATTGGCGTTCGTGTTCTACATAGTATTTGAGAATTACCCAAAATTTGATTTCGAGACCTTGTGTTGTACCGTGCTGTTGGGGGGGATTTTTTTTTTTTGAGAGGGCTCTTGTGTTCACTGTATTCACTGTATAATGATATTAAAATTTGTATTTTTTGTTGTTGCTAGTACAACTTCGAAATCTGGTCTGGTGAAGTGGTGTTTGGTGTGGTGGTGCTGGGTGTGGTGGTGCTGGGTGTGGGGGTGCTGGGTGTGGTGGTGCTGGGTGTGGGGGTGGGTGTGGTGGTGCTGGGTGTGGGGGTGCTGGGTGTGGGGGTGCTGGGTGTGGTGGTGCTGGGTGTGGGGGTGCTGGGTGTGGGGGTGCTGGGTGTGGTGGTGCTGGGTGTGGCGGTGCTGGGTGTGGTGGTGCTGGGTGTGGGGGGGGGGTGTGGGGGTGATGGGTGTGGGGGGGTGTGGGGGTGCTGGGTGTGGGGGTGCTGGGTGTGGGGGTTCTGGGTGTGGCAGTGCTGGGTGTGGGGGTGCTGGGTGTGGGGGTGCTGGGTGTGGCAGTGCTGGGTGTGGGGGTGCTGGGTGTGGCGGTGCTGGGTGTGGCAGTGCTGGGTGTGGGGGTGCTGGGTGTGGTGGTGCTAGGTGTGGGGGTGCTGGGTGTGGGGGGTGCTGGGTGTGGCGGTGCTGGGTGTGGTGGTTCTCGTACCCGGACAGGTGGGATGACGTATCCTCGAGTACCTGAACTCATTCATTATTTCCCCTCTCTCGTTATCCATCTGTTATGCTCTTGAATTAACTTTCCAGAGTCAACACACGTAGAAAATTAGAATTCTGCTTGACACTTCCAAGAGGGAGTTCCCCATGATGAAAGTGACGACTTGCTCTAAGGTGAGATTCGTTTCTTGTCAGACAATATTTGCAAAAATTTTTCTCCAAATCCAAGACTAACGTCAGTAATTGTGACTTTTAATGACACTTAATCCGTGTCGTCTGAGGGTCCATCTCAAGAGGATGGAAGAAAGTTAGTCTGTCTCTTATCCTTGGGCACCTAAAGGGTCTTCACAATCTGGACTCCGCTGACCTCTGGGTCTTCGGAGCACCCAATCCTCACCATTAAATTTTTGTATCGAAGCAGTAGGGGGAGTCTTGGAGTGAGGCAACGCTATCCATTTCTCTTGGGAGTCGAGTCAAGGAAGAGCCTGATTATCAATGGCTGTCCTGAATGTTACGAAGCTTCTCACAAAACTTATAGTACTTAAGTAACGAATATTTCATAATGAAAATCGTTAGTGACTGTAGATAACAACGGGCAAAAATTAGCACTAGAATGTCTTAGAAATTATATTTAATATTTTACCTTTTGTGAATGTAAAATAAAATTTTGTTTGTTAATTTTGTTTTAAAATTTTGTAAATTTTAAAACAAAATTTTAGTAAGCACCTTACCCCAGACCCATTTAGACCTTGTAAATGGTTGCCACCATTTACAAGATCTAAATGGGTCTGGGGTAAGGTGTATTTTAGGCAATGTTTAGTAAAGTTTGAAAGTATGCATCACGGTGGCATTCGTGGTGGGTCTCCAAGGCTTAGATTCCCTCTGCCATCTCTGTCGTTGGGGTAGCAGTGACCCCCCCCCCCCCAAGGTGTCAACTACAGGCAGGACTGGCCACAGGTGACCAACTGCTCTGTGGGGGGGAGGAGTAACATCAAGTGGGAGCCACAGGTGGAACCTCAGGAAGATGATGACGATGATTCCATCACTGCACATCAAATTGGGCAGTTTATGTAGCAATTTATTACGAGCATATTCTTGATGGTCGTCTTGATGAATTCAAGACCATGGGAGCGTACTCGGAGGAACTTGGCGAGCGCTTCCACTCGATTTATACTGTACTTTGATAGGCGCTGCCAAGGACGGTGTGACGAGATCATGTTAGGTGACTACAACTGGGGCCAGGGTTGTGATTTACGGTATAATTGTAAATCTCGAAAAACTACTAACTTCTAAATTGTTTGTGGTCGTTTTTGTATAATTTTATTATAAATATTTGTTAATTTTGATTCATATGTTTGTTCTGACTTTATGTAAAAAGACGCAAATCCGTTTTCTCATTGGAAATTGGTAAATTCCGAAGTATGTCTGTGTCAGTCACAAAAGAAAAGTTTGAGGGAAGTAATAGCGACTTTTTATACTTTATAGACATAAGCAATTAACAAATAACACCTACTGCTCAGGGACAAAATTTTGTAGGTTATAATTTAGGAGGTGAAGCACCATGCACTTAAATTATGAAGTGAAATTGTATAATCTTGGACCTGGGAGCGTAAAGTGCTGATACCAGACGCTGCCGCCCAAACTTTGTCGTGACACTTGACAAACGAACCAAGTTGTAACCTCTCTCTTCCCTCCAGAAATTTAAACAGCATCATATTGCGTTACATTACGCCTTCTAAGCTTATATATCCCTGGAAACACAAACCGTAACTGTCACTATTTTCCGCTTGTTACAACTTGTAATAAAGTTGTTACATCTTGGCTTAACGCGTTTATGACGTATTAGAATGTTGTTACAACTTGTAATAAAGTTGTTACATCTTGGCTTAACGCGTTTATGACGTATTAGAATGTTGTTACAACTTGTAATAAAGTTGTTACATCTTGGCTTAACGCGTTTATGACGTATTAGAACGTTGTTACAACTTGCTATATTGGTTGTTATATCTGGTTAGGAGGTGTTAAAACGTGTTCGAACGTTGTACCAACGTCGTAGTTTAGGTGTGTGTTTGGCAGGTAATGCCTTAGGAAGATTTTTTTAATTATTAATACATGAGGTACATCTGCATTAACGCAGGTACCCTAGACTATATGAAGTGTTGTACAGTGTGTCAAAAAGCTAACTAGGTGATGTTAAAAAAAAAAAAAATTGTGGCTATTGAACTTGCAGGTAAACTCTACGGTTATGACACGCCAAGGTTAACTACTATTAAATTCGGGGGAATATATTTTTGGCTGCTGTGAGAGATAGTGTGTCTCACACTTGTGGTGAGGTATGGTGTTCCTTCACACTTGTGGTGAAGAACAGTGTTCCTTCACACTTGTGGTGAAGAACAGTGTTCCTTCACACTTGTGGTGAAGAACAGTGTTCCTTCACACTTGTGGTGAAGAACAGTGTTCCGTCACACAGGTCATGAGGTTAGTATTCCTGCATCTAAGTGAGAAGTGCCTCCCTAGAGTGTGGTGGGGGGGGGGTAACATTTGTTCATTATGTTATCATTGTAAATTTTACCTTGCCTTCGAATAACAAATTGATGTTCAAGCCACATGTAGCTCGCACATGGTGCTTGTAGCAGGTGATGCCGAGGTGGTTCAGTGCCCGGTGTGAACACAGCGGGAGAGCCAGTTTACTGCGTCTCTAACTCTCCATGCAGCTTCACACAACAGCACGCATTAACATCTTACTTCATAAGTAACCTAAACTGCTTAAATGGTTTAATACCGAGCTGTTCAGTGAGTGTTCTTGAGATAACATTTGGGATTTACGCAGTCTCCGTGGCGTAGTGGTAAGACGCTCGCTTGGCGTTCCGCGAGGGCTGGGTTCGTATCCTGGCCGGGGAGGATTTACTGGGCGCAAATCCTTAACTGTAGCCTCTGTTTAACTCAACAGTAAAATGGGTACTTGGTTGTAAAAACGATTCTTCGAGGGGGTCGTATTCCAGGGAACATAGGATTAAGGACCTGTCCGAAACGCTACGCGTACTAGTGGCTGTACGAGAATGTAAGAACTCTTGTATATATATAAATAAATAAATAAATAAATAAATAAATAAATAAATAAATAAAAAATAATAACCTCAGGGAAATGGCCGCTGTTTACAGAGGAAAATAATTGAGATATTTAAAGTAATGACTACTTTTTGTTTTTTATTTGTACATTACCAATTAAGTCATGCTTTCTTATTTTTTAACCGACAAACTGGATGTTACGTAAGACAAGAAATATACACTAGTGCAGATATGCATAGATATTTATACAAATCAAATATACTATATATCCTACCTGTAGAGATAAATTTCTTAATGTCACTGCACATTATGCAAAAAATTGCAAGAAGATGTTTTAAAATTGCACTAATAGTCTCAGTGGCCACTAGAGTTAAATCCATATGAATGCAACGTGATGCGGATGGGCGATCGAGAAAGGTAAATAGGCCCCTCCATGCTAATTGAGAGGATGGCAGCTGCTACTGTCAGCTAGCTAATCTCCCGAGGCTTAAGAAACAAAGACACCGGAGGGATATGGTAACAGCCTAGAAGATACTGAGGAATATTGATAGGCTGGATAAAGAACAACTGGGTGAAATCAGGACGGGGACACAAAGGTTTTTACCAGGAAGAACGGTCACAGTGAACAAGGAAGAGAGGCCATAAGGGTTTGGAACGAAGAAGAAGGATCAAAGGGAACCAGGAAGAAGGGACAGAAGGGGTGGAACCAGGGAACGTAATGGATTGGATAAAGGCACATAAGGGCTTGATCGAGGGGAAACAAGGAGTTAGACGAAATTATATAAGAGGATTGGACGAGAGGACATAAGAGGATGGACACAGACGAAAGGGAAACAAGTGGAAGCAGAATACCCGAAGGCGCCAAAGATATAAACACAAACCTGTAACACAAGAGGGAAGCGGAGGCGACCTCAGTGCACAAGTTCAGTAGACAATACAACACTATCATCGAGACTGGAACAGTCCTACCCGGCGATCAATGGTTAAGAGGGGATGGGAGACAGGAGCTGAAGCTTTATTCCTGTACTTTTAAGTAAACACTTATCGGACATATGCAGTATTCTTATGCACGCACAAATACAATTTTTTTTGGGTACGTTTGAATATCATTTTATTCACATTCGTAATAACACGTCCATAGGCGTAAAAGCCTAATAGCTTAAGTCTTAACAGTAAGTGGCTTTCACAGAGGAAAAAGATTGGCCTAAAGATTGACCAGCTGATGTGGTCCCAAGAACAGTGTCTTCAGGATAGCTTTGTTGAACTTCTCTTCTGTTATGGTCTAATTCAGTGTAGCAAGTTGATGGGTCTCCTGAAGCGTTGTTGTTGTTGTTTAAGATTCGCTACCCGGAACAAAAAGTTCCAAGTAGCACGGGCTATGGCGAGCCCGTAGTACTATTAATCCTGAAGCGTTCTCGTTTAACAGTCATGCGAACCGGCCTTTCACAGCGCAGGAAAGTTCAACAGTCAGTATGTCCGGAGATAAAGACCGTTGGCACACACCATTAAGTGCCTTCCCACTATCTTCCTGCTCTCCGCCTGCCCCTCACAGCACCTCCTCACACCCCTCCCCTGTGGTGTTCCCCCTTAGTCAACATTACTAGTCATGTCCCCGTCCCATTACCCAGATCCCCAGCTGTTGTGAACACGCTGACGCTACCCTGCTTTGACGCCCTCTTCACGCCTCGTTGTCAGCGTGTGTGTTCGATGGTAGGGTATCAGAACACATCATCTCCCTCCGGAGACATTACTCCCTCTAGTGAGGTAAGGAGCACTTTGCCCTGCTCTTAGGTTGAGCTGCATCCGTTGTTAACCTTTAATATGCTTGTCATGCCCTCAGATAAGTCACATGTTTACTTATTTAGTCTTCACACTCTGTAATACACTCGTGGAAAGCAGCAAAGCCCCTGCCGGGAAAACTTTATCTACGATTAAAGTCTAATCAGTATAGTGTTCAGCGCAATGTTTTTTTTTTCTGCGGTGGACACCGTACCTTACTGTTATTGGGTGTGTGATCCGAAGTCTTAGCGCGGGCTGTGTTGTGCAGTGTTTATCAGGGTGGCAGCTCAGGCCGTATCACCTCCAGATATCGTAGGAAAATAGTGTTGTGAAAATGGTGGTGGTAGCAGCTCTGCTACACCAGTTTCCCCCCCAACCATTTGCATGAGGTCGTGCATCATTGGCCGGGCCGGAGGACATTCACACCACCAGGCACGGAGTCTGCCCCAGCTGTTTAAGTCAGCAGATAGTAAGGTGCCGCATTACCTGCGTGTCTTTATGTCCTCCTTATCCCCACCTCGTCCATTGCTTCATGGTCTTTCTTGTCCCGTGATCTGTGCAAAAGATCTGTAATTTTGGTGGGTGTTACGGGGACGGTTTGGTGGCTCAAGGTGGCATCTCCGCGCCCTCACCGTGATGCTTGGCTCTGTATGACCGTCTGTTGTGTAGTGCATCCTCTCCTGTCCTGTCTCCTGTCCTGTCTCACTTCCGTTTTCTATATTTTAAGTGCTGAGGCACTTTAGGAAATTAGTGTGAGATGACCTGAATAGTAAGTTGTAAGATGGGCATTAGTTTATAATATGTTCATAGTGTAATAGGGAAACAACAGTATGAAATATGATAACATTGCGAGTATGGCGACTAGAAGCTCTCCTCCGTTCCCCCTTATACTCCCATTATTATTATTTACTGCTCTTCTTTATTTTGCACCTCATCACCATTTTCAATTTGCACTTTATTTTAGTCGAATATTAAAAAAGGAAAGAATATAAGAAACAAGGTAACTGCAGAAGGCTCAGTGGCCCCATACGAGGCAGCTTATTTATATCCACCCAAATGTGTACAATTGCCGCTATTAGCAATATTAGTGTTGAGGACAAGTTGTGGAGGAGAGTGAGTGTGTCCACGTGGTTGACCTGTGTGTGTGTGTGTTGCCGGAGTGTTGGAGGACACTACGGTAAAGTGTTCCGTACGCAACACTTGTGAATAACGACGAGGGCACAACTGTTCTCTGTTCGTTGCTGAATTTTTCATGCAATATAAAATTATTATTATTTTAGTGTAAATATATTGTTGATTAACTGAATAAGGTGTGACTATGGGGTTAAAGGCCTCTCTGCATTTAAACTCTCTTGTTCGCTCGCTCGCTCGCTCGCTCGCTCACTCACTCACTCACTCACTCACTCACTCACTCACTCACTCACTCACTCACTCACTCACTCACTCACTCACTCACTCACTCACTCACTCACTCACTCACTCACTCACTCACACACACAGACACACACACACACACACACACACACACACACACACACACACGCACGCACACACACGCACGCACACACACACACACACACACACACACACACACACACACACACACACACACACACACACACACACACACACACACACACACACACACACGCACACGCAAAGTTGGATAAAATTCAAAGGCATGTCACCAGACTAGTCCCAGAGCTGAGAGGTGTGAGTTGCGAGGAAAGACTACACCAGTTCAACCTCACGTCACTGGAAGAGAGAATAAACTACACAGACAACATTCCCACATAAACAAATCTTCAAGGAATACTGGGCAGACAAAGATTGACCATTTGATGCAGATAGTACACGAACAAGCGGGGGATGGGAACACAGGAGCAAAATTAAGTACCCAAATGACCCACAGAGACATTACAAACAATTGTTCCAATATCAGGAGCGTGAACAAACGGGATGAGCAAAACGTTATTAGTGGTGGAGGCACTTTATTAAAGTGTTACTCCATCACTTTATTAAAGTGGCAAAACTCCAAACATATCTTTAAATGTAGGTATGATTGAGCTAAACGGGCTGTGGGACCTATATACCACCAGGTACGCTTCGGTTGAGAGGTGGGGCCCAGGAGCCAAAGTTCATCCCCCACAAAAACAATTAGGCGAGTTCACATATGCACCCACGTATGCATATATATATATATATATATATATATATATATATATATATATATATATATATATATATATATATATATATATATATATATATATATATATATATATATATATTTAACATTTTCTATACTAAAATTGACTTAATATTAAGTCGAGTTTTTAAATCGAGTAGTGGAAATAGCATTTCAATTTAGATCTTTATAAATAGATCATGGATGAATGGGCCCGCCTTTGTGGCTGTTACAATTGAAATTTTTCCCCTCGAGCGTTCATGATGCTGATTGGCATTCAATTATAACAAAATTTGCTTGTCAGCATTAACAGTTATTGTGGCAAAGGGTTGAATTATGTGGTGAATTTTGTCGAATTGAATGTTATAGGGCGAAGCCCGTTGTCAAGCCTAGTTTCACAGGGTCAGCCCTTTGACAGGCCAGGTCTCGTAAGGTCAGCCCTTTGACAGGCCAGGTCTCGTAAGGTCAGCCCTTGGACAAGCTCAGACTCATAAAATCAGACCATGGACAAGACCAACCTTATAAAATCAGACTTTGGACAAAACCAACCTTATAAAATCAGCCCTTAGATAAGACCAACCTTATAAAATCAGCCCTTGGACAAGACCAACCTCATAAAATCAGACCTTAGACAAGACCAACCTCATAAAATCAGACCTTAGACAAGACCAATCTCATAAAATCAGACCTTAGACAAGACCAATCTCATAAAATCAGACCTTAGACAAACCCAGCCTCATAAGTTCGCCTTATTCAGATATACCTTCAGAATTATCGCAGGTTGCCACCTGTTTGTAAATCTTTTAGCACAGTCCTGGAGGCCTAACGTGACGGAGGGGGGGGGGAGGGGGGGTTGCAGGAGTGAATGGTGTAGTTTAGGCCCATAACAAAGCACTGGGATCCTTAGCATCATTCAACGCTGTGCAGTGAGATTGTTCACTCCGTTCCCCAACCACCTCTTATAATGCAGACTTGGAGAACTGTGACGGCAAGAATGAATGTATCCTCTGAAGAGAAGTGAATAAGGATGATGTTGGGTGAAGTGTGTTCTATCCCTAATGGTTGATTTGTTCATGGGGGTAGTTAGAGCACACTGTGGTTAGAGCACAGTACGGTAATAGAGGAACGCACTTAAGGCAGTATGAATTTAGCACTTGGAAGGAGTGTATAAGATCATGACTCATGGCTTTCCACCGCCTTATATATATGGAAATGCTTATTTTAAATTTTAATTTAGCCCCCTCCCAAAAGAAAATATTTAGATCTAATCCCAGTGCTATTTTTTATCTAAACACTTGGAATATGCAACAGCCTTCAATGTTCTGAAAGAAATTTATTTGGAATCTTTATTTTACGTAATATTATTTATAGTTCAAAAGTGTGGCAATCGTGAAATGATTATATATATATATATATATATATATATATATATATATATATATATATATATATATATATATATATATATATATATATATATATCAGCAAACCTCCCCCATCCCCTCGTCCTCCCCACCATTCCCCACTCCCTCCTCCGATCCGTTCCCAAATGATCTGATGTTCACATCAGATAAAATGGGAACATCAAATGATCTGATGTTCCCATCACTGAAAAATAAAAAAAAAAAAACAGTTAAAAAAAGAAATGAAAAACAATGAAAAAATAGAAAATAAACTATACTCACGAAATGAACGGTATGGTAAACAACACAGCTCAATTAAATTTATTTCGAATCTTTATTTTAGGAAATATTTATAGTTCAAAAGTGTGGCAATCGTGAAATGATATATATATATATATATATATATATATATATATATATATATATATATATATATATATATATATATATATATATATATATATATATATATATATATAATGAGTGTGTGTTTATGTGTGTAAATCACGAAAATTAACACGTGATGAAAAATGTGATAGTGTCAGACCACGAAGGAAGAATTGAAAGCAGGAATTTCCTTAAGTACTTCCGTATTTAGTAATGCATCTTCAGAAGGATCTCTGACGAACTTTCTTCAACTTCCTCATGATGAACCTTCCTGGAACTTAACAAAACCCCCTTAAAAGAGACGAATATCGTCTATACCTTCACGTGCCCACTGGGGGACTGTCAGCCCCAACGAATTCAATATATGGGCAAAACAACATCCCATTCAAGACACTTAACAATATACAAGCAGCAAAGACATATTACGTCTCTACACATCACCAGACCATGACCAGAGATATCCTGAGAAATAAAACTAACATAATGGACAGATATAGCGACAACAGAAGACTGGACATGGACAAAGCACTATACACCAAGCAACCCAGGCCACATAACAATAGCCAACTGGGACCACATTACACTCTGCTATGGTCCAGAACACGACGGAACACACAACATATTGCCCCCGGCCATCGTGCTGCACCTGCACCTCATCCTCGGGAAGAAATCAATCGATCAATCATCAATTTGTAATCATTTGAATTCTACCTTTGACAATGTTGACAAGAGTTAACGAAACGCTGCTCTTAGCATCAGGTCAAGTATAACTGTAAAAATTAACATTGGAGAGATTATTTTTCAATTGCCTTCTCAAGTGAAAACAAAAGTAAGGGAAATAGAGAGGTTTCGCGCTAGAATCATCGATCTCACCCTTTTGGTCATCTTTAATTAAACACACACACACACACACACACACACACACACACACACACACACACACACACACACACACACACACACACACACACACACACACACACACACACATACACACACACATACACACACACACACACTAGCTGGGATAATCTGAGGTGCCAGGGTCGCTTCCCCCTCTCTTATCTTTCTTTCCGCCTCCCATCTCTTCCCCTTCTCTCTTTCCCCATTAACCCCCTCAACACCCCTCTCTTCCCCCTTCCCTCACTCCCCACCATTCTCCCTTCTCTCTCTCCCTCCCTCCCCCCTCACTGAAGTAGTGAAGGTTATGTAGTGTGAAATAACTGTCAGCAAGGGAGAATCTTCGCTACTAATGTTTTCTATATATCTGTCCAATGTGGCAGTTTCTAATTTCATGCTCTCTAGATAACTAACATAGTTGAGGGCATCGCTTGAGGGAAGATCAAGTTAACACCCTCCCAACATTACCACAGTTAATGAACTTGACTGCTGCAGCAGCACAATGTGCGCAAACATTGTATTGAAGATTAAACATTTTGAAGAACATTTGTTGCGGTTAATTACAGGATTGTATATTTTTATAACCGGATGCTTGCAAATTGTTTGTTTTCCTAAAATAAACAATTTGTTTGGCGGGTAATGGGGGATATAGGTTAGTTACCGAGGCAGAAGTGATACGGTTGAGTTATTAGTGAACCATCTGGTCAGGGGGAGTAGTTATTTATATTGATGTAGGGTTGACCAGACCACACGCTAGATGGTGAAGGGACGACGACGTTTCGGTCCGTCCTGGACCATTGGTCTAGGGTAGGGCACGTGTTGTTATTGTCTTCCTTTACTGCTGCTGTCTGCTGACTGATGAAGCGTTACAGCACTTTATTCGCCGGATTGTTTCATGTGAAGCGTGACGTGGCCTCTGAGGTTATGCTGACAGGCCTACCCATTTATTGCCTATAAATAAATGGGTAGGCCTCCTACTATATTTCAATATAGGCCTATTCCTCCTACTCACATGTTGCTTTGTTTGCAACAGCAACATGTGAGTAGGAGGAATAGGCCTATATTGAAATATAGTTGATTGGTATTTTGTGTCATGTGTTTAAAGAGTAAAATTTCAGGTGGGTTAAAGATCAAGATCATTTTAATCCATCACAGGAATTTCGTTCAATAGATCCATGAGAGTCAACAGTAACTGTTCACTGCTGCTGTAAATATGCATTTGGGCTTCAGGACTGGAAGCAGCGTGTTTACCAACACTCAACAGTCTGGGATCGGGAGCTGTAGTCTCTCTCTGTTACTGGGAACAGGAAGCGAGGCGTGGAGGCCGCCCGCCTAACTATTATATCTTCACTGGAAAACAAAAAATCATTAAATTAAGTTGCGCATAATGTGCATAGTTGTCTGGTGTTAGTGTAGAGAGGACGGCGCTCGTGTCGCGTAGACCCCGACACAGTAAGAGATCCAGTCTGGAGGACACGATTTCAAAACGCTATTACGGACAAGTTAATTTAGACAGGCCGCCAGATTTATGTCCCCTGGCGCGGCCACGCGGCAGGACGAACAATATAATATATATATATTTTCCCCAGGATACAACCCACAACAGTTGCCTAACTCCCAGGTACTGGTTTACTGCTAGGTGAACAGGTGCATGGGGTGTAAAGAAACGCGCCCCCATCGTCTCTACCCCATAAATAGAGCATGGGGGTCCATTAGCCGCTGATAACATATGTGAAGATAAAATGTAGGAATTGATACTCAGAGTTTTGTTATTACACAAGAGTGGTTCTCCTAGCGTCCTCTCGGGAGACGACGACCGTGGGACACGACGACCATGGGACACCACGACCATGGGACACGACGACCATGGGACACGACGACCATGGGACACGACGACCATGGGACACGACGACCATGGGACACGACGACCATGGGACACTACGACCATGGGACACGACGACCAGGGAATACGACGACCATGGGACACGACGACCATGGGACACTACGACCATGGGACACTACGACCATGGGACACGACGACCATGGGACACGACGACCAGGGGACACCACGACCGTGGGACACAACGACCAGGGGACACCACGACCAGGGGACACGACGACCAGGGGATACGACGACCATGGGACACGACGACCATGGGACACGACGACCATGGGACACTACGACCATGGGACACTACGACCATGGGACACGACGACCATGGGATACGACGACCATGGGACACAACGACCAGGGGACACGACGACCATGGGACACGACGACCATGGGACACCACGACCGTGGGAGACGACGACCAGGGGACACGACGACCAGGGGACACGACGACCATGGGACACGACGATCAGGGGACACGACGACCATGGGACACGACGACCAGGGGACACGACGACCATGGGACACGACGACCATGGGACACGACGACCATGGGACACAACGACCATGGGACACGACGACCATGGGACACAACGACCATGGGACACTACGACCATGGGACACGACGACCATGGGAGACGACGATCGTGGTACACGACGACCATGGGACACGACGACCATGGGACATGACGACCAGGGGACACGACGACCATGGGACACCACGACCGTGGGACACCACGACCATTCTGCATATCGGTGACACAAGTCTTCATCTATCGAGGTGTTCCTCTACGACATCGACCGGATTAGTTCCCTTGAACAAGGTAAGATGCGTCTTGCCCTGCGCAGGTCGCGCGAAACAAGACGACCTGTGTAGGTTTGGCTGTGGAATTGTCGAGGTTGAGGCACCAACTGAAAAATAGCTTCAGCTATTTTTGAATAAATGTTCCCTCCAGTTTGTGCCTGTGGGAGACCATGGTGGGTGTGGGTGTTACCCTGCAGGGGGGGGGGAAGCAGGTGATCACTCGCCCTCTGATCCGGTTGGGGGACATCACAGTGGTTGGTGTTATCTTCTGCTGCTGCTGCTGTGTCTCCTTTATTGTGTGTCCTGCTCCGTCTCCTCTCAAGGCGGTACTGGTCTACCTGCACTTTGACGGGATGTTGACTTGAAGGGGTTGATGGGGAGTTTACGTGAAGGGGTTGACGTGGAGTTTATGTAAGGGGTTGATTCAGACCGTTCTCACGGTTTGACAACCATCGGACGTGTAGTGGTGTTGTGTGAGGTGAAACTTACAAACATCAACAACCCATCTAACATATAGTCCACTGTTGACTAGACCACACACTAGAAGGTGAAGGGACGACGACGTTTCGGTCCGTCCTGGATCATTCTCAAGTCGATTGACAATCGACTTGAGAATGGTCCAGGACGGACCGAAACGTCGTCGTCCCTTCACCTTCTAGTGTGTGGTCTGGTCAACATAATTTAGCCACGTTATTGTGACTCATCGCCAGCATATAGTCCACTGCTCCTTAGTTCTCGAGAATGTTAATATTGACGTGCTTTTAACATTACTAATAAAGGCCGTCTATTTTGAGGGTGCGTTATATAGGATTAATAGTGAGATGCATTAAGTGTGAGGACAGGTGAGATGATCCTCGGGGTACAGTGACCACAGCCACAAAAACAGCTCCAGGTGCACCACCACCTGACCCTCCGTATATAGTGCATAATATATAGTGCATACATGTACCTGAATGGCCACCAGTGTTTCCGTTCTCTCTATTACCACTCCGTACAAAATACAACCCATTTTGCCTAACCAGAAACGTATAAACCCATGCAACCCACCTAACCTATCAAAGCCGATGCCCCCTAAACAAAAATGTATTAAGTTAGAGGAGCTAAAGGAGTTGAAATGATGCGGCTCATCATTTGTGGTTACTATGGTTAACTGTTCTCTGGGACCATACTTGAGGACGAGCTACACCACTCAGGGCTTCTGGAGAACTGAAGCCATGGGGCAAGTTATAGAAGTAAAGCAGCTTCGTCGCGGGAGAACTCAAGGTTAAATGTGAAGCCGGGTGAATGGTGTGGCCGGGTGAGCGGTGTGGCCGGGTGACCTGTGTGGCTGGCTGTGCGATGTGGTCTGGTGAGCGGTGTGGCCCGGTGAGCGGAGAGATCAAGTAAATTGATATGACTTAACAACTTCCTTCTCGACTCCATTGAGAGTTGTGATAAAGCGATGAAGCTCCGCCGGACTTGAGAGCAATACACCGGAGAAGAGAGAGAGTGGGCGACCCGTGTGCAGCTCAAGTAATCCACAAGTGAAATATCTTTTGGTCCTCGAGATACCCTTTCCATAGCTCGTGTTTGACCTGATCTACTAATTTTCCCTGGAACACGACTGGTTACTCTTTAGGTATTTACATAATAATAGATAAAAGTGAGAGCAATAGAACAATTAGTTGAAGAATTAGAATAGTCAACTTTCTTCGGAACAAGTTGAACTAGCGCTTGTTACCAGGAGAAGGAAAAGTTCTAAATAATATACAAGGGTGAAACAAGGTAGGTGATTTAGGTAGAAGCTGAGAGACTCCCTCGGCCAACTAGGAAGCGTCTGTGACATAGACTTTCTTAATATTATATGTTTGAAGGTCTTTAAGAATCAGATTAGTTGAGTTGAAGTAAGTGAGGCTTGGAATTGATAAAGGGAGATACAAGGAGGGTTTAACCCGGAGTCACAAAAGATAGTTAGACGGCAAAAGTACGCTAAAAACTGTCTTTTCCTTGAGGGAGAGGCACCCATAAAACCTTCGCAGTGAAACGATAATGAAATATAAAATTGGCAGAAGTTATGCCATACATGTTTAGCAAAGAAAGAAGAGAGAGCTCTCGAGAGTACGAAGTTGACCACACTTACCGGTAAGGAAGTTGCGCTTAGTATTGTTCATGTAAGACTTAACTGAGTTCTTTGTTGAGAATGGTTACTTAACATTTTTCGTAGATACCAAAGTTAGGAAGTATCTGCTATTTTGAAGGAAGAAAATTTCGGTAAAGGCAAGACCCTGAAATGAAAGCCCTTTTTAATCTTCCACCTTGTTAAATTGGGAAGCAGTATGAATTATTTGTATTAAGTCGTGTAATAAGTCAGTATTTGACTTATACAGCTGACAGCCAACTGACATGATGAATCTTTCACACGGTGTAATAATCTCTTTCATCTCGAACCTGACGGCTGTTTGTTTTAATGCTGGGCTGGAAGTGAACGAAGCACTTTACGATAAAGCCTTGGAATATGGGTACTGATTCAAAGCTTCGAACATGGGTACTGATTAATAGCTTCGAACATGGGTACTGATTCAAAGCTTCGAACATGGGTACTGATTAAAAGCTTCGAACATGGGTACTGATTCAAAGCTTCGAACATGGGTACTAATTCAAAGCTTCCAACATGGGTACTGATTCAAAGCTTCAAACATGGATACTGTTTCAAAGCTTCGAACGTGGGAACTGATTCAAAACTTCGAACAGGTATACTGATTCAAAGCTTCAAACATGGATACTGTTTCAAAACTTCGAAGATGGGTACTGATTCAAAGCTTCAAACAGGGGTACTAATTCAAAGCTTCGAACAGGGGTACTGATTCAAAGCTTCGAACATGGGTACTGATTCAAAGCTTCAAACATGGGTACTGATTTAAAATAATCATTTCTAAAAACCGGTCTCAGAGGCTAAAACCTCTTTATAAGATTGCAAAACCTAAATATAGTCTTCCCTTCGGTGCCAACAAATACGCCACAATGTTTGGTGACTCTGGAATCAAATATATATATATATATATATATATATATATATATATATATATATATATATATATATGTATATATATATATATATATATATATATACATATATATATATATATATATATATATATATATATATATATATATATATATATATATATATATTCTGTAAATGTAAAATATATTATTTCCTCCCTTTTCCTTTATAACACCGCACTACGGTTTTTGCTTTAAAAAATATTTTAAATATATATAGTCACGTCATATCAGGGTTGCAGTATGACACAAATATACATGTTGTAAATATGTATTGAATTATAAACCAGAGTGTGAGTAAAATATATATATACTGTTGGTGTAACCTGTTGAGCTGGTCGTTGGAAGAGAGAGAGTCACTGTGGGGGAAATGTTATAAGGGATAAAGCTAGACACAGACGAGACGGGAACAGATAACCGTAAATATTTGGGTGTGCGGCTTGCTTAGAGTCCCGGAAGGAGGCTTGCTTCTCTTAGTGAATCCAGGTACACATTACACATACAGTATTCATGGGGGGTGCCTACTCCCACATGCAAATGTATGCCACCAAATAGCTTCTCTGAGAGTTTACGGATTTTGTCAAGGAAGTGTACAGATGATGTAATTTTTTTTTTCTGTGACTGGATTTCCAGTTTGTGGTTGTCTTTTTAATCTACTCAGTTGTTTTCTCTGTAATATTGGAAAGGATATTCTTATTTTTAAGACGGTCATTGTCTTGGTAATATTAAAGAGATCTCCATGGGCGTTGTCTGGGCCATGTTATAGGAAACTTCGTCGGTTTTGTATTGACAAAGATTACTAAGCACCAAAAAGTGTAGTCATGCATGAACTATGTCTTTATTCAGCCTTCTGGAGGTCTGGGTAAATGTAGCCTTGCTGGAGCTGCGTCTTTATTAAGGCTCGGAACTGTGAGGGAGTTTATTCATGCATGAGCTTCGTCTTTATTAAGGGCCTGAAACCAGTGGTCCACAATGATGGTACAGGATTTTATGGTCCACAGTGTCTTTGTACGAAAGTGATCCATCCACCATATTCTAGCACGAGACTTGGTTGTCCACCATACTGTGGTTGAGTGTTCAATAAACCCTTGAACTCTATGTTTAACATTTCTCTAACCCTGTCCATGGAGGACAGAAGAAAATGTATATATGCTGGTTAGCATTGTAAATGTGTGGCCACGTCTGTGGTAGAAAATAATAATAATAAAAAAAAAAAAAAACATTCTGACACTAAACTTGGTCGACCACCATACTCTAGCACGAGACTTGGTCGACCACCATACTCTAGCACGAGACTTGGTCGACCACCATACTCTAGCACGAGACTTGGTCGACCACCGTACTCTAGCACGAGACTTGGTCGACCACCATACTCTAGCACGAGACTTGGTCGTCCACCATACTCTAGCACGAGACTTGGTCGACCACCATACTCTAGCACGAGACTTGGTCGACCACCATACTCTAGCACGAGACTTGGTCGACCACCGTACTCTAGCACGAGACTTGGTCGACCACCATACTCTAGCACGAGACTTGGTCGTCCACCATACTCTAGCACGAGACTTGGTCGTCCACCATACTCTGACACTCAACTTGGTCGTCGTCAGAACTATCGTACAAGCTTTTCATGTTCTTGTGAAAATAGTAATGCAAACTTTACTGTAAATGCATTTTGATTGCAGCTGGATAAAGCGTTGTCGAAGGTAATCTTAATGTATAAATAAGGCCAGTTAGAATTATATTTATCACACCATATGTCTGGTCCTTACTTGGGCTGCGTGTCTGTGCGGGGTTAATGATGCTGCTGATTTACCCCTGGCCTTCACCAGTCGTTCTTTCTGTGAATATTTTTTCGAAATGGTTGTAATTTGATCATTAATGATTTTGGGGATTTTAAAATCAAATTTCCAGCTTGTTTTCTACGGGGGGGGGGGTAGCCTCACACCTGTTTCTGATATATGTAAACGATCTTCCAGACGGAATAACCTCATTCCTCTCAATGTTCAATGGTGCAACAGTTGTGAGAAGGATTATGACAGGAAGATAGCATGAGATTATAAGAAGTTCTATCAATCTGAAGGAGTGGCCCAACAAATGGCTACTAGAGTTTAACTCAAGTGAGTGTAAATTTCTGAAAATAGTTGAAGGAAGTAGGAGGCCACTTCCTACTCCTATTTCATCTCCTATAGGGAGATGAAATCCTTCACGACTCAAATAGAGATAAAGATCTAGGGGTTGATATCACATCGAACCTGTCTCGTGAAGCCCACATCAGTGTAGCATATGCCATCAGCGGCATATGCTACATTGGCCAACTAAGATTGTAGCATTCTAAACTGCCTTTAGAAACTTGTTTAAGGATTCATTCAGAACTTTATACACCACATATGTCAAGTCAATCCTGGAGTATGTGGCTCCACTGTAGAGTTCATAAAAAAAGTTAGAGAAACTTCAGAGGCATGCCACCAGACTAATCAAGGAGCTGAGCGGTATGATTTACGAGGAAAGGCAACTGGAATTAAACTTCACTCCGCTAGAAGATTTAAGGGAGACATGATTACCAAATACAAAATTCTCAGGGGGGAATTAAAAAGATAGATAAAGATATTATTTAGCATAGTGCTCCCACAAGGGGACACAAGTGGAAACTAAGTACCCAAATGAGCCACATAGATATTAGAAATAACTTTTCAGTGTCAAGAGTAGTTAACAAATGGAATGCACTAGACAGTAATGTGGTGGAGGCAGACGCCATACACAGTTTCAAATTTAGATATGATAGAGTCCAATAGGCTAAGGAACCTGTACACCAGTTGACTGACGGTAGAGAGGAAGAATTAAAGAGCCGAAGCTCAAGTTGTTGCTTCAAGTACTCACCTAGTTGCAAGCACAAACTAAGTGAGTACTCGAAAGCTATATTTTCTATTCTTGTAAATATAAATAATTCAGCAGAGAACCTGCTGCAATCTCATCTGGTCTTGCATTAAAATATCTGTAATGAGAAGCTGCCGCTGTAACTCTGGGCGATGAGGCTGTGGCGAGTGACAAGGAGAGGTAGACCCTGTTTCTCGGTGCATACACACTGAGAGTATAGTAGTGTATGTTCAGGACTATGTTCAGGACAATAGTGGTCTTGCTGGGTGGTCAGGAAGCTATTGTGGTGGCTTAAATAATCCTTCAGCAGTTGATAGGCTTAAAGCACAACACCAAACGAAGGGAGTAACAAATGCTTTAATATTTGTATATAAATCCCTCTTCAAATTGCTTCGTTAGTAAAACCTGTTTCAAAATTTGTATATAAATCCCTCTTCAAATTGCTTCGTTAGTGAAACCTGTTTCAAAATTTGTATATAAATCCCTCTTGAAATCGCTTCATTAGTAAAACCTGTTTCAACTTTGCCATTATTACTAAGTTTGGTGTTTCGTCGACGTGGTACATCGTGGTTAAAGCACAAACGTTAAAAGCACAACATACTCCTTGTTGCTATCACACTTGACCAAGTTACGAGAACCAAAATCGCTTGGAAACACCAGGGAGGAGTAAAATATTCATGAAGTCGGTACATTACTCTGTTTCCCCCCGTAGGGACGATAAGAGCAGCATGAATAATTGCTCTGCGGCGGGATGAGAGGATCTGGTGCCCCTGTAATGATATGACATGCCACTGGTATAGCTGGGGAGAGAGAGAGAGAGAGAGAGAGAGAGAGAGAGAGAGAGAGAGAGAGAGAGAGAGAGAGAGAGAGAGAGAGAGAGAGAGAGAGAGAGAGAGAGAGAGAGAGAGAGAGAGAGAGAGAGAGAGAGAGAGAGAGAGAGAGAGAGAGAGACAGACAGACAGACAGACAGACAGACAGACAGATAGACAGACAGACAGACAGACAGACAGACAGACAGACAGACAGAGAGTAAGCGAGAGAGAGAGTAAGCCTGAGAGAGAGAGAGAGAGAGAGAGAGAGAGAGAGAGAGAGAGAGAGAGAGAGAGAGAGAGAGAGAGAGAGAGAGAGAGAGAGAGAGAGAGAGAGAGAGAGAGAGAGAGAACAATCAAGCGAGCGAGAGAGAGAGAACAATCAAGCGAGCGAGAGAGAGAGAGAGAACAATCAAGCGAGCGAGAGAGAGAACAATCAAGCGAGCGAGAGAGAGAACAATCAAGCGAGCGAGAGAGAGAACAATCAAGCGAGCGAGAGAGAGAGAGCGCGAGCAAGCCAGAAAGAGCAAGCGAGCGAGCGAGCGAGAGAGAGAACAATCAAGCGAGCGAGCGACATTGAGTAATTCTCAAAGCTGGGCGGAGCCATTAATACCCGCGACGACCCTGGGGGGGGGGGGCATGATTCCTCAAGCCTTTACGCAACCACTTACGAAACCTGTCCATCTTTCCTCAATCATGGCGGCTTTGTTTACCGAAGCACTACGAGATTATTTAGAACAGTAATAATCTTGGACCTGTACAGTTTCGAAGCTCGTAAACTATTTATTATATGTAAAGAATGCCGCCACGGAAGATATACAGGTTTCGTAAGTGGATGCGTAAATGCTTGATGAATCCTGGTCCTGCCATACAGCAAAGCCCAATAACTGGTCGGCTTCGATTTATAGCGTCAGTGATTTTACACTGGTACATAGGTGACACAGTCTGCACCTTCTTGTGTAGTGTACACAGGTGACACAGTCTGTACCTTCCTGTGTAGTGTACACAGGTGACACAGTCTGCACTTTCCTGTGTAGTGTACACAGGTGACACAGTCTGCACCTTCCTGTGTAGTGTACACAGGTGACACAGTCTGTACCTTCTTGTGTAGTGTACACAGGTGACACAGTCTGCACTTTCCTGTGTAGTGTACACAGGTGACACAGTCTGCACCTTCCTGTGTAGTGTACACAGGTGACACAGTCTGCACCTTCCTGTGTAGTGTACACAGGTGACAGTGCTGGGGCAGTGCTAAAGCACGCTTACCATTGACATGCCAATTACAAGTTAGTCGACCAGCTAGCTGTCTGGTTAGTAAATAATACAATGACAAGTTGCTGGAGCTGGAGGAAGGTGTTGGGGGATTGACACGAGGTCCACGCCCCTGAGGAGAGTATAACGGTAATTTGCATAACGTGGCGTGTGTTATAGCTTCCGTGTAAGACGCCGAGGTTCCGCCTTCTCTTGTTAGGAGGAGGAGGAGGAGGAGGCGAATATTAGGCCAGGGGGGGGGGGGGACTTACATTTAACCTCCCACAGTGTGCATTCGGTGGAACTCAACCCCCGACGACCTGATCCCTGTCCTGTCTCTGCGGTTACTGACTGTTTTACCTGTTGCGCGCTGGTATACACACACACATGCGCACACACATGCGCACACACATGCGCACACACACACACACACACACACACACACACACACACACACACTTTAGGGTAGATAAAGACAGTCTATTTAACACAAGGGGAACACGCACAAGGGGACACAGGTGGAAACTGAGTGCCCAAATGAGCCACAGAGATATTAGAAAGAACTTTTTTAGTGTCAGAGTGGTTGACAAATGGAATGCATTAGGGGGTGATGTGGTGGAGGCTGACTCCATACACAGTTTCAAGTGTAGATATGATAGAGCCCAGTAGGCTCAGGAATCTGTACACCTGTTGATTGACGGTTGAGAGGCGGGACCAAAGAGCCAGAGCTCAACCCCCGCAAACACAACTAGGTGAGTACAACTAGGTGAGTACACACACACACACACACACACACACACACACACACACACACACACACACACACACACACACACACACACACACACACACACACACACACACACACACACACACACATTCGTGACGTCAGGGCTCTGAAAGCTCTGTCATTGGCTACTGGTTAACATATTGCACTACACGTTAATTAATATTGGAGCGCAGTTTCCTGTTGACCCCGCGCTGCTTGCCAACACAATAATCAAATTATAGGAGAGTACTCTGCTTGGCGAAGTACATCGCTACTGTCTTATCAAGTCGTATCTCCTCTTAACCTTTAAGTAGCGACACGGGGGAGCATTCGGTGGTTATTCGTCACGCTTGCACTAATGCAGCATTCTTGTAGCAGGCGCTAACACCCCTGGAACCTTTGTGAAGCTGGCAGTAACCCCTCTGGAACCTTTGTAAAGCTGGCAGAAACACCTCTGGAACCTTTGTAAAGCTGGCAGAAACACCTCTGGAACCTTTGTAAAGCTGGCAGAAACACCTCTGGAACCTTTGTAAAGCTGGGCAGTAACACCTCTGGAACCTTTGTGAAGCTGGGCAGTAACACCCCTGGAACCTTCGTGAAGCTGGCAGTAACACCCCTGGAACCTTCAAGAACCTAGTAATGAAACAATCACGAAACATTTTAATGATGAAATTGTTCTAACTCATTCATCATATATAATTAATTTAATAAATATTTTAATTCCTAAAGTTATTCTATAATACTTCCCTTTTGTATGATAGATCCTTACTTTAAAACGTCCACAAGTTATTAATCAGTAAATAATAAATAATATTGAATGCTCTCCGTCATTATGAGCGGACATTCGGCCGACTGCTGCCTCTAATTGTATTAAATTGTTTGAAAACAACGTGTAATATTCAGTGATTTATATATGTCGTTTTATACAGGTATATTTGAGCAGAAACTTGCGTAATTTACGCCTGATAATTATCAACAAACTACAGACCGACGTAAAGTGAAGTTGAGTGAGTTGATTATATCCTCGTTCAGCTTATCGGTTTGGTTGGCAACCCTGGAGTTGAGTGATTTAATCAAATATATATAATTTATTTCTAATTTCGTATTCGTAAATTATATTTATTTTATGCGAAATATAATGTAACATTTATGTTTTACCTGTTTTAATTACAAAAAACAAATCCTGTCATTAACGTTTGCAAGATTGTAATTGGCAACACCAATTAACCAATTAAAACTCCGTTCAAATTGGAGCATCTGTGTCTAGTCTGTAAATGTTTTTTCCTGCTTAAGCAACGCCTAATTGGCCATACATATTTACTTTCTTAAAAGTATAATAATCGGTCGTTGTAATGTTGGCAGGCCGGCCGGCCGAGCCGAGCGAGGGGAGCCGGCCGGCTGAGCGGACAGCACGCTGGGCTTGTGATCCTGTGGTCCTGGGTTCGATCCCAGGCGCCGGAGAGAAACAATGGGCAGAGTTTCTTTCACCCTATGCCCCTGTTACCTAGCAGTAAAATAGGTACCTGGGTGTTAGTCAGCTGTCACGGGCTGCTTCCTGGGGGGTGGAAGCCTGGTCGAGGACCGGGCCGCGGGGAGACTAAAAAAAAGCCCCGAAATCATCTCAAGATAACATCAAGATAACCTGGGAGACCCTGGGTGGAATTGCCAGTTGACATAGGAGAGGTGGGAAGGGTGAGGAGTGGGTGGTGGTGGGGGAAGGTGTAGGGGAGAGTGTAGTAAGGGTGTGGGGGAGCTTGGCGTAGAGGAGGATGGAGCAGAGGTGTAGAGAAGGAAGGGTGTAGCAGGGGTGTGTGTCTGGAGGTGTCGCTGTTACTGAGAAGTTGTGGGTTATACATAGAGGGGAAAGCTGGAGAGGACGGAGGCTGGACGTGACAGCAGTTGTGAGGTAAGTGAGGCATAAAGAGGAGGCTGTAAGGTAAGTGAGACACAGAGGAGGCTGGTAAAGTCAGTGTCGTGAGGCTGTGGGCTCCGGCACAGGGGAGAGAACAGACTGTGGTGGAGACACCACAGACGGAGTTCCCGCCCGTCCTCGTGTTTAGGAAGTACTGGTAGCAGCGCTCTGGACCATCGCACATATACGGACGTAAAAGCCAATTAGAAAGTCAAAATTGGTACTTCTGAATTTGGACAAACCGGAAAAGTTTTTGTAATCAAGTTGCAAAAAGAAATTTTAATCTAACCTGCTAACCTTCTTAGGCCTAATACATGCTATCTGGGACCTAATATAGTACATAGATGTACTATACAAGGCCTATAAATATTTAAGTTTTTTTTTTTTTGTTATATTTTTTGTTCGGTCTATAAAACGAACAGTACGAAATTCTACTATCTAATTGTCTATTAGGTCAACGTATGTACGATGGTCCACATGGTTAGAACAAGTACTATCTAAATAGGAGGATGGGTTGCGGAGTTCACATACAAAGACCAGGATTCACCAAGCATTTACGCAACGTCTTAACGAAACCTGTACATCTTCCTGAGTCCTGGCGGCCTAGTTTACATTTCATAAACAGTTTATGAGCTGCGAAGCACTACGAGCTTGCTTAATAATAATCTTGGACTGTGAAGTTCCTGACCTCGTAAACTGTTTAATAAATGTTAACAAAGCCACCGAGATTATTGAAAGATGAACAGGTTTCGTAAGTGGACACAAGAGCACGACGTACTCTTAGTACGTCGTTTTTTAGTACGCAAAATATTGTATAATTACTTGTTGGAGACCGAAAACCAGTTCCTCGATCGCCTGAATGTAAATGGGCTCGAATATAGATTGATAATATTATCAGTTTATTATTAGTGACAGTGCGATTAGCATTTGTTTCAGAACTTTGAATCTACATGAGCCTCAACTTCCTTTTTATATTACTGTAGACCCTAAGTTTAAACTTATATATTTTTCTCACGCGTGAGGATTTATGGACGATTGTGATTGTAAGTAATCCAAAATCTTGTCCTCTTGGCTTAGGAGCGTTTATCACGTTCTCTTTGACAAATATTCGATATATACGGAACTAGAAGTTGCACCCGGGTATGCCCGGGTCTCTTTCCCCCCCCCTCCCTCGTCCCTCTTCCCCCTCTTCCCCCTCTCTTCTTCTATTGCCCCCTATTCACCTCAGAAAATTTATTACGAAGTACTGTAATGGCTGAACAAAACAAATATTTCAGACTTAATGAAAATTAAGTCTTTAAAAATGCCGATATTTCTTTAAGTATTTCTCTTTGGTCGACACCGACTGGCCTATGACTCTCCCTGACCCAACATGATTCATCTCGGAAAGTTGAGTAAGGCTAGCCCCAAGCGTCTAGCCTCCATCCTCGGAAAGACATGCTATTTTCTAGATATAGATAAACGTGTGAATCTATACTGATCCACCGAACCCCATCGATGCCTCTGCTAATTAGTACAGGAAAATTTGTCAGTTAACTTAAATGTGTTTATCTCCAATGATGTATTTAAACTTGTACTCTTGTCTCCATAGCGTATAAGTATAGATAATATAAGTGTGAGGTCAAATGTTTGTGTTTAAAAAGTGCGAGTATGAGGAAAGGTACGCCGAAACCACAGAACATTACACCAGTCTGAAAAAAATAGTGCAAAAACTAAACAAAACTCGGGTATCTTCATTTGGACATTTGCTGTCCAGATTTTGCCAAGGAATTCTTTGGAATTCGATGTGGTACACAAGAATAAATAGTTCGTACACGCGTTTCTTGTCTCGTTCTTCCCCAAGCTGAATTCAATCCTGACAAGATGGAGGTGAGAGGAGGAGGGAAGCGCATACCCTATCAGCTCTCGCGGTACACCGGCCGCACGGCGTGTTAATCCTGTCTCAACGGACGGGAGGCGGCGGGCATACTTCATGCCGCGACACACACACAGTCACTCACAGGGACACCCACACCTGCGTCGCCTCATAATAATTCACGTGTGGAAGGGAATCGTATCAGGTGTCGATTAAGTCTGGAGGCTTTGGGAGTGGGATATTAGATCAGCTGTAGTCTGAGGCTGGGGGATGGGAGGATGGGATTACTCTGGGTGTCAGGTCATCTGTACTCTGGGGCTGGGGGATGGGAGGATGGGATTACTCTGGGTGTCAGGTCATCTGTACTCTGGGGCTGGGGGAGGGGGTGTCAGATCATCAGTACTCTGGGGCTGGGGGATGGGAGGATGGGATTACTCTGGGTGTCAGGTCATCTGTACTCTGGGGCTGGGGGAGGGGGTGTCAGATCATCAGTACTCTGGGGCTGGGGGAGGGGGTGTCAGATCATCAGTACTCTGGGGCTGGGAGAGGGGGTGTCAGATCATCTGTACTCTGGGGGCTGGGGCATGGGGTGTCAGATGCAATGAACAGGATTTCCCTGCCCTTGATAATCTTATTATCCCCGTAAAAAATCATCATAAACTGACTTTTTTCTGCTTATTTAACGTTCAAAATAGTTATAATTACAATTAATCATTACTCACGAATAATTTCAGTTAACATCGGCGCGTGGGCGAATAATCACTCAAAAGGACTTCGTGCTATTACAAAGGATAAATGTTAAATAATTTGATTTGAAGATTATATAATTTGTGATTCCGTGTTTGATTTGTCATTATTGAGATAAGTTTACAAAAAAAAACGTGAAGGATTAGATTTTAAATTCCTTGCCCCAAAACTGATTTGTACCAAAACTCTCTTTGGATGATAATATCGCTTCTTAAATATAAATATTTAGATGACAGAGAATGAGAAGGGTCATTTGCTCATTGTCCTCCATAGTGCCAGGTAACATAAGTTCATCTGGCATTAACAAAGGTGTTATTACGGTGCTTGTGGAATGTCTCGGTACACGCCATCTGTTATTCAGAAAAGGAAATGGCTGTTTGGCCGCTGTGGTCGAGCTCAAAAGGTTGCACTGGAGTTTGTGAGCTCGGTAACTGATCGACCCATGCACCGTGTCCCCAATACTGAATAGCGCAACCCGGGCTCGACCCGGGCACTGCCGGGTAGGCCGTCTAGTGTATTTTTTCGTATATAAATAACTAATGTATGACTTATGTTAGTAATTAGGAAGTTAACATGCTAACAAATCTGTGACTGGAAGCAGAAGTTGACTGCAAACCAAGTATCATTTGGTTCAATCTAGTAAAACCTACTTGATTGGTGAACTATAATTTGTTGTCCTAGAAATGATTGTGTGTGTGTGTGTGTACTCACCTAGTTGTACTCACCTAGTTTTGCTTGCAGGGGTCGAGCTTCGGCTCATTGGTCCCGCCTCTCAACCGTTAATCCAATGGTGTGCAGATTCCTGAGCCTACTATGGGCTCTATCATATCTACATTTAAAACTATGTATGGAGTCTGCCTCCACCACATCACTTCCTAGTGCATTCCATTTACTAACTACTCTGACACTGAAAAATTTATTTCTAATGTCTCTGTGGCTCATTTGGGTACTTAACTTCCACCTGTGTCCCCTTGTGCGGGTACCACCCATGTTAAATAATCCATCCTTGTCTACCCTGTCATTTCCCCTGAGAATTTTGTATGTAGTGATCATGTCCCCCCGAGC
The DNA here is from genome assembly GCF_040958095.1 of Procambarus clarkii. Taxonomy (NCBI): domain Eukaryota; kingdom Metazoa; phylum Arthropoda; class Malacostraca; order Decapoda; family Cambaridae; genus Procambarus; species Procambarus clarkii. The sequence goes on from NC_091173.1 coordinate 17,619,485, forward strand.
TCTCCTGTCTTCCAGCGACATGAGGTGCAGTTCACGCAGAATATCCACGTAACTCATGCCTCTTAGTTCTGGGATTAAGTTCAGTGGCATACCTCTGAACTTTTTCTGGCTTCGTTTTGTACTTTATAATGTCCGGGTTCCATGCTGGGGCCGCATATTCCAGTATTGGTCGTACATATGTGGTAGACAAGGTTCTGAATGATTTCTTACACAGGTTTCTGAAGGCTGTTCTGATGTTAGCCAGCCTTGCATACGCCGCAGATGTTATTCTTTTGATGTGGGCTCTAGGAGACGGGTTTGGCGTGATATCAACTCCTAGATCTTTCTTTCTGTGCGTTTCATAAGAGACTTCATCTCCCTGACTGTGAGTCAGGGAGTGTTTGTGTGTGTGTCACCTACTTGTACTCACCTATTTGTGCCTGCAAGATCGAGCATTGACTCTTGGATCCCGGTTTCCAGCCACCGGTTGTTAAATTAATAGCAATGACTCTTGTCCTTTTTCCCTATCATATCTAGTTTTAAAATTTGAATAGAGTTTGCTTCCATAACCTGCTCCTTAAGTTCATACCATTTTTCGCACTACTCTCATGCTAAAAGAAAACTTCCTAATATCTCTGAGACTCATCTGAGTTTCCAACTTCAACCCATGTCACCTTGTTCTGTTAGTATTCAGTGTGAACATTTCGTCTATTTCCACTTTGTCAATCCTCCTGAGTATTTTGTATGTTCCTATCATTCCCCCCTCTCCCTTCTTTTTTCTAGTGTCGTTGAGTTCAGTTCCTTCAGACGCTCTTTATATCCCATCCCTCGTAACTCTGGGATTAGCCTCGTCGCAAACTTCTGAACCTTTTCCAATTTCTTTATGTGTTTCTTCAGGTGGGGACTCCATGATGGCGCGGCATACTCTTAATTAAGACTGGTCTCACGTAGGCAGTGTAAAGCGCCCTAAATGCCTCCTTACTTAGGTGTCTGAATGATGTTCTAACTTTTGCCAGTGTAGAGTACGCCGCTGTCGTTATCATATTTATGTGCCTCAGGAGCTAGATTAGGTGTTATGTCTACTCCCAGGTCTCTTTCTCGCGTCGTCACAGGTAGGCAGTTCCCCTTCATTGTGTACCGTCCCTTTGGTCTCTTATCACCTAGTCCCATTTCCATTACTTTACATTTGCTCGTGTTTGAACTCCGGTAGCCATTTCTCTGACCATCTCTGCAACCTGTTCAATTCCTCTTGGAGGATCCTACAATCCTCATCTGTCACAACTCTTCTCATTAATTTTGCGTCATCCGCGAACATCGACATGTAGGACTCTACTCCTGTAAACATGTCATTAATGTATATTAGAAATAGAACTGGTCCCAGCACCGATCCTTGAGGTACTCCACTTGTTACTTTTCACCAGTCTGACTTCTCGCTTCTTACTCTCTGGTTCTTCCCTGTTAGGTAGTTCCTTACCCATACTAGGGCCTTTCCGCTTACTCCCGCCTGCCTCTCAAGTTTGAATAGCAGTATCATGTGCGGTACTGTATCAAAAGCTTTTTGACTGTCCAGAAATATGCAGTCTGCCCATCCTTTTCTGTCCTGTTTTATTATTGTTATTTTGTTATAGAATTCCGGAAGGTTTGTTAGGCATGATTTCCCTTCCTTGAACCCATGTTGGTGTTTGTTTACAAATCTAATGTTCTCCAGTTGTGCAACAAGTCTTATCCTGATTATTCTTTCAAGTATTTTGCAGAGGATGCTTGTGAGTGATATAGGTCTGTAGTTACGTGCCTCCTCCGTATCCCCTTTCTTAAAAATTGGTACCACATTTGCTTTCTGCAAGCAACTAGGCAACTCTCCCGTTATAAGTGTCTCATTACAGATCCTTACCAGACGCACGCCGAGGGCCTGCGCTGCCTCTTTCAGCACCCAGGGTGATACTTTGTCTGGTGCAACTGCTTTAGATGCATCCTGTGTTGTCAGCTATTTCATTCCTTCGTCGTCTCTTACACACACAGGTAATGTGTGTGTGTGTGTGTGTGTGTGTGTGTGTGTGTGTGTGTGTGTGTGTGTGTGTGTGTGTGTGTGTGTGTGTGTGTGTGTGTGTGTGTGTGTGTGTGTGTGTGTGTATATGTGTTTATGAGTGTGTGCGTGTGTAAGATCATGAGTTGTCATGAGAGACTCACCGCGGGTAATAAGCCCGGATATTAAACATCTTTCGGGATGAAGTTGAGTCATGGGCTTTGTGAGTGTAATCATGAAGACGTTGTGGTCCTATTTCTTGAGACAAGGAAATGTATATATTAAGCGGACAGGTTAGATGAAATCCTGACGTCAACACTACGCTGACAGATCAAGGGGGAAACTCCTGACATTAATACAAAATCTTAACTAACTTATCATCAATAGTTACTTAATACTTTATATTTGTATTCAAAATTATTTATTGCCGATTCTCTTATTATTGGATCTAATTATATAATTTAATGAATGTATAAGTTTATTTATTATCGCGTGTCCTATCAACTGATTTTTGTATTTAAAATTTCATATTCAGCAATTTTTCCTTTTTAAAACAACCTTTGTGTGTTACGACGACCCTGAGGGCTGTTGGGTGTGGCGCGTGAAATTTCTTCTCTGACCAAAGGATAGCAGACAGACTAAAATTGTTCCATCCTATAGGGGTTGACTGTAGATCTGTTTGGCACAGAAACTTCTATCTGGTTTGATTCTTCTTATTTGAGAGTTGAGCCGAGATTGTAAACCACACCTAAAGGTTATATATGAAAACAGACATTCGCACGCAAATACACACGCACACACGCACACACACAGGCATGCACGCACACACGTACTCACGCACGCATACTTGAATTGACTGCACCTCACCAGACGCTGGGTCATCACCTCTGCAAATCGAGAACCAACCCACCCCGACTCCCCTCCCTCAGCACACCTTCTTTTCTTCTTAACGCTAAAAATACAAAGATGTAGCAGCGGCCCTGGAAGAAGGGCCACAGGAAGTGGACGCGACTGGACGTGGGGTCCTGGGAATGAAGACGAAGTGGATAGGAAGAGTGGACTACCTGGTACAGTCGTTGACATACGGCTGGATACACCCCTAGTAATATATTTCGTGGCATCGTATGTGATATATCCTAATGGCCCCCTTCCTTATATAACCGAAATTGGGAATAGAAAATGTCCTTACGTATCGGCCACACTCGATTAACTCTTGGGCATTTTATGGGAATGGAACCCAATCCTTTTATATTCGTGTAATTACTGTTAATTTTCTAGTGAAATGTCCGGATTTTCATGATCAGAATATTTGCTTCCCAACTGTGCAATGACCCGAACACTCTCCATACAGTGTCTCAATGATGCCCGCTCCTGCAGTGAAGGTTGTCCTCCAGTATTAATGTTGTGGCTGATACCAAGGAGAGAATGCATCATGTGTGGCTTGCATAGTGCTGTACAGTCATGGTGGCTTGCACAGTACACTACATGGTGGCTTGCACAGTACACTACAGGGGGGCTTGCACAGTACACTACATGGTGGCTTGCACAGTACACTACAGGGGGGCTTGCACAGTACACTACATGTTGGCTTGCACAGTACACTACATGTTGGCTTGCACAGTACACTACATGGTGGCTTGCACAGTGCACTACATGTTGGCTTGCACAGTACACTACATGGTGGCTTGCACAGTACACTACATGGTGGCTTGCACAGTGCACTACATGTTGGCTTGCACAGTACACTACATGGTGGCTTGCACAGTACACTACATGTTGGCTTGCACAGTACACTACATGGTGGCTTGCACAGTACACTACATGTTGGCTTGCACAGTACACTACATGGTGGCTTGCACAGTACACTACATGGGGGCTTGCACAGTACAGTACATGGTGGCTTTTCATTTTCTTTTGGTAATTACTTCTCAGATACCATGTGAATTGTGGGGTGTGGGTGTCTACTGATATGCATTCGAACCCCTTTGTGCGTGTGTAGTATACCTGTTATATTGTATCGTGTTGTATTGTCCGCATATTGCTGTCTGTTGTATTGCCCTGTTGTTGAATGCCTCTTTGTCTCTATCCCCCCCCCTCTCCCCCTCTTCCTTGTGCCCCTGTTCCTAAGAATAACCTCAGTGGGACCTGGGACCCTAAACTTGGCATACAAAAGGTAGGGTATTACGAAGAGAAAGCACTAAACCAGTATGATATAACACTTGGAAAAGGGTATGAGGTCAAGAAACTGTAATGTGAGGACAATGATCTGGGATATGAGGACGGTATGGAGGAATGGTGCCCAACCACTAGGATCAACAGGGCTTAGGCACCGATCTTGCAGAAAGCGAAGCCGTTGCTCCAGCAACCTGTCCGAGTGGATGGACTTGGGCCATGCAAAAGAAACGCCTTATTTTGGCGTTGCTTCTTATTTACACGTAGCTTACAAGAGATGAAAAATATATCGTATTGTATATCCTGCGATTATAAAGACATCACTTCTCAACTTTTCTGCTTGAGAGCGATCAGTTCCTTGAGCAAGCTTCGCCAGAGTTGGATCTCAAGCGCATTGCGGAAGAGGTAAAAAAAAGTGGAGCTTAGTGTTGGATCTGGCGGCCCCAGTCACCAGCGCTCTGGTAAAACAGCTTTATCTGGGAGTCGTTCGCAGCCCGGTTTACGACCTCTCTGAATGCTGAGACGCCATTTGCAGACGAATGCATTCATTTAAGAACAAAGGTTGAAACAGCGGGTTGCTTGCTGTAAGGACTCATCGCCTCGCTGACAGTGGTCCTTCAGAAATAATAATTAAGCAATAATTCATTGTGTCGGGAGATAGGTGGCCAGTTGTATCGAAGCCTAACAGTTATATATGTTAGGATTATATCAAGGTATATCAAGGTATATCAAGGTATATCTCCCCTACAAGATCGAATTACCGACCCTCCCCCAGGATGCAACTCCACAACAAGCTGACTAATTCCTTGGTACCTATTTTCTGCTAGGTGAACAGATGAACTAGGTGACAGGAAACGCGCCCAACCATTTCTCTCCCGTGATGAGATGTTCATGACCTGTTCTAATCGACACTCTTTCATCGAGTCACAATTGTTAAGGTAATAACGTCTTGAGAACAGCAAATAATTATATTGTATTTGAGTCAGTTCGTCAATACCAAACTTAAGATTTTGCTTTTTTATTAGTAATTGTTTTGAGTCCATAAGTAAATATCAAGTGTGTTACTGGAGAGTCTGTAGTCTCACTGCTTCTTATATCTTGATGGTGTCAGCGAGAGGAAGAGGGAGAAGAAGAGGGAGAAGAAGAGGGAAAGGGAGAGGGAGAGGCAGAGGGAGAGGGAGAGGGAGAGGGAGAGGGAGAGGCAGAGGGAGAGGCAGAGGCAGAGGCAGAGGGAGAGGGAGAGGGAGAGGGAGAGGGAGAAAAAGAGGGAGAGGACGAGGACAGGGAAGATATGAACGCATCATTCAAATTATGTTGACCCATTTTTTTAAATGTTATATTTTACTGTCATCATAAAATATGATCTGGGAAAAATACGCAATACGTTGTAATGTGTGTGTGTGTGTGTGTGTGTGTGTGTGTGTGTGTGTTCATAACTGAGCAGGAAAGAACATCATACTCACGCGCACACACACACACACACACACACACACACACACACACACACACACACACACACACACACACACACACACACACACACACACACACACACCAGAATAATATTTCCTCAAATAACATATATGCGAGATGGAAAAAAAAAACTAGAAACAACTGGGTGTTTATTTTTGCATTTGTCTTGCTAACGCATTTCTTTCTATAACGTGTACACAAGTTTTGTAAAATATGAAAACGTATATTTTCAGTCAATCACTCCACTACTCTTGTTGATCTGCTTGTTAAACGTAAAAATACAAATATTTGTCGTGAGATATTTTCAGTAGGGCTTGTATTTTATCCCCTGTTGGTATAGCATTGTCTACAAGCTGCCGGGCCCCGAGGGTCGCTGGTGTGGAGAGAGGCGAAGCTCCACCTCCTCTCTCAGGAATTGTAGAACTTTTCTGCAGGTTTATTTCAGCTTGTCGCGTCATGCAAACGCAACGGAGCGAGAACGATTGTTACTCAAAAGTTTACGCATTATTTTGTCTATATTTAAGTATTTTTATGTATGCGTATTCTGGGTAATATTTATAATATATAGTTCTGCCCTTAGTGATAGAAAACTTTACCAAACTTTCAAAGCTAAACTATTTCTATGTTCAAAATTGTACGACCATTATATGTAAAAAAAAAAATGAATATCATCCAGGAAGTGTTTGTTGCAATATGATTTTTTTTTTCATGATGAAAATTTCATACATTGTGAACTCGTAATATTAGTTTAAAATATCTGTCTAAGACTGAAAAATGAGATTCTTTCATAACCCACACGGAAAATGGCCAGACCAACCAGCATCAGACTGGGAAGATAGACTGAGAAGTCTATACACGAGATAGACTGATAGGCAAAATCAGGAAATTTCAAGGTAATCAGTGGACATGACAGGCTGAGGAGAAATGATATGAGGAAAGCAGTGATTCATTGATTGATGAAGATTAAGCCACCCAAGAGGTGGCACGGGCACGAATAGCCCGTGAAGGAAGTCAGTGCTTATACTGGTATCTCTAGTAGCTGAGTGCGCTGAGAGTGAGGTGCTGAACTGAGAAAACCTAAGTATCTGGACCCACGGGAAGAAGGCTTCCCACAACACTAGGTTTATGAAGGCTTTCGCGGGATAGTCAAGACATATTGTGTATTATTTTGTCGTAAGTTAAGATCCACTATTAAAGATTGGTGGAAGAAGTGAGCAGAGAGGTTTTGGGGTGGAATAGGAAGAGAAAGTGGAAGAGAAGAAGTTATCGGAATAGGAGGGAGGCTGACTACGTAGAAAGGGAGAGAGAGAGAGAGAGAAGAATTCTGATAATGAGTAGTGAATGTTATGGAAAAGTAGAAACAGTCATGCAGGCGATGAGTCACAATAACGTGGTTGAAGTATGTTGACCAGACCACACACTAGAAGTTGAAGGGACGACGACGTTTCGGTCCGTCCTGGACCATTCTCAAGTCGATTGAGTAGAAACAATCATGTTAGGTAGTAAGGTAGAGATGAAGGGAGTGCTAGAAGACAGAACCACCCTCGCACGAGGTCATTAACGCGTTGCTCAACTACAAACTACCTGCTTGTTCCGGCTCCTGTAACGATTCTCTGTGCCAATATGTTCTGGTTGCTGTATTGTTTTACAGAGCCAGCGTGTCCCGGCGCTCTAATTGGGACAACCAAATTAATATACAAAATTCCTCAGCAAATCGATCGTATTTGTATTGTATACGATCATACACCGTATACAATATGCCAATTTGCCAATTAAATTTGCCACTTTGCCAATTTGCCAATTAAATTTGCCACTTTGCCAATTTGCCAACCTCATATGCCAATTAAAGCCAATTGCATTAATTGGCATTTACCGCTGATTATTGTGATGATGTGTCTGGCTGAAGGGTTTTGGTAAATGCACAAATCAAGTCGATAATTAAAGGTTTTAACTGATTCATAATGTGGTCGCGTCTTATAATAGTTCCACCCATCGTTGGAGATATTTGATTTACAATTAAACAATAACTAATAATATTGCATATATTTTCTTCTTCGATATCTGATTTCATGTCATTATCCAATCGAGTTTTGTGGGAATATGTACGAACGTGTTTGTAGAACAAACTAGGAACACGCCTTAAAAACCACAAGGTCTGTGATTACACTGTTTTCATTTTATATTACATTCCCTTAGAGTTTGTATTCACCAGGTAAGGTTAAACTATTGTAACTGGGTGTTCATTACAGAACGCTGTAGGGATTATTGCAGCAAAGTATCGTTACGGTGCACTCAGCGTTCTTTACCGATACTGATGTCCATTAGGAGAGGTCTCCGGGGGGCTATCTTACGGACCCCAGACTCCAGGGCGGGTAATGGAAGCTGCTAAGATGGTCACGTGTGGGTTTTCAACTTCTTCCAAGCAATACCCTGAGTGAAGTGGACTGGTATTGTGCCTCTCCTGTATGACCTTCCCTCCCTCTCCCTCACCCTGACATTGGTGCTAGCGTGGACTGTATACAGTTTACACTGAATGCTGGAATTAGTCTGCATGGTAATGGGTATGTCTCATCACTTTTATGGACAACAGCATACTGTATTTACCGGCGGAAAGGACACATGTATTTGGTCAAAACCAACCGAATACATATTGTATTTACTTGTACAAAATCATATGTATTTCTCTACAAAAAAACTTGAAAAATACTTTACACACAGAAATCATAATTTCAATCACAGAAATTGTGATTTCTGTGTGTAATGAAGTAAGGGCGAAGAATTCACATGATGAAGAGTAAGCTTTCTTGTAAAGTGGAGTTGCTTTGTTTATCTTGTCTTTACTAAGACACTGAAGGTACTGCGTGAGTCTGAGCGCCGATGTCATACTCCCACACTGAGGCGCCAACGTTGCACCTGCTGCCCCCCTCTCACCAATTTGCCTCATAATAACTAGATTACTAAGTCACCGGCGCACCGCCACACCAAGAGGGGGCTGCCAGGCCGCCGCCACCACCACCACCACCACCAGCAGCACCAGCACCACCAGCACCAGCACCACCACAACCACAACCACCAGCAAGGCTAGACCACCATCATCACCACACCATCTCATAATGCATCTTGCGACAGCGCGCACAGGGGTAACACACAAGATGGCTGCTCCCTTATAGATGTATAAAGCCACAAAGGGCTGCATGATGTTAATTAATCATGCTACCTCATTAGTTGCTTGTGGAGCATCATTAAGGAGGAAACAAATGAATCCCCACACGAAACTACTATTACCTCAATTAATATTGTGTACAGTGTCTGCGGCCGCAATCACACGGGGACAATGTTCTTTCCGGCACTCCTGTTCCTCACACCATCGGTTAAGGCCCCATTAACGACGCTTCCTGGAGGCCTTTACCCCCACCTGTGGGGTTTCCCCCCCTTCCTGGGACCCTACCTCCCCCCCCCTACATCCCTCTCACCCCCCCCCCTGATGGCCCTCCCTCCTGTGGGACCTCCCTCATGTGGGACCTCACTCGTGTGGGACCTCACTCGTGTGGAAACTCCCTCATGCGGGACCTCCCTCATGTGTCCCACCCCCCTTGCTGGCGTGTAGTGTTCCTGGCGTGTGCCACAGGCGACCATTTAAGGGCCACAGGTGGGTAAGGCTTGTATAAGCCTCGGTAAATTACAAGGCTTACTGCTTAACGAGCAGACTTTAGTAGTTTGGAAAGAATGACTTTGATAACTGCAACCTTTGTGGGCGAACATTTGATTGCAGGATTTGCAATGGAAAAGTGGTTAGAAAGGATTGACGAGCGTTGGTCTATCGGTGTATGGGATTAAGCCATCAGTGTGTGTGATTATCTGTCGTTGTAGAGATTACTCTGAGTATACATAATTTAGGGTTGATATTTTAGGCAGTGACGCGTGATATTTAAGATACATACATTCTATAATTCTTAAAATGTAATTTTTAAAGTAAATTATACTCTCAACAGCTAATGGTTTTTACAGAAAGTAGGAATATATTGCAAATACATTAAGTTAAATTGGCTTTCGTTGTAAAAAAAATTTTTTAGATTTATTTCATTTTTCTATGTATTGCTAAATTGGTAAACTTTGAAAGTATAGATTATAGACTCACGAAACGGTTCAACTAAAGGCTGTTCGTGATAACACATTTACTTTCATTTTTGTTTCCATGACATTGCAAGCAGTTGATCGCGGAAGGAATTGCGACAATCTATATACCTTGACTTTACCGAAGCTTTTAATACTGTGCCCCCACGAGAGGCTCCGCGGAGAGTTAAAAACACTTTTATGGAAGGGGGAATTTTTCCAAAAGTAGGAGTTGGCTGAATTGTTTCAAAGAAAAAAAGAGAGAGTTACCATAAATGGGGAACTGTGGCTAGTAGAGTTCCTCGGGGCGGTCCTGGGACCTCTGTTGAATACCACGTACATAAACAATTTAGAAAGAGGTTTGAACTGTAACTTTTGAAAATTTGAAGGTCACAAGGGTAGAGCGAGAAATTAACTTAAAAAAAGATTACAAAACCATAACAAGATGATCTAAATGTATATATATTTTTAGATAGACGAAAGATTGGCTGATCTTTCAGCCAATCTTACGTTGCTGACGGATGTAGAGTGGCGAGGCAAGGGAGTAATGACACAGGTACCAGGTATGAGCTGGATAATCTGAATACAAAAACGACTCCAAAAATGATGTCATGATTAGTAGTGACCTTAAGCCGAGAATTTCCAGCATAACCGTATAAGATAAAGCATGTTAGATACTGAGATTTATTTTTAGAATCGTTGGCAATAAAACAAATAATTTTATTCTTCCTCTGTATTTAGCTCTAATAAAGCCCCATTTTGAATATGTTGTTAAGCCTCAGTACAAATTAAGTTGCATAAATTCACTTGAACATGTGCAGAAACGGGTGACGTTCATCCTACGAACAAAAAACCTCTCTTGTGATAAGAGATTAAAAAAATTTAATTGACATTCTCTACAAAGACGAAAAGTAAAGGGGTGACATTATTGATATATACAAATGGATGAAAGGATATAACAAGGGGGATATTAATAAGGTTTTAATTATATCAATTCATAATAGACCACTAAACCATTCATATAGAATTGTGGAATGTTACTCTTTCCTGACGGCAATTGAAAGCAAACGTCGTCAATTTACATATGACAGATGGCTGGCTAAAAGCTATCAAGATCCAGCAACTACCAGGGAATTGCTACAAGACCTGGGCACGTTCTGGACCTCACCCTGGACCTCACCCTGGACCTCACCCTGGAGGAAACAAATTGTGTACAGTGTCTGCGGCCGCAATCACACGGGGACAATGTTCTTTCCGGCACTCCTGTTCCTCACACCTGACTCAAGGGACCCTGGACGGTCTGACTCAGGCTGGTGTTCACCTGTGGCAATGAAGCAATGTGGTGGAGGCTGACTCCATACACAGTTTCAAGTGTAGATATGATAGAGCCCAATAGGCTCAGGAACCTGTACACCTGTTGATTGACGGTTGAGAGGCGGGACCAAAGAGCCAGAGCTCAACCCCCGCAGGCACAACTAGGTGAGTACCTGCTCAAGATTCAACTTTGGTCGTGAGAATCCCCAAGTGCAAAAGAGCTTTCTCACGTCCTCATCACAATTTATAGATTATGCACGATATAACAGCCTTGTGTAGGCGTTGAAGAGACCCGTGCGAGTAGCAATAACTTGGAGTAGTTTCACGGAAATATAGGACTAACAATTGATATAAGTTTATTCAAGAACTTACTTGCTAATACTCACAGGGGCCTTGATTACTCGAGATTGGTGTTGGTCAAAACTTAGTCCCACCAGAGTGACATGGAGCGTCTAACTGATCGATTATGGTGTCCTCAGAAATAAAGCCTCACCTAACACTTGTTAAGACAACCAATCTGTTAACTATGCAAAACTGGGACATAGAATCTCAGTAGGATGCCCGGGTAATCACATGTACAAGCGCAGTTAATTAAAATACTCTATCAATTGGGTTAGGTAATAATGATGCACTAATTAAAAACAAATAACCTGTCAATGGAACAGTGAATCGAGCATGACAGGTGGAAGCTAAATGTGTGGGTGGGTGTGTAGGCACATGTGCTAGTTGCTCAATAAGCAATGCTCAGTCAGTTTTAGCATGATGCCACCACACAGATCAGTCACGTCTTCACTGATGGGTCTTTTTATGTCCAGTGTATCTTTCTCTGTTTCATGTGTCTGATGGGCGAGAAAAACTGTCAGATCGGAGCTACGTTCAGAGACAATAATAACCAAGAATAAATGCTGCACTGTAAGTGGCCGAGCTCGTCCACCCTCACACCAATAGTCACACACACAGGTGGTCTAGCAGCTGGTTCTCACAGTGTCGGCACGAGGCGCATGCGTGTGGGGGCTCACTGTAGCACGACAGTCTTCTCTTCACTGCCTCGCCTAGCAACGTGAGACTACAGGCCTCCTTCACTCTTGTATGTGCCACGGCGCAAGGGATACACAGTGTCGGCACGAGGCGCATGCGTGGGGGCTCACTGTAGCACGACAGTCTTCTCTTCACTGCCTCGCCTAGCAACGTGAGACTACAGGCCTCCTTCACTCTTGTATGTGCCACGGCACAAGGGATACACATGGAAGGATGCGCACACACACAGGGTAATCCATTTGTTACAAAATACTAGGTAATATAATAGACATATGAATGAATTAATGTGCATATAAATAGAAGCAGCCTCGTATGGGCCAATTGGCCTGTAACTTTACTGTGCATTCAGAAGCTGTTACACTAGACTGAAGGAACATAGATCTTGTCTTTTGTCAAGTTATGACCGCCGGTGGTAATTCTTGTCCTCGCCAGCGAGGTGACGGCGAGGCATTGACGATAACACTGCTTTCGCCTCCAAGGTGAAGGTTAACGGCTCTGGTTTTCAATGTTGTGGAACTGCCTTGCATGGGCAGTTCTGTAATAGGCCAGTTCGTAATAGGCCTTCTGTAGTCGCCTTTATTCTTAAGTTCATATCCTTCAGCAATTAGGTTTTATCCTGTGGGTACATGGGGAGAATTTTCACGTACGGTACGCGGGCTTTGCATCTAAAGCTGATGACACGAACCAGTCTGTTATATCTGAGGGATACGTCTTTCTTCCACGGCCTTCCCTAACGTGGTGTTGGTAATACTGCCAACATACCCACCACCGAAGCCATGTCCAGAGGTGGTAACACTGCATATGTCATATCGTGTCGAAGCATTAATGTGATCGATATATCACACCATGGATTAATATTCTGCTCGACTGTAGATTTATGGATTACGAGATAAATTATTGCAAATTTTTGAAGCACCTTAAAGACGAGTGGCTAAGGCTGGTTCTTCTGTACTTTGGTGGCGACGGTGATCTGCGCCTGTGTCTCCTGTGGTGGCCGTCTCTGTGGCTGCAGGCTTGACATGACCCCGTCTCCGTGGCTGCAGGCTTGACATGACCCCGTCTCCGTGGCTGCAGGCATGACATGAGCCCGTCTCCGTGGCTGCAGGCATGACATGAGCCCGTCTCCGTGGCTGCAGGCTTGACATGACCCCGTCTCCGTGGCTGCAGGCTTGACATGACCCCGTCTCCGTGGCTGCAGGCTTGACATGACCCCGTCTCCGTGGCTGCAGGCATGACATGAGCCCGTCTCCGTGGCTGCAGGCTTGACATGACCCCGTCTCCGTGGCTGCAGGCTTGACATGACCCCGTCTCCGTGGCTGCAGGCTTGACATGAACCCGTCTCTGTGGCTGGAGACACTTGTGAAACAAGCAGGATAATTTAACACTTAAGCACTTAACGCATAACATCATACTAGTGTGAATGTTGAACCCAGTGTTTATACCCGTCTTCAGAATATAGATGATTCCAGGTTATAGACCTTGGTGTAATCAGGACCGTATACGCGTCAGAACTGCTCCATTCAATTGAATCATCGAAGATTGAATTCGGCCTCTAACGTTCTAGACTCTTGTCCTACCAACCGGACCATGAATGCTCACAATAAGGAAGGATATCTGAAGTACCTAACTGCTACCCAACTGAGACTGGTCGCTGTATCTCGAGTACATTCGGCTGTGGGCATGATCCCGAATACGATAGAGGAGCTTCGCTAAATTCCTTTCACCTTTACATTGAAAATCTTTACCATTTGTATGCCTTCAGGATGTGAGCACAGACGGTATTTTTTAGTAGAATATAGCCTTAGCGACGAGTATTGAGAAAATTTTGATGTTTTCCAGAAAACTTCAGTTGGAATGCTTAAAGTTTTGCACATAAATAAGTTGGGTGATAAAGTGGGCTTTGTGAGTTGAGGAGGCGGCGGGGGCGGCGACGGGTGACGGGGTGGTGACAGTTCTGGTCTAGACTCTGCTTCTCCTTTGTATATCAGGCTTGTATATTTTTAATTTTATCTGGCTTGTAAGCTGCCTTCGTCCCTGTGTGCCCCGTCAACTATACATACCCTGTCTTCCCCGGCAACCATACACCCCGTCTCCCCCTAGCAACCATACACCCCGCCTCCCCGGCAACCATACACCCACTCTCTACCCGGCAACTAAAAAACAGTGTTAGAGAAGATTCAATGGCTTCTCTAACGGTTATGTTGAAGACGTCCTCAGAAGAAAGGTGAAACGCCATGCAACCTCTGAAGAGTCATCTAGCACAACACTTGTACCTTCTATTAGACTGTTTTACAGGAACTTCTTTTCAACGGCTCACAAAACGGAGGAAAGTGTTCTGAAAGATATTATTAATAGGAACGTTATCCCCACAGACACAAATCAGAAGATACAATTAACAATTTTCAACAAAAACAAGAAGACGGCCAACCTACTCAAGAAGAACTCTCCAGACACCAAGCAGAACGCCTTGAAAGAATCCAATGTCGTGTATGCCTTCACATACCCACTTGGGGACTGTCAGCCCCAAAGATCTTAGTACATAGGCAAGACAACAACGTCTCTTTCTTGGCGATTAACAATGCATAAACAACAGGGCTCCATCAAGGAGCATATAATCTCCTCACACAACCAGACCATCACCAGAGAAATCTTAACAAGCAACACAGAAATTATCGATAGATACAACGATAATAAGAGACTCGACATCAGCGAGGCCCTACACAACAAAAAGTCAAAACCGAAAATCAACAGCCAATTAACACATAATTACATTCTACCCACTTCAAGACCCCAAACCAGCGCAGAAGCAAGCAGATAAAATGTATACCACATTTATACCCATTGTTTCGTGTTCTGTCTTTTCCCATTGATTTGTTTCCTGCCACCTCACCCAAAACATTTGTATCCTATCGCCTCACACCGAAAACAAATATAAACATGAAACGGAGTACATAAAAATCAGTCTTGAAAATGTGAGAAGTCTTGCGAAACGCTTCTAGGAGTCAGGCCATAAATTAAAAAGTAAAAAATTAATTTTGAAGAGTTAATTGTTCAATTACCCTCGACAGTGAAGAAAAACGTAAGAAATGTTGAGAAGATTCGTGTTAGAATGTTTAATTGACCCTTTCGGTCATATTCAACAACAACATATGTTTAGCAATATATATATATATATATATATATATATATATATATATATATATATATATATATATATATATATATATATATAAATATATATATATATATACATATATATATATATATATATACATATATATATATATATATACATATATATATATATATATATATATATATATATATATATATATATATATATATATATATATATATATATATATATATATATATATATATATATATATATATATATATATATATATCTGGTACTTCAGGATGACACCTTTCCTCACGTAGTATTCAAAGAACATTCATATTACAGAAGCGCCGTAATAATAACAATAATAATATTAATAACAATAATAATATTTGGCTGGGTGCGTGTTCGTCCTCGGGTAATTATGCTCCGAGTGCCTCTTATTAGCGCCTCGTCAAAGACTTCACGCTAATTAATTCCCAAATTCTGGGAAGATTAGTTTGGTGATTCTCGAGATACGTAAAGTGGCTGTTATTCCGGGGGTGAGGAGCTAGAGCTTGACGGGCCGTGACGTGACTCAAGGAGATTCAGTGAGCGATTGAAAAATAATTTATGTGACGCCCGTAACTGTCACTGCTGCCTGGTTGATTGATTTATCGAACAAATAAGTTTTTGTTACAAAGGTTTGCAATCTCGGTCTCATTTTCCAACTGATAATCCATTATCCAACTGATAGCTTGTACTCTTCAGAGTCAAATCTGAAGAGATAGGTCTCTAAGGCATTGCGACACCACAGGGGCTTATTTCTAGAGGATTCAAACACTTTTAGAAGAGAAACTTGGTAAACCTCACTCGATTACCCTCCTGTTGGTGAGAGCACGTAAATCCTCCATGGAAAGTTCGTATCGGTGGGAGGACTGAGGAGAAAAAAAAAAAAAAAAAATAAAATATATATATATATATATATATATATATATATATATATATATATATATATATATATATATATATATATATATATATAAAATAAAGTAAATATATATGTGTATATACAAAAGAATGGGGGTGGTAGGAGAGGATAATATTAGTGTTCAGTGAGAAACCACAAGGTCTCCTCTGAATACTTTTTATTTTCTTCTCCGAGGCTATGGGTCCCCACATTGGCACCAGAGGTGGTACCCTCACAAACTTATATATATATATATTGATTAAATAATCTTATTTCATTATTATATTTCAATTCGATATGAGTAACTATAAACAGTCACATACTTATTGATTCCGTGTTAGGAACTATGTAGGAATTGTGTGGGAATTATGTGATTTAATGTCTTGCAAGTTGTGTGGCACTAGTGTGTTTGTGTGGGTGTATACGGGTGTGGATGTGTAGTTGAGTGAGTATATGTGGGTGTGGGTGCGTGAGTGTACGTGGGTGTGGGTGTGTTTGCGTGAGTGTGCCCGAGTGTGGATGTTTGTGTGTCTTATGTAAAACACATCTCCGATTCAGAATTTATGAAAATCGCAGGTGGTTGCTACAGATGTCGATATTTCTCATAGGGTGGCACTGGGGCCGACCCCGACTGGCCTGTGACACTCCAATACCCCCCCCCCCCACCCCACTCAGCATGTGTCATATTGAAAAGTTGGGTGAAGCTAGCCCTAGCCGTCTGCTTTCCTATTTTTGACAGACAGATAGACATTCTGTTTTATACATATGGATATTTTATAGATACAGATTGTGAACTTCAATGAATATTTCAAGTGTTATATAGTAGTTATAACAAATTTTAAACAAAATATCCAGCAAAAATGTATGTGTAACAACTTCTTGTCAAAGTTGCCTACTCTGCACTTGGTGAGAACGCTTCGGCTCCGTCAGATATAAGACGAAACTCGGCTGATGAAACATTACGGTGTAAAAGTTTACCGTTACAGCTGTGAGAAACAAACTTTTTCTCCGGAACGAGTCTACTCACACGAATGAGCTCGTTACGAGGGCCCGTAAATCTGTGACTATCGTCTTGTGGAGGAGACGCTGAGCACCTGCTCCAGCTACACCCCCTTCCCGCCCAGAACCCGCCCCAAAACCCACCCAGAACCCGCCCAGAACCCGCCCCAAAACCCACCCAGAACCCGCCCAGAACCCGCCCCAAAACCCACCCAGAACCCGCCCAGAACCCGCCCCAAAACCCACCCAGAACCCGCCCAGAACCCGCCCCAAAACCCACCCAGAACCCGCCCAGAACCGGCCCTATCAGCCCTAATTGCATTTACCCAAGTCATAATATTTTAACAAAATACAAAGAACGAGTTACATGTAAATCTTAATATTTGTATATAGTAAGTGCTTCGAGTCAGTATATTCATGTTGGATGTCGTATTTCCCTCAAATATTGGGAGAAAATTTAAAAGAGATTAGAAAGTCGAAGACATCATCGTGCTCTGACATATTCGTATCTTTATATACAAAATAGAATATTTGTCCATTTGTCAGTGCAATGTTGGAGGCCAGAGGCTATGGGCTAGTCTCACCAAACTTTGCAGGGTGACTGGTTGTTGTAGAGGCGTGTCGATGTCAGTACCGATACTTCGCTTCGTAGATCTAACGAAATCGTTCAGGGAAGACTAAGCTACATTCTAGAGACTCTTATCCCTTAAACGGCGCAACGTCTTGAGGTCGACCCATGTGGCAGCTTCGGCTACTCCACATATGTTTATCTACATTACATAGTCCCTCGATCACTGGCCTCCGTGGTCACGCACCCTAGGGTACCTTATACGGTACCGTTCAGTCTCTGGTACCTCATACTGTACCGTGCAGCCTCTGGTACCTCATACTGTACCGTGCAGCCTCTGTGCCTCATACTGTACCGTGCAGCCTCTGGTACCTCATACTGTACCGTGCAGACTCTGGTACCTCATACTGTACCGTACAGACTCTGGTACCTCATACTGTACCATACAGACCCTGGTACCTCATACTGTACCATACAGACCCTGGTACCTCATAATGTACCATACAGACCCTGGTACCTCATACTGTACCGTGCAGACCCTGGTACCTCATACTGTACCATGCATTATCTGGCACCCTATTCTGAATACATTAACTTTCATGACCTCTACTCGGCCATTCTATATCATTCCTCTCTCGTGCTGTCCCCATCACCTGAAGCTTAACCAGGAAATTGAAGGAGGGAGCCTCAGGGGCTTTAGAGCCCCTGAGGCTCTAGGAGGTGGCCGGTGAGCCCACGAGAGCGCTTCTCTTCAAACAATTTTGAGATATTTTCACTCTGATGTATTTCTTAAGTAATTATTTTTTGTTCTACTCCTATAGGATAAGTTTTAACGAGGGTGAGTTCTTTGTTTGGTTTAATACGCCATTAAAAATTTCGAGGATGTCGTAATTTGTCACAGGGAGCAAGATAAAGATATACTGTTATGTCTAAAACCCAGCCAATCAGTTTTGTATTATGTCTCTTTCCCCCCCCCCCCTTTTATATCTCTCTCCCACACACACACACAGCGCTCTCAATCTTTCTCATATACAGCCGGAACTCCCTATAATACGTTCCCAGGTATTCACATTTCTCTCCCCTCGCACAGATTAAACCAGAATCTCTAATCTAAATGACTCTCTTATGTACCCGCCATGGCGTGCACTCTGTGCTCTTGAAGCTCTCATTCATACTTCGCCGCTTTTTCTTGTCTGCGTCACTCTTGGGCTTGACGGGTGTGTATGGAGGTCATTGAAGCGGGGGATAAAACTTTGCCTCATTAGCTGGCCACGAGATGCTTAAGACCACAAAGTAATGCCAATTAAGATGAGATTTTACAACCGTCAGGACAATTGGTCTCATTAAGGTGAGTAGCGTACACTGCTTTGTATCAGGAGCTGCGCAGTGTTGGTTAATATGTCTGTAAACAGGTGTGTGTATCAGGAGCTGCGCAGTGTTGGTTAATATGTCTGTAAACAGGTGTGTGTATCAGGAGCTGCGCAGTGTTGGTTAATATGTCTGTAAACAGGTGTGTGTATCAGGAGGTGCGCAGTGTTGGTTGACATGTCTGTAAACAGGTGTGTGTGTATCCGGAGCTGCGCAGCGTTGGTTGACATGTCTGTAAACAAGTGTATTAACATCATTCTCTACCTTTTGACAAAAATTCTTGAAAGGGAAAAACTGTATTTGCATATCCATAGAAAGAAGGATTTTGCAAAATATCTTGAATATAAAAAGATGCAATTTTTTTTATTATTTTAAATGTTACTTATAATCTCAGAGACTAATTTTAATCTGAAAAATGTAATCTAATAAAAATTACAGATTGTGCATAATAATTAGAGTAATATATATATATATATATATATATATATATATATATATATATATATATATATATATATATATATATATATATATATATATATATATATATATATATATGTTCATTTTGCCTGAGAAAATACTATATCTCAACCTGTCATATAGTTTTTGTCTTCCCTGAATTCAAGACCTTAAATGATTTAGCGAAGAAAAAGTATCTCGCATAAACAGAGCTCCATCTCACCTGTTTTTTTATGAAGGTGGATACAGGAGTTATGACTTATGACTCCTGTTAGCAGGCTAAGAACTGTCCCTTCCCATAGCTCGTGGTAAGCCTCACTCTTCGTGTTTTCCCGGGAACACCACCCAACAATCGGTTAACAACCCGGTCCCCAATTACTGTTGGGTGAACAGAGGCGTAAAGATTAGTACTGGCTTCTAGTCAATTCTCCCTGAGCAGGATCCCGAACCTTGACCAAATTGTTAGCGAGGTGCGGAATGCTATTATGCCACCAGGCGTAGTCTTCTGTCTGAAACCATATCGCATGTCGTTATCCAAACCATCGCTTGGATGACGAAAGTTAACTTGTAATGATATCGTGTTTGGTTTAGTGACAAATTAGAAGGTAAATGGTAAGAGATCAAAGACTCTACAGACCAGCACACACCCACGCCACAGGGAAGCCAGTCCGACGTTATTTACAGATCAAAGGAATATATAAATGTTCCTCATAAGATAGGAATTAATATATTTAGCGAGGAGATTAAAGATTCGAGGTTCACCAGGGTCAAGAATGCGTGTATTGACATACAGGAGGAGGATGTGGAGAAAGAGTGACGGAGAACAGATCCAAGAAAAGAAAGCTGAGAAGAGAAAGTATACATAGAGACTACGGTAGGTAGACAGGTGAGAAGTATACACGGGAGAGTATTCATGGTGAAGGGAGATTATTCATACGACCAAGGACATGGTTTACTAGAAATCAGTCATTATCGACCTCTTAATACACTAGTTCTAACTCCTGAGCCTTGACTCTTGACTCCAGAGCTGTTTACCTCGTGCCAGAGCAGCCGTCCATATACTATCACCTCCTGGATTGATCAAGCATTAACGCACGAACTTACGAAACCTGTACATCTTTGTTTAATAATGGTGGCTTTACATTTATTAAACAATTTACGAGCTTCGAAATTTCCAACCCCATGTAATTATTGAATTAAACGACCTCGTAGTGTTTCGGAGCTCATAAAATGTTTAATAAATGTAAACAAGGCCGCAATGATTGAGGAAAGATGTACAGGTTTCGTAACTGGTTGCGTAAACGATTGACGCGTAAAGCGAGTACCACAAGACGAGCCTGGCCTCAGGCCGCGCTCGGGGAGTAGAAGAACTCGCAAAACACTCTCCAGGTATGCTCCAGGAATGATGAATTTTGACCCAAATTGGATTTAAAACTTGCTGAACGTGTCATACAATGCCCGATGCCCACGATGGCACGAATGCCACTACTATCGGGGCCAGCATCATCATTCAACTGTCTTAAATTGACTTGATAATTATTCTTGGCGTCTCCCGAAGGTTCGATTCCTTTTATCCCTAATTTACCAATGAACGTTTTTCAAGAACTGTGACTTTGCCAGGGATGGCAGCGTTTAGCCGTGGCAGCAGCACCAGGTGGTGTGGGGGGCCAGGTGGTGTGGGGGGCCAGGTGGTGTGGGGGGCCAGGTGGTGTGGGGGGCCAGGTGGTGTGGGGGGCCAGGTGGTGTTGAGGGGCCAGGTGGTGTGGGGGGCCAGGTGGTGTGGGGGGCCAGGTGGTGTTGAGGACCAGGTGGTGTTGAGGACCAGGTGGTGTTGAGGGGCCAGGTGGTGTTGAGGACCAGGTGGTGTTGAGGGGCCAGGTGGTGTTGAGGGACCAGGTGGTGTTGAGGGGCCAGGTGGTGTTGAGGACCAGGTGGTGTTGAGGACCAGGTGGTGTTGAGGGGCAGGTGGTGCTGAGGGCCAGGTGGTCAGATTGGCACACAGACTGGAAGCTTGCTAACTAATTCTGTTTTTGGGATTAGAGTACATTTTTTTTTTTTTTGATGATTGGCATAATGGGTGTATAAAAGGTGCATTAATTGGGAAAGACGGTGTTAAAAAAATTAGCTAATTATACCTGTTTGACTTGCATGATCCTTGTTAATTGGATTTAATGGGTTAATGACAGAAGAAGAAGTAAGTTTTTATTGCGTGTGTATGTATGTGCTCACCTAGATGTATTCATCTAGTTGTGCAGCTGTAACAAATAAATCACAGTACATGCAGAAGTTAACAAGCTCACACACAGTACGGTGAGGTACACTGTAAATGACGACACTCCTCACAGGAACTTTACACTACGACTTAAACAACTAGAAAATGAAACAAAACTGAATTCGTCCACACAACTTCATCCCATCTTCTGTTCGAAATATTAAACATCAGTTTCCCGACATTCATTTTATCAAGGGAAGCAATCAGTACACTCGGAGGAGTCTTCAGACACAGCTGCTGTACGTCTGGGGTTAACCTCAGTCTACGAAGGAGGGGGAAGTGACTGAGCAGAAATGGTAATATTGTGTGATTTTCCAAAGGCAAGTACCCCGGGTTCTCTGGGCCGAGGCTCTCGGCCCGCCACTTACGGAACGTTTTCTCAGACAAGTATTGGTCGACTTGCTAACATTTCCACTCACGAGTCAGAATTTACCCCGCAATATCAAGAATAGCTTGTCTGAACCTGCATTTTGTACAAATTGTTATTGTAAAGCAACGTATATATATATATATATATATATATATATATATATATATATATATATATATTAACAGCATTTGGTCATCACTTATTATACTCTGTTATGTTGCATTTCTGCAATATTATTATATTTTTACATAATATTTAACAAAGAAGAAATATATTTTTGTTCATCTGATTTTTTAAGGTGGTTTGATATTTTTTGTATAATTAAATAACAGTTGATAGAAGCCACGTAACGTATGTCAATAGTTCGTGATCCCATTAGTCAGGAAGCTGTAGCAGTGGCGTGGGCGGACACGGGTGTGTGTGTGTGTGTGGGAGGACACGGGTGTGTGTGTGTGTGTGTGGGCAGACACGGGTGTGTGTGTGTGTGTGGGAGGACACGGGTGTGTGTGTGTGTGTGTGGGAGGACACGGGTGTGTGTGTGTGTGTGTGGGCGGACACGGGTGTGTGTGTGTATGTGGGCGGACACGGGTGTGTGTGTGTGTGTGGGAGGACACGGGTGTGTGTGTGTGTGTGTGGGCGGACACGGGTGTGTGTGTGTGTGTGGGAGGACACGGGTGTGTGTGTGTGTGTGGGCGGACACGGGTGTGTGTGTGTGTGTGGGCGGACACGGGTGTGTGTGTGTATGTGGGCGGACACGGGTGTGTGTGTGTGTGTGGGAGGACACGGGTGTGTGTGTGTGTGTGTGGGCGGACACGGGTGTGTGTGTGTGTGTGGGAGGACACGGGTGTGTGTGTGTGTGTGGGCGGACACGGGTGTGTGTGTGTGTGTGGGCGGACACGGGTGTGTGTGTGTATGTGGGCGGACACGGGTGTGTGTGTGTATGTGGGCGGACACGTGTGTGTGTGTGTGTGTGGGCGGACACGGGTGTGTGTGTGTGTGTGGGAGGACACGGGTGTGTGTGTGTGTGTGTGGGCGGACACGGGTGTGTGTGTGTGTGTGGGAGGACACGGGTGTGTGTGTGTGTGTGGGCGGACACGGGTGTGTGTGTGTGTGTGGGCGGACACGGGTGTGTGTGTGTATGTGGGCGGACACGGGTGTGTGTGTGTGTGTGGGAGGACACGGGTGTGTGTGTGTATGTGGGCGGACACGGGTGTGTGTGTGTGTGTGGGCGGACACGTGTGTGTGTGTGTGTGTGGGCGGACACGGGTGTGTGTGTGTGGGAGGACACGGGTGTGGACACAGGACACAACCTGTGTGACACGAGCATAGATCGTTGACTGCGGCACTAGCCCAAGTCATTGACTGCGGCACTAGCCCAAGTCATTGACTGCGGCACTAGCCCAAGTCACTGACTGCGGCACTAGCCCAAGTCATTGACTGCGGCACTTGCCCAAGTCACTGACTGCGGCACTAGCCCAAGTCACTGACTGCGGCACTAGCCCAAGTCACTGACTGCGGCACTAGCCCAAGTCACTGACTGCGGCACTAGCCCAAGTCATTGACTGCGGCACTAGCCCAAGTCACTGACTGCGGCACTAGCCCAAGTCATTGACTGCGGCACTAGCCCAAGTCATTGACTGCGGCACTAGCCCAAGTCACTGACTGCGGCACTAGCCCAAGTCATTGACTGCGGCACTAGCCCAAGTCACTGACTGCGGCACTAGCCCAAGTCACTGACTGCGGCACTAGCCCAAGTCATTGACTGCGGCACTAGCCCAAGTCACTGACTGCGGCACTAGCCCAAGTCACTGACTGCGGCACTAGCCCAAGTCACTGACTGCGGCACTAGCCCAAGTCACTGACTGCGGCACTAGCCCAAGTCATTGACTGCGGCACTAGCCCAAGTCACTGACTGCGGCACTAGCCCAAGTCATTGACTGCGGCACTAGCCCAAGTCATTGACTGCGGCACTAGCCCAAGTCATTGACTGCGGCACTAGCCCAAGTCATTGACTGCGGCACTACCACCAGTACTCTTGGGCGGCAGGAGCTAGGAGCCACCCGTGTGTTTATATGTGCGAGGAAACAGATCTAAACACAGCATGTGGGAGTGATGGATTTGGTAATTATCAGTGCTCGACAATCTTATTAGGAGTCCCGCACCTCTGCAGGCAGCCAATTAACACGCAAATAACATTCCGCTTTAACTTTGATCAACATTAACTTCCTAGAGTCGTGGTATTACCCCCAACATTTATTGCGTTTGTTCAGATGTAAACAGTTACTTGATAGAGGGAGAGTTGGAGATGTGAAGCGCGTGATCTTGTGATGAGAAGGGTTGGTGTTGAGGGACGGGAAGCAGTTGAGCTTCAAAGTCAGCTTTAAGCTTCCTCGCATCGCGCAGTGAAACGGAGGCATCGCTACAGTGTAGAAAAAGTCACATCCTAGGCAAGATTGTTTGCCAATGGACTTTTTTACACTTACCTAATCTTTCCTAATGTCATCTAACCTTTCCCAACGTCACCTAACCTTTCTCAACGTCACCTAACCTTTCCCAACGTCACCTAACCTTTCCCAACGTCACCTAACCTTTCCCAACGTCACCTAACCTTTCCCAACGTCACCTAACCTTTCCCAACGTCACCTAACCTTTCCCAACGTCACCTAACCTTTCCCAACGTCACCTAACCTTTCCCAACGTCACCTAACCTTTCCCAACGTCACCTAACCTTTCCCAACGTCACCTAACCTTTCCCAAAGTCACCTAACCTTTCCCAACGTCACCTTACCTTTCTCAACGTCACCTAACCTTTCCCAACGTCACCTAACCTTTCCCAACGTCACCTAACCTTTCCCAGCGTCACCTAACATAACCTAACAAAACTTAACCTAACCTAACCTTACCCAACCTAACCTTACCCAACCTCACCTTACCCAACCTAACCTTACCTAACTCCCCCCATGCCTAACACAGGCTAACTTAAGCCAAATCAACCTAACCTAACGATATATGTGCGATTTTGAGCGTCTGGTGTAGAATTAGACCATACCCACTACCTGGAGGTGTAGACAGTAGTGTTAACACTACGCGGGCCCTGGAACGAAAAAGCCAAGCTTGCGGAGATTATTGTATTTTCTCCAGATATCAAGTTAAATATGCACAATATTTACAGTATGA
>NC_091173.1:17649879-17714879 GCF_040958095.1 Procambarus clarkii
GTTTCGGTCCGTCCTAGACCATTCTCAAGTCGATTGTGACTTGAGAATGTCACTTAAAAATGACTTGAAAATGGTCCAGGACGGACCGAAACGTCGTCGTCCCCTTCACCTTCTAGTGTGTGGTCTGGTCAACACAAAATAAACTCTTCCATTTCCAAACGTGCTTGTTCAGACTGGTCAACCACCGTTTTTTGAAGTGCTAGTTTCCACCCCAGGTCACCGAGTTTTGAAACATTCGCCCCCATGTCTACATGCCATCAGCCGCCACCAGGCCTGTTGTCCACTTCCTGAACATGTTGGATTTTTTACCTCCTGTTCTACACAGGTTGACTTGCTTCACGTCTCTGATCCCCCGCACACTCCCGGTGGAGACGTAGTCTCATCACAAGGAAGATGAATGGTCTCCACGGACCTGTATTTTTTTCCCGTTTACTGTTCACATATGAAAGCTATTCTGGAAAAGTGTGAGTGTGTGTTTGTGTTCGTATTTATTATTTGCATTTACTATTTGTGACTACAAGATCGAGCTGTTAGCTCTTGGACCCCGCCTTTCTAATCAGCGGATGTCTTAGTGTACTGATTCACGACTTTTTTCTATTTCATATATACTTGAAATATTTCTTTCTGAAACACACACACACACACACACACACACACACACACACACACACACACACACACACACACACACACACACACACACACACACACACACACACACACACACACCAAAGAGCAAGAGCTCAACCCCCGCAAGCACAATTAGGTGAGTACACACACACACAGGGGCATCAGGTGAAAGACACTCTACCCATCTGTTTGTGTGTGTGTACTCACCTAATTGCGCTTGCGTGGGTTGAGCTCTGGCTCTTTGGTCCCGCCTCTCAACCGTCAGTCAACTGATGTACAGATTCCTGAGCCTACTGGGCTCTATCATATCTACTACGAATGTACAGATATTTAAACTTTCTATCTATCATATCTATCTATCTGTAGATATCTATCAAATCTCTCCGAATGTGTGTGTGTGTGTGTGTACTTACCTAATTGCCTAATTGTACTTACCTAATTGTACTTGCGGGGGGTTGAGCTCTGGCTCTTTAGTCCCGCCTCTCAACCGTCAATCAACAGGTGTACAGGTTCCTGAGCCTATTGGGCTCTATCATATCTACACTTGAAGCTGTGTATGGAGTCAGCCTGTACCACATCACTTCCTAATGCATTCCATTTGTCTACTACTCTGACACTGAAAAAATTCTTTCTAACATCTGTATGGCTCATTTGGCCACTCAATTTCCACCTGTGACCCCTAGTGCGCGCGCTTGTGTGTGTGTGTGTGTGTGTGTGTGTGTGTGTATGTGTATGTGTATGTGTGTGTGTGTGTGTGTGTGTGTGTGTGTGTGTGTGTGTGTGTGTGTGTGTGTGTGTGTGTGTGTGTGTGTGTGTGTGTGTGTGTGTGTGTATGTGTATGTGTGTGTGTGTGTGTGTGTGTGTGTGTGTGTGCATAATGAGGGGGGATGGTGCCATTTCTTACAGTCCATTGCCTCACTAATTCGAGATACGACCCTCTCAATTCCCAACTTTATGTTAGCTCTCACAATTTCTGTTTATTTTTAGTTTACTGGGTCGTGTATTTGTGTATTAGCCGCGGGAGCATCGCTTTAGGTAAGAAGTGCAGCTGTACTTGATCTATTAGACTGTAATTTGTCGAGCTTTGAGCATCGACAGGTTACGTATTATAGCGAATATGATCTACTTACTACGAATGCTTAGGTGTTTCTATAAATGGTAAACATTGCGATTTCACTTAGAATCCAGTACTTACAAGAGTAATCTGAGTAATATTTGTCTTCTTCCCTACAGCGACTCGTCTGCTGTCTGGCGCTGGGGGTCCTTTGCAGTTCTCGGAGCCTCGCTACTGCCTGGTGGTGGCCGAGGACGCCCCGCCTGGCCTCAGGGTCACCCAGGTCACCGCCACCCACAAGGACGGTCAGTACCTCAACCCTTCCCTGTTGTGTAGATCAGGGGCTAGATTCATGAAGAAGTTACGCAAACACTTACGAATCTGTACCTCTTTTCACGATCTTTGGCTGCTTTGTTTATTATTATTAAACAGTTAATGAGCTCCGAAGCACCAGGAGGCTGTTTATAACAATAACAACAGTTGATTGGCAAGTTTTCATGCTTGTAAACTGTGTAATAAATGTAACCAAAACCGTCAAAGATTTGAGGAAAGATGTACACGTTCGTAAGTTCTTGCGTAACTGCTTTGTGAATCTGGCCCCAGGACTCTTCAAGCAATTTAGTGTCCGGTTAGGAAGCCTGCACCTCATCTCTGGATCATGACACAGAGTCTGGTTATAACTCCAATGGGTTATGAGTGTTATGAACGACTTCTTAACGCTTCGGAGCTCACAAACTGTTTAATAAATAGAAATGAAGCAGCCTCCGTCATTGAGGAAAGATGTACATATTTCGTAAATGGTCACGAAAATTGTTTGATGAAGCCTGCAGGCGACTTTTGGCCGCCCCGTGTCAGCAGGATCCGCACCTTTTGTTATATTGGAGTTGACTGCAACTGTTGTGTGTGTGTGCTTCACAAGGACGAAGCTGCCCGAAACGCTTTGCGTAATAGTGGCTTTAGGCATTGTATGTACTAGCTCTATCTATAAACTCATCAATTGTTCTATCACCCCTTGTATGTATGTATTTTACATAAATAAAAAATAAATAAAAAATACATAAATAAATAAGTAAGGGAGAGCTCAACCACTTATGTGTGACGCCTTTCTAATTGTTTGCTACTTGTTTGGGATCGCCATTCGCCAGGAATGTTGTACCTGAGTGTTGTGCGGAGACTGTTTAATATGTTGTTTACTTAATTACGTAAATAATGAACAGTGGATTTTTGTGCACTATTTGTAAAATACAAGATAATTTCATATTTTTGTAATCATAAAATATATTAAAATTTGATTTTACAAATGGGACACAAAAATGTAATGTTAATATGTTACGTAATACAAACAACTTGTTTATATGTTACCTGCAAAATACTTACGCCCTAAATGTTTTTTGTTTTGTTTCAATGGCGGACCAAACAAGTATGTATCGTATGTGTGTATCGTATGGTATGCATGTATCGTATGTGTGTATCGTATGGTATGCATGTATTGTATGTGTGTATCGTATGGTATGCATGTATCGTATGTGTGTATCGTATGGTATGCATGTATTGTATGTGTGTATCGTATGGTATGCATGTATCGTGTGTGTATCGTATGTATGTATCGAATGTATGTATCGTATTTATGTATCGTATGGTATGTAACACACCATTGTTGGCCTGGACGATATTCATTCTATTTCATTTACTCAGGAAGGCTGACATTATCTTTGACTATTACATTGTTAAACTTTAACTCCCTAATCTTCACTCTTGATATTGATTAAGGTTAACCTGGTGCTCTTCAACCATTGGTTATCGTTCCTTTCCCTCTATCTTCAATATGTAAAGCTGACTATTCCATCTATATATATATTTGTGTATTATATATTATATATCCCTTCTAGTGCATATATGTAAGAAGTTCATATTATGATGAAATTAACGTTATGCATGCAGGATACTCTGATTTACCAGCCAGCCCACCCCCAGATACTGTTCCCTGCTGTGTCACACCCACCAGCCCACCCCCCACATACTGTTCCCTGCCGTGTCACACCCACCAGCCCACCCCCCACATACTGTTCCCTGACGTGTCACACCCACCAGCCCACCCCCACATACTGTTCCCTGCCGTGTCACACCCGCCACCTCACATACTGTTCCGTGCCGTGTCACACCCGCCACCCCACATACTGTTCCCTGCTGTGTCACACCCGCCACCCCACATACTGTTCCGTGCCGTGTCACACCCGCCACCCCACATACTGTTCCCTGCTGTGTCACACCCACCAGCCTCAACACACATTTCGCGTTCCCTCAAAAGGAATAGAATTTCTTTGTTTTTATGTTTGAAATGCGAGGAATGTGAATTCACTGAGGCAAAAGCCTTGTGTGACACCCGCTTCGAGCGGTGGCTGTCGGAGCAGCCCTGATTCATCACTCATATTCCTTCTGTCTCGTATTCCTTCCGTCTATTGCTCTGCTTTGCTCTGTCACTTGCCCGCGCCCCTCCGTCTATCGTTCCGCGTCGCTGTGTCTCTTTCATGGCGTTGTTCCGTCTCCTGCTCTGCGTCGCTCTTTCTCCGCCCCCCCCGCTCCCTGTCTCTTGCTTCGCGTTGCTGTTTCTTGCTCTGCGTCGCTGTCTCTTGCTTCGCGTTGCTGTTTCTTGCTCTGCGTCGCTGTCTCTTGCTCTGCGTCGCTGTTTCTTGCTCTGCGTCGCTGTCTCTTGCCCAGCGTCTCTCAGGCAAACATTGCGCTGCCGCCCTTCACTTCCTGCTCCAAATAGAAGCGAGAATCGCCTTTTGATGCGTTTTTACAGTTTTGTACAACACGAGGCTCTGGATGTTATGGCCCTCGGTGTGTGGAGATTGTTTTGTTCACTGGTGACTATTAATATAATATAAGGAAGCCATTTAATCTAAGTTGGAGACAGGTGAAACTGGGATCTTTATTTCTTGGTCTCCTACAAGAATTCAAGTTAGATTTATTGTTTATTGTGTAAAAATAAAATGACATTATTTTTTTCCAAATTATATTATACTGTGCTATTCCAGTTGCTTTCCCAAGACCAATTATGGGAATTGTGAGTTATGGAAAAAGATGGCAAGTTAGAATGTAAAGTTTTTAGACTTTGTTTCTATATATACATGGCTTCTGATTGTTTGGGACTGGAAGCCTGTAAGTAAGGATTCTCTAGATTTCTGTAAGTCACTGACTGACCAAGGATGCAGACCAAAACTGTTATTTCACTCCAAGATATTAAGGTGAAAAGAGGCGTCAGGTGTAAGGAAGTGTCAAGTCTTTACGGGTAATTATACGCGAGTCCTGCCGTTTGTTAGCCCACTGCGCTACAGCTCACCAGATGCGTAGATGATAATAATATCTGAATGTCAAAAGATTTGCAATACGATAAAGGTTAATAAAAATTTCTTTGTGCATTTCTTATTAATTTCTGTGTCGTAGGGTCTTAGGTTACAGCCATGATCTTGTGAGGCGACAAGAGGATAACTGAGAACTGAGAAAAGTTCAGTTGGAGCCAATTTGGAGGCGCGTCAGCATGTATGACATTATCTTCAGTGCCGAGGGCGCCGGACGCTTCGGGCGACCCACCACAGTATTTGCAATGGGAACTCAACCAAGCCTTTGTTATCATTGCTTCTAATTCAACTTTTGAACCAAATGTCAATATCGTGGTATATGAGACCGTTATTAGTGCTTGTCTGAATTTTGTTTACTAAACCAATAGCTAAAACGTGTTGCTAGCGATACTAAATCCATTCATTAAGTTCCTTGTTTCTAGTTAAGATGAATGCAAGTACACCAGATACAGTAGCTGGCAGGTTGGGGCCCCGTAGCTAGATCTTAACTTCCTGTAGACTGGCAGGTAAGTACACATATATGTACAAACCCCTCCATAACCCCCATCCCCCGTAACCCCTCACATACACATACAACCTTCCCCTCGTTCACAGGGGAAGAAACTGACTGAGATGAGTACTTGAGAGAGAGAGAGAGAGACAAATCATCAAATGAAATATCGTCGCTGATAAGATGTGAAGCGTCCACCAAAGATATATATACGAGACAGAAAGGAAAATAACGAGATGAATGATAAGATGAGTCACTATAACGTGGCTGAAGATATGATGACCAAACCACACAAACGATTTGTTAGCGTTCATGATAACCAAACCACACACACATCAGGAAACTGAAGTCACGACAACGTTTCGGTCCGACCGAGAACATAAATTTGCTAATGGCCAAGACACACGACGGACAGATATGTCGTCGCTTCTCCATGTTCTGATGTGTGGTTTAGTTATCATAAACGACAACTAATCCATAGTTTAACAACACACATTAGGGAAAACAAATGTTTTCAGGAAGACCTGGAAAAAATACAAGAAAATATCAAAAGAAACGAGAAGCAAGCAGCAGCGGTAGAAATGAATGTATCAGGATCAAGAGAGAACCAGAACGAGTTATAATATAATAATGCTTCGAGAGACACGGACCAACACAAACTGTTACACAGTCAGGTCAAAAAAAAAGAAGAAAAAAAAGTGAATGAGATTTTAAAGGTTGAGGGAAAGGAGATGATCTTACCATAAATGATACAGAGATCTCAAAGGAACTTAGCAAAAATTTCATGGATTTTATATATATATATATATATATATATATATATATATATATATATATATATATATATATATATATATATATATATATATATACAGTATATATATATATATATATATATATATATATATACATATGTCGTACCTAATAGCCAGAACGCACTTCTCAGCCTACTATGCAAGGCCCGATTTGCCTAATATGCCAAGTTTTCATAAAATAGTTGTTTTTCGACTACCTAACCTATCTAACCTAACCTAACCTAACTTTTTCGGCTACCTAACCTAACCTAACCTATAAAGATAGGTTAGGTTAGGTTAGGTAGGGTTGGTTAGGTTCGGTCATATATCTACGTTAATTTTAACGCCAATAAAAAAATTGACCTCATACATAATAAAATGGGTAGCTCTATCATTTCATAAGAAAATTTATTTAGAAAATATAATAATTCAGGAAAATTTGGCTTATTAAGCAAATCGGGCCTTGCATAGTAGGCTGAGAAGTGCGTTCTGGCTACTAGGTACGACATATATATATATATATATATATATATATATATATATATATATATATATATATATATATATATATATATATATATATATATATATATATATATATATATATACAGTTGAATCAGGAGACACAGTGACGTAAGGGCTGGATGAGGGCTAAGAGGGAGACTAGAGACATGGTTGTGGCTGAGGACGAGATGAAGAAGCACTTACAACAAACTTGGACCCGTTGATTGGAGTAACTGGGGCCGAGTACCACCGTAACTACCCAGGTCAGTCGCCCGAACATGGCTCACACATATGACTAAGGGATATAGTTGAATAATAGAGTTAAGTGGAGTAACGAAAATGTTGACAAGTCTTAGTAATACCGAGTCAGATAAGCGGTGCCAACTTACAAACCAGTGTCGTTAACTGCCAAGCTTCGTAGAATGTTAGAGAATAATCAGACTTAGAATAGTGATACTTCTAGAAATAGTATTGAAAAGATGTTATTCAATCTTAGGGTAGTGAAATGGGTATATTGCAGCTTCCTACACTGCCAGAAGGCAGTTGATATAGTTCCTCACACGTGTGAGAGGTGCACCTGAGAGAGTAGCTTCACTGATGAGGTTAAGCTTGTGGCGGGTTCACGGATGAAACTAAGCTGATGAGGAACTTGCAGGTGAGGCCTAGACGTGACTAACACACACATACAACCTTCCTAACTATAGTACACATAAATCATGTCATCAGCGTGCACCAAAACTTAAGCAGGCTTTACAATAGTGTTTCAAAATATAAACGTAGATTCCTAAACAATTCTAGACAAGTAGAGTGTTGTGCCGAGCTGCCTCATGTTGTACTGAGCATGAGCACTATACTCATCGCTAGCTCCGTGGTACAATACACTAGACCAGTAACAAGAGAGGAAATATTATCCTCCATCGTGGCCGCTCCCCCGGCTTATATCTCAATATCCACAGTATAGCAAGATATTTCTTTGAATTGTGTGGCACTTGATGTAATAATATTCAGGGGCGCCATGCCACGAGTAGGGGTCGAAGGTGAAGAGGTAATGCCCAGGTTGTACAGTTTGACTTTATTGGTGGAGTTGTGTATTGGTGTTATATTGTGCTGTGGGTTGTGGGTTGTAATCCGCGTGTTGACCTCGGAGCCCCTACGGCGTCTCACATCTCTACCTTACCTGCCTGGACAGGTAGATCTGACCATATTTCTCACTGTCCACATTTGACAGTGACCACTTGTCGCTGTCCAAACTTGACAGTGATCACATTGGTCACTGTCCTCACTTGCTCGTGAGTGACAGTGTAACGTCACCACTCCATGTAACAGCTGGTCTTCACAGTCGCTTGACCCTAACCGGAATCCTCACCACATAACCACATACAGGAGAGCCAATCTCGCCACACAAACATAACTCTTGATTACCTGTGTCTGTCCCCCACAACACTCTGGTGCTCATGCTGCGCCATGATCAACTGCTTGTCAGGAAATGAGGAAGAGTTTTCCTCCACAATCTGGTGTCGGGAATTGAGGGATTTATGATACTCGACTCGGTGAAACACCCAATTCATCATCTTGCATCTCCTCTGTAACTGTATCAAGAATGTTGTTGTCTGATCACGCCTGGTAATTGTCTCGTGTAGCGGAAGTCAGGGCTCCCGTGACGACCCCTAGGTCCTGTATCAGAGGAAGGACACCCAATTATCACCTCTGTCGGAAATTATAGTGTGTCGTCAGTGGCCCTGACTCAACATTGTAGATCTCACCAGTTTCACCTCATTTGTGAATTTGGTGAGGGGTCAGCATTGAAGGATTGTAGCACAGGTATATATACGAGTGCGGCCACGACAAACAGAGTACAAGGCACCACCATGGAGTCCATACCTTGCGGGGAGAATTAAGAGGTCATCATCAACATTGTTGTGACAATATCCACAAAGCATGGTTTTGATATTGTCACAGCAGTGGTTCCCTATGAACAAAGGAATCACATTAACGTGATGCATCAATGAGAAAATCAGTAGGGTTCATGAGAAGGATTCGAATCCTCCTAATGGTGTTCCCTATGTCACGTAAAGGTTATGATCGTGTCAGGAACGCCAAGGCGGGAAGTTCCTTACGTCACGGCATGGTTATTACATAAAGTTTCCTGACGTCAGAGCGGGATTCCTTACCTGTCCCAGCTGGCTAGATCTTACAGGATGGCCTCTTTGTCTATCCTCGACCACCATGTGGTCCTCTTCGTCCTTTCTCCATCTCACTATATGTCTACCTTCATCCACCCTCGACCTCTCCATCGTCCATAAAGTCGTCCGTCAAGTTAACCATATAAGCCATCTCTTATCACCTTGCTTCGTTATATTCTGGAATATCTGGGATTATCTCAGTTCCAGTCAGACTTTACGGAGAAGAAAAGCTAGAGAAAATGGAGAGATCAGGAAGAAAATGGAATTTCAAATTTTCCAGTGCCGGTGGGTATGAGCGAGGTCATTTGTCAAGCTTGAACGTCCACCTTCATTTCTCGAGGCATTAGACAAATTTATAAGAGCAGCGGTGTGGCTTAAGATCGTGAGAGACAGATATGCCTGTCTGGCGTCGGAGTCCGGTACGCCTGTCTGGCGTCGGCGTCGGGTACACCTGTCTGGCGTCGGTTTAGGCTACGCCAGTAGCCTAAACCGTGTAAGTCTCGTGGAAGTCAACTACGCGACTGTAGCTCGGGGATGGACTGGAAACCCCCCCCCCCCCCATGACGACGCCATTAAACCTACCGAGAGAGAGAACACACATGACGCAGAGATGAGCCAGCTGCCCCCCCCCCTCCCCCTCCCCTTCATTATATCGGAGTAAAAATCGCAGCACTCGTGACGGCGATTTCTTCTTTAGCGGGCGCTATCGTTACCGAAAAGCCTAGCCTCGTTATTTGCAAACCCGGTTTAAAGAATATGGACCAAAGGACACTGAAGCTGTCCTACGGGCCAATGCGAGGCAGGGGTTGATGACTCTCATGTTCATCTTGCAGCTGGTATGCTCATACATAATACGCTCGTATAATACACGGTCATACACTATACACCCATACACAACACGTCTCTCAAAGAGATGCAGCTGAAACATCCCTCGCGTCACGCTTCTCAAGAGTGTACAACATAAGTGTTTTTGTAACATGTCAGAGTGTGCAATTGTGGCGATGGTGGGGGATTAGCCTCGTCAGCTTTCTTCCCCCAAGCTCTCCAAGAGATCCTTTGGGTACGTTCTTTTACACCCGATGCCTCGGTTCACCTAGCAGGAGATAGATACCTGGGAGTTACTAGACTGTTGTGGGGTTAGAACCTGGGGAATGTCTGTTTTCGCCAAGGGGGGGAAACCTCGATAAATATTACAAGATTCCCGTCTATGACAATGTTGTGTTGACTAGGGCAGCGTGAACCAGGTGAAGCCTCACTACAGCACGATACACTTTATGGAAAACATCTGAATTCCTGTTATTATTTGTTGGTGCAAAACCCAGGACTTTATTGGCTTTATTTCGTATGTTGTTGTTTGAGGTCTGTATTGATCCGAGTTCAGAAGTACTTACCAGTCAAGTTTACTACCAACATTGGTGAGCTGAGACGTGTGGTGTTCTGGTCGGGGCCACCAGGTGCTGCCTGTCATGGGCCTCCTCCAAGTATCTTAAATCTTGTTTGGAAATTACAATGTGTATTACTTTATTATCAAGTTGTTGCGACGACCAGAGGCTGGGTAATCAACTGTGCTTCCACAGTATACAACGATCACAAATAGATTTGTTATAGAAAGAGCTATACACATGTACGTACGTTCTCTGTGTGTGTCTCTCTCTGAAATGAGGCGTTAAGTGGCCACAATATAGTGTTATATATGGGATTTAAACAGTAAAAGCAGTGTCAGGAACTTTATTTCAAACAATTTCAAGTGTAGTGAGGATGGAATATCCCAGTGGGCGAGTAATGAAGCTCGCCAAAAGAAAAGAAATGTGTAACTAGCTTCACTAGTTACACATTGTTGACTTCACAATTAAGTCAACAAATTAAACTGTTGACTTCACACTGACAAACCTCCCTCCCCCCCCCCCCACACACACACATACATAAGCAACACACGTTCCCTAGAAACGGAAAATTTGCCCGGATATATTTCACTTTTTTTTTTTTTTTTACTGGAACATGACCTGTCGGGCTGTGTTGTGTAGGTAATCCGCGCGGAAAAAGAAATACGCATAGTTCGAGAAGTTTTAATTATTGTGGCGGAATTTCAGGTGGTAAAACATGCAAAAATTTTTTTTTTTTTTCACCTGGCGGCGTCGAGGTAGCAAGGAGGCAACAAATTATCCCTAAGAACACAGAGAAGGATGAGCACATTGTGTTTCGGTGGCGGTGGAAGGGAAGATTTATTGTGGGCGCGCCGTAAGTGCACCACCCCACCCCCCCACCCTCTCCCCCCTCCCTGATATATCGCCCGACTTTCTCAAGATCTACTGTCTCCAACTGCAAGGAAATGCTAACAACACAACCACCTTCCTTCCCCCCTAAAGGCACGTGCTGCTTGAAGTAGCATATAAATCCCAGGAAAACAAACTGTATATTGCTCAAGGACTTTAAGCGATATTTAACCTGATGGTTATCAGAGTTGTGTGTGTGTGTGTGTGTGTGTGTGTGTGTGTGTGTGTGTGTGTGTGTGTGTGTGTGTGTGTGTGTGTGTGTGTGTGTGTGTGTGTGTGGCCGTCTGGGTGTTTAGTAGCGTGTGATAGTTAGTTAGTAAGGGTGAAAATCCTAAATATATCCTTGCGTTGTGTACTCTCCGGATTCGTTGCTTCTTATAGACCATGACGCTCACAAGAGCTTTTCAGTCTCGTATTTTAAATAGCAACAAAAGTGACTTTATATAACAACAAAAGGGTAGTTTATATGATAACAAAAGGGGTTTAATAGCAACAAAAAGTGTTTTATATAGCAACAATAGGGGGCTTCATATAACAACGAAAGTTGTTGACCGAACCACTCACTAGAAAGTGAAGGAACGACGACGTTTCGGTCCGTCCTGGACCACTCTCAAGTCGATTGTGACTTGATAGTTCAGCCACGTTATTGTGACTCCTCGTCTGCACAAGGAAACTTGCTTTATATATCAACATAAGGGAGTGTGTACATACAGGACCTAAAGGTGAAAGTTGAAGGCGCAGTTTTCACGACACTTTCAAGGTAACGCATCTAGATATATTCTTAAGAACAGGTACATATTATATGGTTAGAACAGCCAAGACAATCTAGACATTTTCTTAAGACATATATTTTGTGTTTTAATGATTGTAACACAGGTTTACTGCTTTGGGAATTACCTGTTATATTTTTATTTTGATAAAATAAATTTTGAGATGAAGTTTTATTAGGCTATCGCGTGGAAATTTGCACATTTATTTAGTGTTCGTTTAACTTATTTACTGAATTTTCCGTGGAGAACTACATTCTAAGGAGGGATGCAACAGAGGTGTTTATTTTAATATAAATGTTTCAGACTCAGTAGATCGGGAGGCTCGATGGTCTCAGAGCCCTGAATGTTCATATAGAAGCCCATATAGTCTCAAGCTATATGTGATGACCACGTTACACCACCACCAAGCACACACCACACACCTGGTACACCATATCGTGTCAAGTCTCCTAATTCACGAGTGTGGATTTCCAAATTCTCTAAACTATCTGGAAGCAGTGGAGGCTCAGCTCTTCTCTCTCCGTCTTCTAACAAGGAAGACTAATCTTCATCCTTAGAGAACCTCCTATACCTACTTGAAGAGAGTCACTCTCGCAACAGAAAAAAACTTAAGCACTAACATACCAATGGCAACCAAGGAACTACTGCACCCCCAGAGTGTTCTTCTGGAGTAGCGGTGGCTCTCCGCCGTCCTCTGATCTCGTCTCCCTTTGAGCTATCCACTTAACATATCTTAAACGTGGGTCCTTTCTATCCTGGAATATCTTACAGTAGCATTTTATGTCCCCCCCACCCCCCACGTTGTAACATCACCATCACACTGTCCATCACCATCACACTTTCATGACTGCTGTTTCACTGTCTTCTTCAACACAACACAACAATGATTGCTCGCAGAATTCTCGGCTCTGGTCACTGCAACATTACCATTGCAACTTACCACACAGTACCGTCTGGTGTTCGTGTTCCAGGCCGCAACACTCCTTCCTTACTCAGTCGATTGAGTTGCCTATAAGATGGGGGAAAGATGGAGAGGATAGAGGGAGGTAAACAGAGGGAGGGGGAGGGAAAAGGGAAATGTATTAGCAAAATTAAAGGTAGTCATTATTTGTCTGGTTAAAACATCATCTTTGTACTCTCTCTCTCTCTCTCTCTCTCTCTCTCTCTCTCTCTCTCTCTCTCTCTCTCTCTCTCTCTCTCTCTCTCTCTCTCTCTCTCTCTCTCTCTCTCTCTCTCTCTCTCTCTCTCTCTCTCTCTCTCTCTCTCCTCTCTCTCTCTCTCTCTCTCTCTTCTCTCTCTCTCTCTCTCTCTCTCTCTCTCTCTCTCTCTCTCTCTCTCTCTCTCTCTCTCTCTCTCTCTCTCTCTCTCTCTCTCTCTCTCTCTCTCTCTCTCTCTCATTCATTTCTTCATCTTTCTGGGATGAAATCAAATACATGGGAATTGCTCATAACGAAGGTTGAATTATTCATCGTTTGTGCTCCAGTGTTTTGCTCTCTCCCATTTTATTAGCGTGCCGCCCGCAGCTCCCAGGGACCTCTACCAGAGCACTCTCCCAGAGCACTCTCTCAGAGCACTCTCCCAGAGCACTCTCTCAGAGCGCTCTCTCAGAGCACTCTCCCAGAGCACTCTCCCAGAGCACTCTCCCAGAGCACTCTCCCAGAGCACTCTCTCAGAGCACTCTCCCAGAGCACTCTACCAGAGCACTCCCAGGGACTTCTCCCAGAGCACTCTCCCAGAGTACTCTCCCAGGGACCTCTCCCTATACTCAAAATCTACATATGAATATATATATATATATATATTTTTTGGGGGGGAGGTAAGGGGGGGGGGGGGTAGGGAGGATAGAGTAAATTGGCACAGATCAACGATTCATCGTCGTGTGCCTGGTACGCCCACAACATCGTCGTGTGCTTGGTATGCCCACAACATCGTCGTGTGCCTGGTACGCCCACAACATCGTCGTGTGCCAGGTACGCCCACAACATCGTCGTGTGCCTGGTACGCCCACAACATCGTCGTGTGCCTGGTACGCCCACAACATCGTCGTGTGCTTGGTACGCCCACAACATCGTCGTGTGCCAGGTACGCCCACAACATCGTCGTGTGCCTGGTACGCCCACAACATCGTCGTGTGCTTGGTACGCCCACAACATCGTCGTGTGCCTGGTACGCCCACAACATCGTCGTGAGCTTGGGACGCCCACAACATCATCGTGTGCTTGGTACGCCCACAACATCGTCGTGTGCCTGGTACGCCCACAACATCGTCGTGTGCCTGGTACGCCCACAACATCGTCGTGTGCCTGGTACGCCCACAACATCGTCGTGTGCCTGGTACGCCCACAACATCGTCGTGTGCCTGGTACGCCCACAACATCGTCGTGAGCTTGGGACGCCCACAACATCATCGTGTGCTTGGTACGCCCACAACATCATTAGAGTAATGAAAGGAGTTTATGAATGAATGATAAGAGGCAAAAACTAGAGTTTTTTGGGAGGTTTGAGGTAAAGCAGAAGGTAGAAACGAGGGAGGATTTGTGCGTAGGTTATGAGGTTGGGGGGGGAAGAGGGGGAGGGGGTGGTGGAGGGGGAGAGGGGGGGGGTGATGGAGGGAGAGAGTGAGGGGGGGGGTGGAGGGAGAGAGTGAGACGGGGAAGGGGGGGGATGGGGTGGAACATAGCCAATTAGATATTCAAATACTTGGCTGCCGTCTTGAAGAACCATCTACTTATTCCACCTTCAGCATAAAAAAAAAATCTCAGAGTACCTTAAGTACCGTTTAGGATCAGGTAAGGAATCATCTCCCAGCGTACTCCGTGTACCTCCCACCTTACATCACCCGTTGCCCACGTCACCTGTGAAACAGTGAACAGTCACCTGAACAGTGAAATGGAAGTTAATTCCACCGACAAAAGATACCGACACCAAATAAGTCGGTTGACACCTGCTGGCTACATCTTTACTGGTGTCTCTTGAACAGTGTACCCAAAATTCCACTAGGTGTCGAAACTGACTTGTTACCAATACTTTGTTAATTCATATTCTTGACAATGGTGAAGTTGACAGAACTGGGCGTGGGGTGATGGCTTCCCTGTAGCGCTGACGGTTCACTACCGCATGCTCCCGGGTGGAATTATTTGGCCACGTTTCCTTACACCTGATACGACTGTTCACCTTACAGTGTAAGGTGTGAACAGTCGTTCACCTTAAGCAAGTACCTAAGGCAGCTGTAAATCAGCTGTTCAGGCGTGTACCGAGGCAGCTGCCTAACTAATTTATTAACATGAAACTAATGACAAATCTAAAGCACCTTCTGATTTCACTCTGAAAATCTGTTCTCTGAACTTGAAAGATTACATCACGTCACTGGCTCTCATTAGCGACGTTTCTGCTTGACCGTCTTGGCCGCAGACACCTGATTGACAGCAAGACCATAACCAGCCACACTGCGGTGATCCGCCGCACTTGGCACCCGACAACACTTCTCCATTGGGGAGCTTTAAGCGTGTTTTGACCAATGGCGTGTGTCGTGACTAATGCTCTGGTAACAGAGTGTAGACTGGTGTTAATACTTGTTATTTGATCATCAATATGTGTGTGTGTGTGTGTGTGTGTGTGTGTGTGTGTGTGTGTGTGTGTGTGTGTGTGTGTGTGTGTGTGTGTGTGTGTGTGTGTGTGTGTGTGTGTGTGTGTGTGTGTGTGTGTGTGTGTGTGTGTGTGTGTGTGTGTGTGTGTGTGTGTGTGTGTGTGTGTGTGTGTGTGTGTGTGTGTGTGTGTGTGTGTGTGTGTGTGTGTGTGTGTGTGTGTGTGTGTGTGTGTGTGTGTGTGTGTGTGTGTGTGTGTGTGTGTGTGTGTGTGTGTGTGTTCAATCTGGTAATCTGTGCGTTTTATGAAATTCCTTTTTATTTCACCATAACTTAAATTGAAGGCCAACAAAAACAAGGCTCACGTATAAAATGCATTTACTGATGTTTAATTCAAGAGGGAGTTGATGGGTGGAAAGCCCAACTCTGGCAATATTTCATAAAATTCTGTACCTTGGGCAAGCTTCCATTAATTTTACAACCAAATTTTATTTACGTATGTGGCGTGGGTGATCAAATTTACACAAGGGTGAAGTGGTGGATGGCGGCGATATACAACGAACCATCCACACGGATTTAGATGTAGATACTGTTGGGGGGGGGGGGGGAGAGATAACTTCTTAAAGTTTCCTGTGAAAGGAAACATTGCCTCGGAGCTTGGTCCGACACCTTCCCAGACTCTGGTCGGGTCGAGTGGCAGCCTGGTCGACGACCGGACCGCGGGGACGCTAAGCCCCGGAAACACCTCAAGGTAACCCCAAGGTAAGGCAACTCTGGGAGGTATTGTCTAGCTCCTGTTTTTGTCCTGAGCAAAAGTAACCTGGCGGCGTGGTCTCACGCCTGCCCATGCTCCGGAAAGCAACGCGTAGGTCGTATGACTTGTGTTGAATATGAGAGGAATAACTAAGGAATAGAATAAGGGTGAAGTGTTTAACGTTTTCGAGAAAAGAAAGCTCGATGAGTTAGATTTATGCGAGACAAAGATAAAATGATTTTAAAGTGTGAAGTGGAATGTGGATAATGTTATTAGCCCAGGAGTTGAAAGAGAATGAGAAGAGCAATGTGGAGAAATTATGCATTTTAATGAATAAAGATTGGTTATAAATTAAAAATAAATTATTGTTCAAAATGTATAAAATTCAAGCCTGAAACACTAAAGATGGGGAGTGTTAATACACACGCACCGTGTGACGAGAAATATAAGAAAAACAAGATTACTTATGATAGCTTAGAGAATGAGATTGGTTTGATAACCAAGTATCATCAAATAATTATAATGGGGGATTTGAATCTTAAAGTGGAAATACACCCTGAGAATGATATTTCGTGTGGATATGGTATCAATGACTGTAGACTGAAAGATGTATGTGATGAGCGTACACATAGTACAGGGAAGGATGGAACTGATAAATAGTTTAATTGACGGTACGTTTTGTGAAGCGTAAATATATCTTGGCTGAATGTGGGTGTGGCACAAGGGCAGTGGAGAGGACTATAGGGAGGTTTGGTTCATCACAAAGTTGTGTTTCAAAAGATAAGATCGTAGTGAAATTACAGTATATATACATCCTACACAATCCATATATATATATATATATATATATATATATATATATATATATATATATATATATATATATATATATATATATATATATATATATATATATATATATATATATATATATATATATATATAAACACCAGATGCAGAGGGGCTTTTATTCAAAATGATGTGTCAGCTGTAAGGCCTTATTAAGCCTAACGAGATGCATAGAGCTAGCTGCTTATCAAAGGAAAAAGTGAGGGGAGGTGATGGTGGGGGGGGGGGGGGGGAGACCAGGAAGGTGAGGTGATGGTGGGGGGTAAGACAGGAGTGTGAGTGGGGAAAGGTCATGAAGGTGAGGTGAGGATGAGGCCAGGAAACTGAAGGTATTTTGGCGGGCTTGATATTATTGTGAATAACACCTGGGTAGTGGCTGTTGGTCACCTTTAGTGTGGCTTCTTCTCCTTCTTATACATATGCAAACAAGGTTAAATAGTCCCCAAGCATATATGCGACTGAAAACTCCACACCCGGAGGATGGGTTGCTATATATATACCAACCCATCCTCCGAATTGACAGTACGTTTTAATACTAAGTGTAATAAGTACATTTTCTGACTCATACATAGTACATAATTGCACTTATGGGGCTGTTACATTTACCTCCCCATTTAATTCTCCTCGTTTTCTGTTAAGACACTCAGAATTTTAGGATGAAGTTTTAAAGTTCCGTTTACTATACCCAAGTTTTAAATATCAAGAATTTATTTTTTTCTTTTATTAAACAATAGAGATTTTATACAAAATTTGAAAATATCCTGAGTTACTTTATACAACTTATTGAAATATTTTAGTTTTGTTTTATATGTTTAATAAAACTGTAATATCAATATACCTATAGGTTAAGTAGTAATTGTAATTAAGAAGCAATAAAATGCTTATCTTCAAAAACTAAGACGGTTAGGTGAGGTCGTGGTTTTCTATTCAGCTTTTCAGATAAACTCAAATATTCACAATATATATGACAGTACGATTTAATACTAAGTGTAAATAAGTACAATTCCTGACTGTCATACATAGTACATAATTGCACTTATCGGGCTGTTACATTTACCTCCCCATTTTTGGAGGACGGGCTGATATATATATACCTCCTACCCAGTGCCGAAGTAAGCACCGCATTCCTGAAAATACATTTCAACAGGTGTACGCATACTTGCCGAAACTTTCCAGATTGTCAGATTGAATCTTCACGTTAAGTTTGGAAACTTTGGTGGTACGACCTCCAGAAACTTGACATGTTGTTACATGTGGCGTGACAGGTATCAGATGACCGGCGTGTAAGAATATAGTTGTACGGCTAGACGCGACCATACGTAACTATTCTATTAGTTGTAGTTAGAATAGTAGAATAATTAGAATAGTAGTTAGGTGACGTCATGTCTAGAATCTTTTGTGGTGTTTTGGTTTGTTTTTGAAGTTAAAGCTTAGCAACCTGTAGAAAGGTGGTAATGA
Organism: Procambarus clarkii; assembly: GCF_040958095.1. Taxonomy (NCBI): domain Eukaryota; kingdom Metazoa; phylum Arthropoda; class Malacostraca; order Decapoda; family Cambaridae; genus Procambarus; species Procambarus clarkii. The sequence goes on from NC_091173.1 coordinate 17,668,585, forward strand.
GTTAGGTGAGTAATATCAGGTTGTCTGTGTATATTCTGTAATACAGTTATTCTTACAGAAGTAAGTGGGGGATTCTTCCTTATCAGACGCTCTACCAGTACCTCACAATACAAACCAACTCCTTCAAAGTCTCAACTATCGAAGTAAACAACCCCAGCCGCTAACAACCCCAGCCGCTAACCCCCCCCCCCCCTCATGCTGTGCTCGTGCAAGGTGTGGGCGACCCCAAGGACGCACTTCGGGCCTTGGCGTCGTGTGTGTGTGTGTAATGTTAAATGGTGTTAATCATAAATAATTAATAGTAGTATTTATTACAGTCTTGTGTTTGGTTACGCCTAGAGTATGCTTGGGTAGGTACTCTGGTTCTGTTGGCCCAATTATTTGCATTTTCACTACGTGGACGAAGAGGTGTGATTCGGGCATAGAAAGTGATCGAATATGCGAGAAAAGTTCGGATCTAAAGAGAGGTGGAGTCCGCACCTCTGGTCATATAATCCCTGACCTCGTGGATCATGTCGCTAGATGCCTGTGTAAGCCAGCCTTGTGTGGCGAGCGTGTCACCACACAACTTACACATTCTTCTGAAGCTTCACCTTTATTCTTACAGTCCAGTACTTCTCACATTTTATCGTGTGTGCTTTTTTTAAGCTTTTTTCTCCCCCCATGAAAGTGTAACACAACATGATCCTGTTGTTGGCGATACATGACCTCCCTGGAAACACAAACCGAAACTGTCTATTTTCCGCTTGTTACAACTTGTAATAAAGTTGTTACATCTTGGCTTAACGTGTTTATGACGTATTAGAACGTTGTTACAACTTGCTATATTGGTTGTTATAACTGGTTAGGAGGTGTTAAGACTTGTTCGAACGTTGTACCAACGTCGTAGTTTCGGTGTGTGTGTTTGGCGGGCTGGCTGGCAGAGGCTACAGCATTCACTTCAATATATCGGGTCTTTGGCCTCTCGTCTTATTGACAATAATCGAGGTGTCTGATTCACATCATTTAATTCCTGCTTGTCGCCTCAATTATTATAGAATTAAAGCAAATGATCGTCATGAAAAAACTTCACAAAGACTCACAAAACTTTATGAAGAATTCCTGAATTTTTTGTTCTGTTTGTCAGCATCGTGACGTCATCGTGTTCCAGTGCGGCCCGTTCTCTCTCTTCGCTATTCCGTAAATAATGAAGTTGTTTGGTCCAACCAGAAACGTTCGTAGTCTAGCATCCCAGCTGACCTATCAAGGCCCGTGATTATAGAACGTCAATATTATGGTGTTTGGGAGATTTCGTAACAAATGCGACGTATTATGTGAGAGAACGGGTTGCCGTCCATGTGGTGGGACTGGTCGAAGGGACGGGTCGACGGGGGACGGGTCGAGGGAAACGGGTCGAGAGGACCGGGTCGAGAGGACGGGTCGAGGGGACGGGTCGAGAGGACCGGGTTGAGGGGACGGGTCGAGAGGACAATCAATCCTTCTATGTAGAGTCGACAACCATCGTCACCTTCCATTAAGGTCAGTCTCATCCTTTGCTCTCTTAAGAGATATCCGTATCGTGTAGTTTTACCTTCAAACTTTATTTTCTTGATAATTGCTTACCAGTTTCAAAGGATAACTACATCCACATAACATTTACCACTGGGCCTCATGCGTAGGGCAAGCTTGCGCCAGTTACCCCAAGCTGACTGCAACAAATTGATTCACGTCGAGATCAAACGGGGACTTAAAGCAGGGATGAGCTTGCCTTAGATAAGACGCCCAACTCCATTATACCCTTTTAGGCGCTTTCTCCGATATGGCAGACAACAGCGCGTATCTTTACGGCACCATTCTTGATCTTTCGGATGATATCCTCCTGTTGAGCGGAGGTCTAAACGTTACCTTTCGTCTCGGTATTTACGATGCAAAACAATACTGTTGTTACACTAAGACTTTCCATTCTATCCAAAGATTGTGATTGTAGTTATATGTGAAATCTGCAGGAAGGTCAAATTACCGGACGCTTCAGCTGGAATGTACCACAGTCGTGTGAGAGGGCATAATGTGTGACAAGGAGGGCAGGTTCCCAGGGTATATCACCCAGGGTACAGTACCCATGGGACAGTACCCAGGGGACAGTACCCAGGGGACAGTACCCAGGGGACAGTACCCATGGGACAGTACCCAGGGGACAGTACCCAGAGGACAGTACCCAGGGGACAGTACCCAGGGGACAGTACCCATGGGACAGTACCCATGGGACAGTACCCAGGGGACAGTACCCAGGTCATAGTACCCAGGGGACAGTACCCAGGTCATAGTACCCAGGGGACAGTACCCAGGGGACAGTACCCAGGGGACAGTACCCAGGGGACAGTACGCAGGGGACAGTACCCATGGGACAGTACCCAGGGGACAGTACCCAGAGGACAGTACCCAGGTCATAGTACCCAGGGGACAGTACCCAGGGGACAGTACCCAGAGGACAGTACCCAGGTCATAGTACCCATGGGACAGTACCCAGGGGACAGTACCCATGGGACAGTACCCAGGGGACAGTACCCAGGTCATAGTACCCATGGGACAGTACCCAGGGGACAGTACCCATGGGACAGTACTCAGGGGACAGTACCCAGAGGACAGTACCCAGGTCATAGTACCCATGGGACAGTACCCAGGGGACAGTACCCAGGGGACAGTATCCAGGGGACAGTACCCAGGTCATAGTACCCATGCGACAGTACCCAGGGGACAGTACCCAGGGGACAGTACCCAGGGGACAGTACCCAGGTCATAGTACCCAGGGGACAGTACCCAGGGGACAGTACCCAGGGGACAGTACCCATGGGACAGTACCCAGGTCATAGTACCCATGGGACAGTACCCAGGGGACAGTACCCATGGGACAGTACCCAGGGGACAGTACCCAGGTCATAGTACCCATGGGACAGTACCCAGGGGACAGTACCCATGGGACAGTACCCAGGGGACAGTACCCATGGGACAGTACCCAGGGGACAGTACCCAGAGGACAGTACCCAGGTCATAGTACCCATGGGACAGTACCCAGGGGACAGTACCCAGGGGACAGTACCCAGGTCATAGTACCCATGGGACAGTACCCAGGGGACAGTACCCAGGGGACAGTACCCAGGGGACAGTACCCAGGTCATAGTACCCAGGGGACAGTACCCAGGGGACAGTACCCATGGGACAGTACCCAGGGGACAGTACCCATGGGACAGTACCCAGGGGACAGTACCCAGGGGACAGTACCCAGGTCATAGTACCCATGGGACAGTACCCAGGGGACAGTACCCAGGGGACAGTACCCAGGGGACAGTACCCATGGGACAGTACCCAGGGGACAGTACCCAGGGGACAGTACCCAGAGGACAGTACCCAGGGGACAGTACCCAGGGGACAGTAACCAGCAGAAGTAGTAAGCGCTGGGTGTCGCGCGCCACAATCATTCAGTTAACACTCTTCACTAACGTGTTTACATCACACTCTCCCAGCAATAAAGAAAAGGGAAAGAGTAGACGCTTTTGTTAATATGTTTTTCTTCTCTGTCTTGGTCTGTCTCTTAGTGTCTGTACTCACCTAGTGAGTCCATATTGTATGTATATCTGTTTGTTATATATATATATATATATATATATATATATATATATATATATATATGTCGTACCTAGTAGCCAGAACTCACTTTGTAGCCTACTATTCAAGGCCCGATTTGCCTTATAAGCCAAGTTTTCCTGAATTAATATATTTTTTCTAATTTTTTTCTTATGAAATGATAAAGCTACCCATTTCATTATGTATGAGGTCAATTTTTTTTTATTGGAGTTAAAATTAACGTAGATATATGACCAAACCTAACCAACCCTACCTAACCTAACCTAACCTATCTTTATAGGTTAGGTTTGGTTAAGTAGCCGAAAAAGTTAGGTTAGGTTAGGTTAGGTAGGTTAGGTAGTCGAAAAACAAATAATTCATGAAAACTTGGCTTATTAGGCAAATCGGGCCTTGCATAGTAGGCTGAGAAGTGCGTTCTGGCTACTAGGTACGACATATATATATATATATATATATATATATATATATATATATATATATATATATATATATATATATATATGTCGTACCTAGTAGCCAGAACGCACTTCTCAGCCTACTATGCAAGGCCCGATTTGCCTAATAAGCGAAGTTTTCATGAATTAATTGTTTTTCGACTACCTAACTTACTTAACGTAACCCAACCTAACTTTTTCGGCTATCTAACCTAACCTAACCTATTAAGATAGGTTAGGTTAGGTTAGGTAGGGTTGGTTAGGTTCGGTCATATATCTCCGTTAATTTTAACTCCAATCAAAAGAAATTGACCTCATACATAATGAAATGAGTAGCTTTATCATTTAATAAGAAAAAAATTTGAGAAAATATATTAATTCAGGAAAACTTGGCTTATGAGGTAAACCGGGCCTTGCATAGTAGGCTGAGAAGTGCGTTCTGGCTACTAGGTACGACATATATATATATATATATATATATATATATATATATATATATATATATATATATATATATATATATATATATATATATATATATATATATATATATATATATGTCGTACCTAATAGCCAGAACGCACTTCTCAGCCTACTATTCAAGGCCCGATTTGCCTAATAAGCCAAGTTTTCATGAATTAATGTTTTTTCGTCTACCTAACCTACCTAACCTAACCTAACCTAGCTTTTTTTGGCTACCTAACCTAACCTTACCTATAAATATAGGTTAGGTTAGGTTAGGTAGGGTTGGTTAGGTTCGGTCATATATCTACGTTAATTTTAACTCCAATAACATAAAATTGACCTCATACATAGAGAAAAGGGTTGCTTTATCATTTCATAAGAAAAAAAATATAGTAAATATATTAATTCAGGAAAACTTGGCTTATTAGGCAAATCGGGCCTTGAATAGTAGGCTGAGAAGTGAGTTCTGGCTACTAGGTACGACATATATATATATATATATATATATATATATATATATATATATATATATATATGTCGTACCTAGTAGCCAGAACTCACTTCTCAGCCTACTATTCAAGGCCCGATTTGCCTAATAAGCCAAGTTTTCCTGAATTAATATATTTACTATAATTTTTTTCTTATGAAATGATAAAGCAACCCTTTTCTCTATGTATGAGGTCAATTTTTTTTTAGTGGAGTTAAAATTAACGTAGATATATGGCCGAACCTAACCAACCCTACCTAACCTAACCTAACCTATATTTATAGGTAAGGTTAGGTTAGGTGGCCAAAAAAAGCTAGGTTAGGTTAGGTTAGGTAGGTTAGGTAGATGAAAAAACATTAATTCATGAAAACTTGGCTTATTAGGCAAATCGGGCCTTGAATAGTAGGCTGAGAAGTGCGTTCTGGCTATTAGGTACGACATATATATATATATATATATATATAAACATTATTCCAGCTGAGGTACATTCCAGCTCTCTCTCTCTCTCTCTCTCTCTCTCTCTCTCTCTCTCTCTCTCTCTCTCTCTCTCTCTCTCTCTCTCTCTCTCTCTCTCTCTCTCTCTCTCTCTCTCCCTCTCTCTCCCTCTCCCTCTCTCCCTCTCCCTCTCCCTCTCTCTCTCTCTCTCTCTCTCTCTCTCTCTCTCTCTCTCTCTCTCTCTCTCTCTCTCTCTCTCTCTCTCTCTCTCTCTCTCTCTCTCTCTCTCTCTCTCTCTCTCTCTCCCTCCCTCCCTCCCTCCCTCCCTCCCTCCCCTCCCTCCCCTCCCCCCCTCTCCCCATCTTTCCCCCCCTCACGTTTCCCGCCCCGCGGACGAGGCGGCACAAGGCCCTTACAACACCACACTCAGAGATGTAACTCGCGAAATTATTGACGGAAAACTTCAAAATCTTTTTAGGACCGTGAGAAAGGAAGTTGGTTTCTGTCAGCCGACTGCTAGACGTAATATAGCCAGTAAAGGAGGCGGGGACGGTAGGTAGGTGGACAGGAACAGGAGGTGGACGGGGGCACTAGCAGCGGCAGTGAAGGGATTATGGAGGAATTCCATGGTTAAACTGGCATAAAGAGGGATTAAGGGAAGACACATTGGTCGAATTTGCAGTGTGGAGCTGTAAGTGTAATGGTTGCTTTGTGGGAGAAGGAAATATTCTTTGTCACCTGGAATGTGCCCTCCTTGTCCGCGGCGAACGGCTGCTGGTTGTGTCCGGGGGGGGGGGGGAGGAACTAATTTGTGTTATAGCTGCCAGTTTACATTGTTGAGAATTTGTAGGGAAACTGGCAGTGTATAATGTTATGACGGGGCAATACACTGTTATCACGTGACAATCTTATGAAGCTCAATACATTTATCACATGATAATGTTACAAAGTTCAATACACTGTTATCACGTTTAAGAAGGACAATACACTGCTATCAAGTGGCAATCTTATGAAGGCTAATACACTGTTATCAAGTGGCAATCTTATGAAGGTCAATACACTGTTATCACGTGACAATGTTATGAAGGTTAATACACTGTTATCACGTAAAAAAGCTATGTTGAATATAATGTATAATATATATTTGACATATAATTCTATTCTTCGACATCAAATTCTAAAAAGTCTATGTTGAGCTGGGTTTTGAAGTTCATTGTTCTCCATAAAGCTGGAGATGTGATTCCGAATCACTCTTTCAAAAACTTTAATTAAGTGTGATTGGTAGTGCATCCGTGGGGTTGTTTTTAGCCACTGCTTGTGCAGCGGAGTTGATTTAAGAGCTTTTGGTATCTTCCCTGTATATCCGGACCTCTTTTGTTCTCCATATTATGCTTACATTTGTGTGTGAGCGCGCCCAAACAACAGGCTACTACGGGCTCACTATAGCCCGTGCTGCTTGGAACTTTTTGTTCCATGTAGCGAATCTTAAACAACAACAACCAAACCACTCTGGCATCAAACTTGGTATTATTCGGTTGTGACCCGCCCATACTGACCATTGTAATTAGTTGTGCTTGCGTGGGATGAGCTTGAGCTTCAGCTGTTTGGTTCCGCCTCTCAATTGTTAGTCAGCTGGTGTACGGGTTCCCTGAGCCTATTGGGCTCTATCATATAAACATTTGAATCTGTGTATGGAGTCAGTCTCCACCACAGCACTTACTAGTCCATTCCATTTGTTAACTACTCTGACACTCAGGAAATTGTTGATGTTTCTGTGGAAGATTTGGGCACACACACACACACACACACACACACACACACACACACACACACACACACACACACACACACACACACACACACGGGGCGAAAGAGCCAGAGCTCAACCCCCTACAAACACAACTAGATGAATACACTTTTTGGGAACATTCAGATTAGCTTGGTGTGGCTGTGAGTAACAAGGCGATTGGGTTCTGTAACTACTTTAGTGGTCAATAACCGCATCTCCGTCCATTAATTCCCATCTCCGTACGCCGTTATCTCACCCACGGTGTTCATTACGTGTGCCCGGAGTGCTGAAGATAACCCAACGATCATCTTAGCGCCCAACGAATTGTTCCCAGGAAACAATTTTTCAAATTTTTTCGAAGCAAATAATTCCTGCCAAATTTTGCTAGTTAGGTTACGTTTAAGATGGTTAACGAATTTCTAACGAGTAGACAGACCTTGTAGATAGTAGACAGTAGACAGTAGACATATATATATATATACCCCCTGGCGGCCGAGGCCACAGGAGCGCCCCCCTGCCGCTCCCTATCGCCGGAGCAGTTTGTTTGGCCAAGTATTGTGAGCTTCCGGTAGGCGAGAACCCAACGAGGACCTCGTATACCGAGCCCCGAACACCACCTCCTCGTCCCTCCTCGCTGACAAGAACCTGCGGTCCATCTTTAGTTCTGTCACCTGTCTTAAAATATTGGTGGTGATGTGGCCTTCAAAATATGATCCGTTATGCGCGTGTGTGTATGTCTATGTTCAGACTGATCGATAACACTTATCATATTAATGCCGAAGTTGTAACCACCTAGTTCACTGCGGTTATACTTGGGCAGTAGGTCTTCCCTGAAGCGTAATTGGTTTAAAATTCTCTCTCTCCCCACCCCTCTTTTTCTTCACTACTACCATGCCTGCTCCTCTCTCTCTCTCTCTCTCTCTCTCTCTCTCTCTCTCTCTCTCTCTCTCTCTCTCTCTCTCTCTCTCTCTCTCTCTCTCTCTCTCTCTCTCTCTCTCTCTCTCTCTCTCTATCTCTCCCTCTCTCTCTCTCTCTCTATCTCTCCCTCTCTTTCTCTCTCTCTCTCTCTCTCTCTCTCTCTCTCTCTCTCTCTCTCTCTCTCTCTCTCTCTCTCTCTCTCTCTCTCTCTCTCTCTCTCTCTCTCTCTCTCTCTCTCTCTCTCTCTCTGTCTCTCTCTGTCTCTCTCTCTCTCTCTCTCTCTCTCTCTCTCTCTCTCTCTCTCTCTCTCTCTCTCTCTCTCTCTCTCTCTCTCTCTCTCTCTCTCTCTCTCTCTCTCTCTCTCTCTCTCTCTCTCTCTCTCTCACTCTCTCTCTCTCTCTCTCTCTCTCTCTCTCTCTCTCTCTCTCTCTCTCTCTCTCACTCTCACTTTCCCTCCCCCTCACCCCTAAGCAATTTAATTCGCGCCTCTGCATGATAATACTTTTACCTACGCTCAGTTTATCCTTGAAATTGCCTCGGCCACAATACCTGTTTGCTGTGATGCTGAGTTATTCATTATGGCTGGACTCTTTACTGCATGGCTGGATTCTTTATAGCATGGCTGGACTCTTTACTGCATGGCTGGATTCTTTACAGCATGGTTGGACTCTTTACAGCATGACTGGACTCTTTATAGCATGGCTGGACTCTTTATACCATGGCTCGACTCTTTATAGCATGGCTGGACTTTTTATACCATGGCTGGACTTTTTATACCATGACTGGACTCTTTATACCATGGCTGGACTTTTTACAGCATGACTGGACTCTTTATAGCAAAGCTGGACTCCTTACAGCACGTCTCTACTCTTTACAGCATGGCTGGAGTCTTTATAGTAATGCTGGACTCTTTAAAACAAGGCTGGACTCTTTACAACAAGTATGGACTCTTCACTGCAAGGCTGAACTCTTTATAGCAAAGCTGGACTCTTTACAGCAAGGCTGGACTCTTTACAGCATGGCTGAACTCTTTATACCATGGCTGGACTCTTTATAGCAAAGCTGGACTCTTTACAGCATGGCTGAACTGTTTACAGCATGACTGCCTAATCTCCAAATTATTTCAATCTTATTTTGTATGTTTTACATTGCAATAAATGTTCTGATGTCAAAAAAATATTTAAAAAATAATATTGATATTGTTTAAAATATTTAAGCCAAATATTAAAACATTTTTAGTCGATGAGAACTTCATTTACATAGGCTGAGCACTGGGGCAGATGTGTGCCTAATGACAGGTGTGTACATGACAGATGTGGGAGTGTGGTAGGCTGGTATTATCAGTAATATGGTGACCACTAAGACAGGTGTGGGAATGTGGTAGGCTGGCATTATCACTAATATGGTGACCACTAAGACAGGTGTGTACATGACAGGTGTGGGAGTGAGGTAGGGCTGGCATTATCACTAATATGGTGACCACTAATACAGGTGTGTACATGACAGGTGTGAGAGTGTGTGGTAGTGCTGGCATTATCACTAATATGGTGACCACTAAGACAGATGTGTACTTGACAGGTGTGGGAGTGTGGTAGGGCTGGCATTATCACTAATATGGTGACCACTAAGACAGGTGTGTACATGACAGGCGTGGGAGTGCGGTACAGCATCACTGGCGGCAACAGAGACGGACTCTTCACCATTGACCAGCGGTCAGGACTCATCACACTGGCCGCTCCCCTCGACTACGAACTCCAGCCCAAGGTCAGTACACCCCTAATAGGTCACGTTCTTTACGTTATGGTATCTAACGCTGCAAATGCCGCGTTGGTTACCATGCCGTGAAAACTCAAAACCCAGAAGTAACGTTTTCAGTGGCATATATGCCTGGAGACCATTCAGACTTGTTCGCATTTGTGTTCCTCACATGTGCCCCAAAGAATGAGGTGATTTGATAAAATACCATGCCCAAAATTACCAACCGAGTGCCGGCGGGGGGATGGAAATAGCCTCGGCTACCATCCTCTTTTGTCCGGTCGTGTTGGTCGAGTGGTTAAGGGATCCTGTACATCAGTTGCATTGCTTCTGGCAGTATGGGTTCGAGTCACTTCTGGGGTGTGAGTTCATATATATATATATATATATATATATATATATATATATATATATATATATATATATATATATATATATATATATATATATATATATATATATATATATATATGTGTGTGTAAGTCCGCGTTATCTAGTCTTTTAATTTCAAACAGTATTCCAATTAGGCAAACTAATTATAACCTCAGCACTTTCCAACATCATTAGGAAAGGAACGCAAATTAGATTTTAAGATTTAAGGCCTTTCGACGCCACGATCATTAAGATATAATCTTCCTTTGTTTCTCTGCTTCAAGAATATTTTAATCCGAAAGAGTTCAGATTAGGAATATATATATATATATATATATATATATATATATATATATATATATATATATATATATATATATATATATATATATATATATATATATATATATATATATATCTACGGAAGAGTAAGAGCTAGCTCTATATTCCCCACCTAATAGCTGTCTTGTTTCTACTGTGTTTAATTGTATCTTTGCCAAATGTGTCTCTTAAGCTGTTAATGGGGGCATCTTCCACGATTTCTTTTTTCACTGCAACCCACTTACAGACACCTGTTCTGGGTAGCACAGGTGTCGTTATTGGAGGGCGGCATCTTAGAGGATCCAGCTCTTATGACTGTATAAAAGCATGAAAGTATATATTATATATATATACTATATACTTAAGTATAAAAATGTTTATACTTTCATTCCTCATGGGTATGAAAGTGTTATTTTCTGATCAATTATATCTCCAGTGTATAGAAAAGTAGTTATTATTTTCCCTCTAAAGTTTGTTTTGGCCTTTGTTTCCTCAACTTAGGAAGACGTCTTGAAAGTACCTGAACTGCAGACTTACTCAGTAATGTATCTCAGCTCTAGATAAGTTGTCGGCAGCCTTCAAGTACCTTCAAGACAGCTTAGGAAGATGTCTTGGAGGTACTTGAGGCGAAGGTCAGAGCAGAGTTTTGAGGGGGGAAATAACAGTCAATGTCTATTGCTTAGTGGCTACGAAGGTAATGTCTTAACCCATGTAGTCTCAACTCTGTTCATGACGGTTAGATCTGAGCCAGAATATTTGTTCATATACAGTTACTGGTTGTTCATATACAGTTACTGGTTGTTCATATACAGTTACTGGTTGTTCATATCCAGTTATAAGACTGGTTACTGTTGAGGACAGTACTGGTTACTGTTAAGGGGAATATTGGTTGCTCTAGTACTATCCTCATTAATGATTTTTTTTGAGCGCAGCATTTGAGGGTAATTACGGACAATGTTTATTTATTTAATTTGCTCGAAATGCTTTTTGGCAGTTAAGAGGGCAATTTTAGGAGACCCACAATTCACCTGGTGGACCTGTTATCATTTTTACGAGTTTCACGTGTGTATCTTTGGTGACGTAATATGCTGTTTTATTGATCATGATAAAATATTACTGATGTGATAAAACAAGGTGTTTTAAATGCTATCAGTGATGTGTGTCATGTGCGTGTTTGAGGACCGGAGCTGTGGAGGTGTGGTACCAGCATCCTTTGCCCATAGACACACTCGGCTCCTGAAACCGAGGCGTTTTATCATGACTTATTCAAATTAAGCAGCGCGCTCAACAAACTGTTAGAGTAATTTTGGCATAAATGTGCACTGGAGACGGTTTAAAGGAGCGCCGCTCTGTTTGAGCGCCCACTCCTGTATCGAGGCAAGTGATAACCAATAGCAGGTCTGCCGATAACATTCGTGGCGCCTTTGTCCAGGTGGAATTTCTCAATTAACTCTCCTGAATGATATTGCCCTCAAATTCTCCCACAAGAAGATGGGTCATGGACCCGGGACCTAGAATTGGAGTGTCTGACGAACTCACCGCCGCTCCGACCCTCTAACGCAATTTACGCTGAGATGCCTATTTTTGGTCATTTTTTTACGTTGGATGAAGTTCAGTAGAGGTATCCTGTCTCGCAGCGCAACCCATCCTCGACTCAAGTCCATTACATCCAGCGGTCGACCCCACAGACACATTTATAAATTTTTACATGCTGTTCATTCAAAACAGGATTTTTCTCAAATGTAAATTAATATTATAATATATTAACATATTGGGCATATATAGGCATAGGTTAGGTTAGGTATTAAGATTCTGTTGGCGATTATTTGTATTTGTAGTACGTGGGTGAAGCATTTATAGCGTTGTGGTTCGAACAAAATTCGTCAGTGGCAGTGTGTGTGTGTGTGTGTGTGTGTGTGTGTGTGTGTGTGTGTGTGTGTGTGTGTGTGTGTGTGTGTGTGTGTGTGTGTATTTAGTATTTGTCTGCAGAATCGAGCTATAAGCTCTTAGTCCTCGCCCTTCTAACCAATCTTCTTTTCCTCTATTATATCTACTTCATATATTTCTCTCTTAACACACGCACACACACGTCCCCAGGAAGCAGCCCGTATCAGCTGTCTAACTCCCAGGTACTTATTTACTGCTTAGGAACAGATGCACCAGGGTAAAAGAAACTTTGCCCATTTGTTTCAGCCTCCCCTGGGAATCGAACCCGGGCCATTGGGACTACGACCCTCGAGCGCTCTCCACTCAGCCGCGAGGCCCCAACCTCGTGTGTGTGTTTTTATTATGTCAGAGTTACTCTGTTCAGAAGCTCTGCTCTGCTGCTTCGTTGGGCTGTTCTACTCTGCTGCTCTGCTTAGCTACTGCTGGAATACGAGTCAAAAAGCTGGATGTTAACTCCCCCTGGGCTAGTACCAGTGTCTTCGAGGATCGTTAATGTCTTTGGAGGAACAAACTTGTTTTGGTATGATAAAATGTAGTTTAAGTGTAGGAGACACACCAGAGAACAGCTGGTTAACGTCCATGTAGGGGTGAGACTGTTGCTAGGTGTCCCCTAGTGCAGGTGTCCCCAAGTGCAGGTGTCTCCTAGTGCAGGTGTCCCCTAGTGCAGGTGTCTCCTAGTGCAGGTGTCCACTAGTGCAGGTGTCCCCCCTCACATGTGTCCCCTAGTGCAGGTGTCCCCTAGTGCAGGTGTCCCCTAGTGCAGGTGTCCCCTAGTGCAGGTGTCCCCTAGTGCAGGTGTCCCCTAGTGCAGGTGTCTCCTAGTGCAGGTGTCCCCCCTCACATGTGTCCCCTAGTGCAGGTGTCCCCTAGTGCAGGTGTCCCCTAGTGCAGGTGTTCCCTAGTGCAGGTGTCCCCTAGTGCAGGTGTCTCCTAGTGCAGGTGTCCCCCCTCACATGTGTCCCCCTAGCGCATGTGTCCCCCCAACTCACAGGTGTCCCCCGTCACATGTGTCCCCCGTCACATGTGTCCCCTAGTGCAGGTGTCCCCCGTCACAGGTGTCCCCTAGCGTAAGGGTACCACAACTGCCGTATATTCAGTTGATTGTTGCTGGTGCTGCCCTTTTCGTCTCCGCTAACGTTGAGCCACAGAGCACTCTCCCCTCTGGTTTGATCATACCCCTTGGGTATGGGTGCCGAGTCTTGTGAGCCTGGCCGAAAAATGTGGCTAATATTGTGTTTATTGCCCTAATGACTTGGTTGTTACGGCTCCTTTTCAATGATTGATCACCCAGTCGCGTCTTGGAAATAAAGCAAGGAAACCTTTTGGTAAAGCTCGCCTGTTTTCCGAGGTTCACAGTATATTAAGGTTGCTTTTACGCTCTGGAGGAAGATGTGAGGATAATGTTTCTCTCCTGATGGATGCATCTCACCTCTCATGCTTCACTGTTACCTTCACATTCTGCATAAAATTGTTAGTAGATTGGCTTGAGAGATTCGGGTTATATATATATATATATATATATATATATATATATATATATATATATATATATATATACATATATATATATATATATATATATATATATATATATATATATATATATATATACTCTGTTGAATTAGCTATTTTTATCCCAGGTTTATCTTGAACATTTAATCTCGGCACAGTACCTTACCGAGGCTGGCCAACACTCCACCTTCTCCAGCAGCTCACATCCTGCCACGTCATTTAAGACACGGAAACAGAGAGAAAATATTACATTAGGGCCCAGATATATTTTCTCGGAAGGTTCAGTGTTGGTCTTGTAGCGCCTCGTGGAAGCTCTCAAGGATTTACGATCACCCGTGAAGGTAAGAAAATCTGGCGGCTGTCTTAGTATCACATCTATTATTTCTTAAGGAAATTTCTTCCTAAAATGTTGCTCGGCTTTTGTTGACTTGGCGGGCTAATGTATAGAGAGGATTTTATATCCTATACCCGCAAGACGTTGCTAATGCTGATCGCCCTTGCTGGCAGTATTTTTGATGGTGGAAACAAAAGGAGATCGAAGGGTAGCTAGGCATTAATTTAGGAGGTTAACGTATTCCAGAGGAGATTAAGGCTATAGATTTTCACCAGAGGAATGTAGCAGTTGCGAAGTTCGATTCCACCACGTTACTGTGAATAGGAACGCTTCACCTGTCTTGTAGTTTATAAATTCACTGGAAAACCGTGGGTTTTAACTGACATTATTACCTCGAAGCTAAAATTGGTTTACTCTTTAGTCTCGGCATTGTTGTCTTGTGCAATATTAGCTGTGTCTCAGCATCATCTCTCATGGATATTTTCCATGAGAATTTTCATCGCCAGGGAGATGTTTGCGAGAGTAAAAAAAATACTGTCATCCGTAAGTTTTATTCTCGTGATCAGGTCATTCATTTCGATCTTGTATTTAAAGTCATTGATCTTGATAATGGATTTTAGGTACTTAAATTTCATCATTATTTTAAGGTCATTTCGTGGTTGTTGCAGCATTATCATGCGTCAGATAATACCAGGATGCGTCAGATAATACCAGGATGCGTCAGATAAAGCAGGAACGCGTCCACCATCTGCACCCGGCTCCAGACTTGCTTGTTAAAGGCACTGTTTTTAATTATAGTGAAATTGGAAGACTCCCGTGTGTGTGGGCCATGGTTGTGTTCACCGAGGACTCGAACGACTGCGTTGTGTCACTTCTAAATCGCATTTTCTGGTAGAAAATAGATGATAGAAATTGGACTAAAATATTCTATCCTCGTGTCTGCATATATATATACAGTATGTCCTATGGTCCTATTGAGCAAGAGGACCCCTGACCCCCTCCACTTTGACTTCTTCTAGGGTCGTTAAGCAGACTTTTTTTATTTACCTAACCTAAAGTTTAAGTTAATTGAATATTTATACGGTGCCAGTGATAATTTGATATCTCCAAAGAAAACAATAATGGATCAATTAATGACGAAATGATATCGCTGGATAAACTATTGGTCCTAATCCAATCTAACGAGTGTTGGACAATTTAACAACTCACATCGTTTGAACCACCAATAATAACCTAAGGTAACCTAAGGTAACTATTGAGTATTAAGCTACATGCTAAAGTAATAATAATCATCGGTGCATAAACAGTTCTTGGATCTTGCTTCATTCATGTGGATGGATGACACAAACATTCCGTCATCTTAAGAGTACTACATGATCCCAGGCGGTAAAGCAGGCCTTAGTCTGACGTTTATTAAATCCGAGTGAAATGTTGTGAGTACATATGTTGGCCAGATTAATATGGGGAAGGAGAGGGGGGTGGGAGGTGATCTCCCACAGTGCTGGGGCTGTCTCCCAGCTTCCTGTCTCCCAGCTCCCTGTCTCCCAGAGAGTTCTCACGGGGAAACAGGAGAGGAGAGTATTTGAGAGATTTCACAATGTTTGTAGTGGTAGTGATTGGTGTCCAGAGAGTGAGCTTCTTGCAATTCTTGTTCTCACCACGTGTGTGCGTTCATTGATGATAATGCAGCGCGAATGAGTTAAAAAAATCGCTTTTTGACGAGTAATTAAGTTTGTGATAACATGTAATTAGCATAAACTTTTGTCATGTGTGTGTGTGTAATCAACCTCTTGTGTCTGGCACACATACTTTGCCGTTATTAATATTTTTATTAATGTTAGTTTCGCTTAGTCGAAAGTATTAGGTGTACGGCCACCAGCGGCAGGTGATGATGACCCCTGCAACTGCTCTATGTCCAGACTGCAACCCCGTTTTATTACACATCCCCGTGCAACCTATCGTCTAACCACCCAATACGTCACATTTTTAATGGAATCGACCAATCCGTTAAAAATACGATATAAAGTAAACCATTTAAAACCACGAAAAATATTGTTGATGTTTTCCGAAATTGTTAGGTGGGTTGTTAGGGTTCGTGCGTTTCTAGTTAGGTAAAACAGTTGCATTTTTTACGGAGTGGCGGATGGAGAGAACAGAGTAAACGATGGTGGGGACGAAGAGCAATTGCAACACGTTCTCGCACTTGCTTATAGTCAATATCTTGCTTATGAATAAGTGCATATGTGACATACTAATTTATTGTGAATATTTGAGTTTACCTTGAAATGCTGAATAGAAAACCACAACCTAACCTAACCTTCTTAGTATGTTATATATTACAATTAGTACTGAACCCATCTTGAGGTTATCTTGAGGTTATCTTGAGATGATTTCGGGGCTTTTAGTGTCCCCGCGGCCCCGGTCCTCGACCAGGCCTCCACCCCCAGGAAGCAGCCCGTGACAGCTAACTAACACCCAGGTACCTATTTTACTGCTAGGTAACAGGGGCATAGGGTGAAAGAAACTTTGCCCATTGTTTCTCGCCGGCGCCTGGGATGTGTGCTGTCAGCTCGGCCGACCGGCTCCCTATACCTATATTGATATTACAGTTTTATAAAAATAATAAAACAAAACTAAAATATTTAAATAAATTGTAAAGTAACTCAGGATATTGTCAAATTTTGTATAAAATCTCTATTGTTTAATAAAACTAAGAGGAAAAGTTAGTGCCTTGAAAAAAATATGGCTTGGAATATGCCACGTATATACGTATTTATAAGCGAAATAGTGACCATAAGCAATAAGTCATATATGTGCTGTCTTGTGCGAGAGCAGGTTGCCAATATATACATGTAGATGGACGCATCGCTTGACACTGTACAGTGGCGCCATCTTTTATCAATAAATACAGTTACAATAGGCAAGATTATTTTGGGTCGTGTCTGGCACAGCAGTCACGTGAGGGGCGTCGTCTCGGAGCCCTCGCCGAGCAGCGAGTTTTGTGTGTTCTTAGTAAATTGCAGCCCTGTTCTTAACTAGATTCAGTTAGGGTTCCCCCACCCCCCTGTTGGTAGGATTTATTGGTGCCTGTCACTGCTCCAGTCAGGACCAGTTAGCAGTCTGGTAGTGGTCAGGTCCAGCTTGATGCCTCACCACCCCAGATGGTCCAGCATGATGCCTCACCACCCCAGATGGTCCAGCATGACGCCTCACCACGCCAGATGGTCCAGCATGACGCCTCACCACCCCAGATGGTCCAGCATGACACCTCACCACGCCAGATGGTCCAGCATGACGCCTCACCACCCCAGATGGTCCAGCATGATGCCTCACCACCCCAGATGGTCCAGCATGATGCCTCACCACCCCAGATGGTCCAGCATGACGCCTCACCACCCCAGATGGTCCAGCATGACGCCTCACCACCCCAGATGGTCCAGCATGACGCCTCACCACGCCAGATGGTCCAGCATGACGCCTCACCACCCCAGATGGTCCAGCATGACACCTCACCACGCCAGATGGTCCAGCATGACGCCTCACCACCCCAGATGGTCCAGCATGACGCCTCACCACGCCAGATGGTCCAGCATGACGCCTCACCACCCCAGATGGTCCAGCATGACGCCTCACCACGCCAGATGGTCCAGCATGACGCCTCACCACCCCAGATGGTCCAGCATGACGCCTCACCACGCCAGATGGTCCAGCATGACGCCTCACCACCCCAGATGGTCCAGCATGACGCCTCACCACGCCAGATGGTCCAGCATGACGCCTCACCACCCCAGATGGTCCAGCATGACGCCTCACCACCCCAGATGGTCCAGCATGACGCCTCACCACCCCAGATGGTCCAGCATGACGCCTCACCACGCCAGATGGTCCAGCATGACGCCTCACCACCCCAGATGGTCCAGCATGACGCCTCACCACCCCAGATGGTCCAGCATGACGCCTCACCACGCCAGATGGTCCAGCATCACGCCTCACCACCCCAGATGGTCCAGTACTGAGAGCCAGCCTGGTTGATCAACCAGATCATTCGACCAGGGGGAAGAGTCGACCATTCCCCCTGGCTTATAAGACCAGTGGCGTTAGTGACCTCCCCTTCTGTGCTCACCTCTCACACAAGAGGAAACATGCACTCTCTTGAACATTATATTGTAACATGTCCCATATTGACTGACTTTCGCCCTCCTGGGCTGAGGTATGCTGAACTCTAAATACTATATGAATACTGGAACACTTGATGATATATTGGATTTGTATCCAAGATTGACTATGTAATGCATCAGTTATACAATGTATGTGATGTAAGTATAACCTTAGCTTGTAAAAGCACCTTAATCACAATCTTAATAACACACTAGTGTTATTAAGTGCTTAATAACACACTAGTTTCTATAGCAGCTATCTTACCCCTGTCAAAGTAGGAGAGACATAAATGTATGTGCATATAGTATTTAATAATAAATAATATTTAAATATTTATTATTTAATTTATTTAAATAATTTTATTTATTAAATTTAAAGGATTATATTTGGATAAAACTACGAGGTAGTCTTCTGAAAACAGTTTTCTGAAAACAATTTTTAGAAAACAGTTTTCTGTAAACATTTAACGTTTGTCTTCCTTACACATTAAAAATTTTATGCACATTTTAGCTATCACAATAACGTCTAATAAAGGATTATATTTTGATAAAACTAAGAGGTTTAATCCTTTAGTTGTTGCTATTATTTTGTGCCTAAATGTGCACCGAAATTTTATTGTGTTATGAAGACAAATGTTCACTGTTTCCAGAAAACGCTTTCCAGAAAACTGTTTTCAGAAAACTGTTTACTGAATTTTTTTTAGAGAACATTTCTCTGAAAACAGTATTATGAAAAATTATTCCAGAAAACTTTTCAGAAAACTTTTCTAAAAGTTTTAAAACTTTCTACAACCTGTTTCCCGACAACTGTTTTTAGAAAACTGTTTTCAGAAAAATGTTTACAGAAAACCTTTCAGAAAGCTGTTTTCAGAAAAATGTTTTTAGAAAACTGTTTTCTCAAAACAGTTGTAAATATCCACACATGACTGTGTGGATATATATATTCATAATAATATTATCACTAAACTCATTGTGTGTTTAGGTGAACTAAACATTAATAATGACTTAAAAACACTTGATATAAACATAGACGTCAAACATTACTACAAATGTTGTGTTGTGTTATTAAATACATCCAGTTTGGTAATTAACATAAAGCTGTTTTAGTTTAAACAATGAACAACTATTTTTCTTGCGGCGTTGCTAATGTCAGATTTCCTTACCACATATTCCAGAAACAAATATCATAAAACGTTTAATAAGGATTCGAACCCTCATCAAGGCTCCTGTGGATTTTCTCATTGATATATCACGTATATCATATAGTGTGAAACCCAGGTTAGGCTTCAGCGGAAGCCTCTGGATCCTCGTAGATGCAGTAGCACGCCAGGTTACAATTCTTTTAACCATGTCGTGGTACATGGTTGATTAGAACGCGTCTGAGAACACTCGGCGCATAGGTTCAAACCCTCATCAAGGCTCTTGTGAATTTGTTCGTTAAATAAAATTAGTTTTATAATTGGGAGTCTAAAATAGCAGCAGCAACGCTCCAGGTCTGCGTGATGCGAGTAGCGAAAGAACTTAATTGCGTTTTGTTTAAAAGAAACCAATGAAGAACCGGCGTAGTGCTCCTGAAGGAGTCTATTACAGACATTATCCCTTTGCCAGCCGATATTACGTCCCTATTGCCCCGAAAAAATGCAGACTGTAGAGAGGTGAGTTTGTTCGTGCGAGGTGAGGGCCTCGCTTAGTTGAGGGCTTCGCTTAGTTGAGGGCCTCGCCTAGTTGAGGTCCTCGCTTAGTTGAGGGCCTCGTTTTTTTCCAATTCGTACTTTTTCTTAATTTCGGTTGAAAGACAATATTTTTAATTACAGTGCATACTGCTGCAGTCTTACCATTTATCCTAACCTAACCTCTGCATGGCTACTCTGATTGGGTGCGGATTGAGCCCTGATTGGATACTGGTCCATAGGCTGCCGTGCTGATTGGATACAGAATAAATGTACCTCAGCAGTGCTTGAACTAGTCCAGTTATTACACTAGTTAGTTATAGTCCAGTTATCATAGCCCGCTCTCAAATAGGCCAGAACCCCCGGCGTACATGTCAGAAATTCACTCACAATATCTTGGTTAATTAGGTTTTAATTATTTAGACAAGATTGTGGCGCCAATCTCGAGAAAGCGTTGCCCAATCTCAGTTATGTTGTTGTCCAAATATGGAAAAAACAATGCCAGGTATATATATTGACTATTATTCTGCATTTGCAAACTAATTTTGAAATTCATATTATTCATATGAATATTATTATTACATTTTTTATTATTGGCATTTGTGGTTTTGTTTCTTGCTTGCAAGTTGCTTGTTGCAAGCTTGAGCTTGCAACACAGTACACAGAATCACAGTACAGTGATCACTGAATCACAGTACAGTGATCACTGAATCACAGTACAGTGATCACTGAATCACAGTACAGTGATCTGCTTCTCTGGACGGTTTCTCGATTTGCAACTCCGTGTATAGTATCCATGGAATTTTTTTTATTATTATTATTATTTTCTACCACAGACGTGGCCACACACTTACAATGCTAACCAGCATATATACATTTTCTTCTGTCCTCCATGGACAGGGTTAGAGATGTGTTAAACATATAGTTCAGGGTCCATGGAAGTGTTGGGTTGAATGCGTATCGACCTACGGAGGGTTAAGGCAATTTCAACAGCCTTACTGATCAACAAGAAACCTTTACTCCTGAATATAGTTCAAGACTAAAATGAATGCTCAGATTTTATACACAAAAAGATTTAGTACTCCTCTATGAAAACAAAACACCTATGCCTCCTTGGATTAATTATTTGTATTAATTAATCAGCAACTATATTTTAAAGCCAATTCAACAAATATATGTAATTACAAATAAAATATGAATGTATAAATATTGAAACAAATCAATTATTCATTCGTTCCATATTGTATTAATTTTTACAACACATTAATTGCTTTTGTTAATCCGTCCCTTCAACTGTGATATATTCAGTGCAGGTCTTTCCTTCACGTTCGTGCCTACAGTCACGTGACCAGCTGCCATTAGTATGTTGACGCCAAGATTCGCTGGTCGAAAACATTGTGTTGCTCCCTCTTCCTTATATTCGCTCTGAACTTACCACACACTAGTCATGTCGGCGGTAACCAACACTGGCACGTTCATGACTTAGAGAATAATCAGACTAATTTCATGCAAGTAATTGGAAAGCATGTAATTTGTTATTTATATCAGGTAATACGATCAAAAGTATTATAGTATTAATTATACTATAATTAGTATAAAAGTAGTTCGATCAGTGGTAAAATTATCTGAAGTAATACTATTGAGTGTTTTTGCGCCACTTTTGTTATAAGGAATCTTGCAGTCTGCAAACTTACCAACACTGCACGGTGTAGAAGGCCCAACAAGATTGCTAACCACAACAACGTGGGTAGTAACATATCATTCACTTGGACCACCGGAGCCTCGAACTCTGGACCACAAAAGCGGAAGCCCACAGTTCTACCACTATGCACTATGAACACCCACAATCCCAGAGACACACAACCGGTACCGAACTGGGGCTGAAGCCTTCCCCTGGAGTGCCATTAAATATGAAGGTGTTGAGGCGGTCCGCGGGCTGGAACACTTCAGTGACCAACACCTCCAAGGTTGAGCACTTGAGAAAAAAGAACATTTGTCGCCCGCCTTGTTTTGTGAGGTGGATACCTTTTGTTATTTCTCACTTGAAAGTTGTTTTGTACAAAGAAGTCTTGAGTTGTCTGTGGTACTGGGAGACAAGCAGTCCTGTGTGGATTTGTCGTTAGACTGGTAATAACTATACTCACAAGATGTGGAATTCATCACACAGTTCTTCCCTATTTTGGTGGGATTATATTTAAATAGGCACTATCATACAGGGTTAGGTTAATTCAACCATTTTATTTGTGACCTTGTAACCTCCTGTGCTTTATGGCTGGGCTGCATAGTTCTCTTCCTCGGATATTAGACAATCGTCTATATGGCGGTAACCGTGAACCTGTACCATGGTTTCCTGTTTGGGGGGAGGGGGGGGGGAAGGGTCGCTCTGGACTGTGATATTGCAACAGCTCGTTAATGATGCAAGACCAGTTCCAGTCGTTTTGTAGTCAGTTTTTTCTCTGTTGCAGTTTTGGCTATCGTGTTTGAAGCGGTTTCGCGTTATTGCATTTTATAACGTAATAGAGCCATAGAGACGTTAGAAAGAATTTTTTCAGTGTCAGATTAGTAGACAAGTGGAATGCATTTGGCAGTGATGTGGTGGAGGCTGACTCCATACACAGCTTCAAGTGTAGATATGATAGAGCCCAGTAGGCTCAGGAACCTGTACATTAGTTGATTGACAGTTGAGAGGCGGGACCAAAGAACCAGGGCTCAACCCCGGCAAGCACAACTAGGTAAGTACACCTATCTTACTCAACACGTTGCGAACGTGTCCACGTGGCCTACGGGCTGGTACCAGGAAAGAGAGATAGAGACAGTAAGAATTCGACAGAAACAGAGACACACACAAACATACAGCGACAGAAGGACAGCGGAAGATAGTCATACAGAGAGAAAAAACAGAAAAAAATATAGTCATACAGAGAGAGAGAGAGACAGAGACAAGTGGAGAGACTGAAATACACAGACTGGGTCGACCCGGGGTGCTGGATACCCCATCTAGAGTGTATATGTGAATATCTGTCTCCTTCCTTCCCTTCCATTCTCCCTCCCATTTCTCCTTCCTCCTGTTCTCTCTCTCTCTCCCTTCCTCCCATTCTCTCTCTACCTCCAATTTTCCCTCCGTCTTATACTTTCTCCCTCTCATTCTTCCTTGTACCCTGTTCTCCCTTCCATTTTTTCACTCCTGTCTCCAATTTTTTTTTCTCTCCCCCCCCCCCCCTCCCTCTCTCTCTCTCTCTCTCTCTCTCTCTCTCTCTCTCTCTCTCTCTCTCTCTCTCTCTCTCTCTCTCTCTCTCTCTCTCTCTCTCTCTCTCTCTCTCTCTCTCTCTCTCTCTCTCTCTCTCTCTCTCTCTCTCTCTTTCTCTCTCTCTCAGAAGATGCAGTATACATGACCAACATACAACGTAACCACAACGTATTTTTTACTATTGTTATTTTGATGCAACATTGTCGCAACTTGATGGGTACATTGTGTGCGATGATCAGCTCAAAATCCGTGGGAAAAACTCTATGGAAAACCATACCTCCATTTCAGACTACATAGGAGTCGTTGGTGGTCGCAATAGGAGGTCATCCTCCTTAAGGATGGGCATAGGGGTTGCCCTCGACCTGCCTTTGAGGAAGCTCAGATGGTCTTGTGTCCACCACAGTCCAGGGGCCAGATTCACGAAGCAGTTACGCAAGTACTTACGAACGTGTACATCTTTCCTCAATCTTTGACGGCTTTGGTTACATTTATTCAACAGTTTACGAGCATGAAAACTTGTCAATCAACTGTTGTTATTGTTATAAACAGCCTCCTGGTGCTTCGGAGCTCATTAACTGTTTAATAATTGTAAACAAAGCCGCCAAAGATTGAGGAAAGATGGACAGGTTCGTAAGTGCTTGCGTAACTGCTTCGTGAATCTGGCTCCAGGTTGGCAAGGCCCGGCATGCGGTTATGTGTGAAGTAGTGTGAGGGGTAATTGCAAGACGTGATCGAGCCTCCAACCTGGGACAGATGAACGGACATTCAATGTTACAGTTATAAGAGTGCTAAATGAACTCTTATTCCTGACAATATGGCATATTGAATACTATATGAGGTACCCCACAGTGCCCTGGCCAACCTGGTCTCTGTCTCTCTGTCTTGCTCTGTCTGTCGCTGTCTCTGCGAGTCTGTCTATTGCTGTAGTCTCTTGTTTTGTGTCGTTGTTTCTGTCTTTCTCTTTCCTGGTACCTGTCTGTAGCCTGCATGGACCCTTTAGTAATGTATTGTATAGGTAGGTCTGGCACTCAGAATAGAGTGAGTGATCTGGTTTAGGGAATGGGAACGTATGATATTGCGAATACATATTACAGGAAAAGTATGATACAATGTTTATGAATATTTTTTAAAGACATCAATGCAGAATGTTTGTTTTATGTTATTGTAAAAAAAATAAAATAAATAATTCAGACTCCAGTTACCTTGATATTCCTTGATTAGTTGTGGGATGGGTTGTCAGGTGTGGGATGGGTTGTCAATTTGTGGGAAGTGGGAAGTTGTCAATTTGGCACTGTGTCAAGTGACGCTCGTTATGCCAAACTCGACCCGACCATGCTGGGCACATGCCCAACTGCATTTACTTGGAAGAACAGACATTCTAATCTATATATATGGATATTCGTTCGTAAAAAAATATTTTTTTGTAATGGTGATATTGAAAGGCACAAAGATGTTAATTATTTTTTACATATTATGTTTAACTTTCTATTCAACATACAAATTAATTTAGGGATGAATTTTAATATAATATTTTTTCTACAATTAATTTTGTTTTGTTTAAATTTCCCTGAGCACATGCTGTTACAGCCACTATTCCTCTCCTCCTCCATTATATACAATGCAACAATGCTTTTTCTTTCCTTTTGTTCTTCGAAAGTAAAAGCATTCTTTGTGGCGTTGGGCTCAACGTTGCATCCCTGTTATAAAATTGATGGCGACGTCTATCTCCCTACCCTTTCCATTTTCTGTGTCGGCATCAGTAACAAAGGTTCCACGGGTTACGGTTATAAACCTCTCTCTCTTTGTAGTTGAAGAGACACCGTTCCCTCCGTGTGGCTAAATGAACAACGCTACCACCAACACCCGTTCATCCCTGAACTGTTTAACTCCACACCATTCCCCTCGAGAGAGAGAGAGAGAGAGAAGATTAAGCCACCCAAAAGGTGGCATGGGCATGAATAGCCCATAAGTGGTGGCCCTTTTGAGCCATTTCCAGTATCAATAGATGATACTGGAGATCTGTGGAGGTGCGACTGCACCCTGCGTGACGGGAGATGTCTCCCGTCCATTCCCCTCCCTCCCCCTCTTAACCTATAGGTCCACCACACCCCTCTGGCTGAACTGTTTGGTCCACCCCTCCCTCAACTGTTGAGGCTACTCCCTCTTGCTTCCCTGCTGTTGGTCTACTCTCATCATGTTAGTGATGAAGAGTGACCTCTTGGACAGCTCGCTCCTACTATTTTTGTCACCTCGGTTTACTAGGAATTCTGGACGTGTTCATAGAGACTTGTCGAGGTTTTCTTTGATTAGGGAAAAGTTAGGTTAGCGTGTTTTAGGCAAGCTTGTCCTTCCAAGTGTTCACTCACTACACTTGTTGCACTTTCTAATTGAATTGTTGCATTACTATTGTTATCATTGGGAAAATGTGGAATGTTCTTCGAGGATTAACTTTTGAAATATCCGAATTATGAGCTATTTTTTCCTTATGGTTGTTGATATGTTGAATGCAGCCCCATGGGTGCTATTTGAATACAGGTCATTAGTGCGTTGTTATACCGACGTAGTATATACTTAGATGACATTACTAATATTGTACAAACAGAGTAGAGATGTTCCCCGTGAGTCTTGGTAGACGTTCTCCACCTGGAGATTTATTCTAATGACCGGAAGTGTCTGGAAGGTGTCCTGTAGGAAGGATTGTGACTGGTTGTCGTTACTGGCCATCACCAGCACTGCCAGTCACCAGGAGACACTACATTGTTAAGCGCGCGCTTGAGCGCTCTGATGACTGAGACTCAAGAGCGTTGCTGACTTCTCCAGGTAGAGAGGGGAGGGAGGCTGAGAGGGATGGGGTTATCTTCTGCAGGTAGAGGGGGGGGGGGAGGGGAGGCTGAGAGGGGTGAGGTTATCATCTCCAGGTAGAGGGGACTGTGAGAGGTCGGGGTTATCGCTGAGAAATTGGTTGTGGTGGTCTAGGCAAAGGGCAGAGTAGGACAAGCAAACGGTAGAAGAGGGAGTAATTGAGTATAGGTACCCAAGGGGCTACCGTATAGGGTAGAGAAGATAGGTAAAGGGGGGAGTACCCCTAGGGTACAGGTTGGAGAAGAGGGCGAGGGCATATATTAAACCAAGCCTATAAACACAGCCACACAACACACACTCTGACACATGGATCTGAACTCCTAGGGGATGAATTCTCCACTAAAGTTATCTTATATATCTGGACCCGGATTCACGAAGCAGTTACGCAAGCACTTACGAACGTGTCCATCTTTCCTCAATCTTTGACGGCTTTAGTTACATTTATTAAACAGTTTACAAGCATGAAAACCTGCCAACCAACTATTGTTATTGTTATAAACAGCCTCCTGGTCCTTCGGAGCTCATTAACTGTTTAATAATTGTAAACAATGCCGCCAAAGATTGAGAAAAGATGAACACGTTCGTAAGTGCTTGCGTAAATGCTTCGTGATTCCGGGTCCTGGCACTACGCAGCTCCGTACTTGTTCTTTAAGTTGGTACAAATTCTAACTTAAACAAATAAATTAAGATGTTGTATCTTTACAAATCACAGGATGAGAGAAGTTTGGTCGTGATGGGCTGACATTACCCAGGTCGAGCCTCGTTCTGGCAACAACACTTGAAATCAAGCGATGGGGGGAAGTTGTGGCATTCAGTTTTCTTCAATATCATGTTGTTAAGGTCGCTGTTTGAATTGTGTGGGGGCGGGGGGGGGGGGGGTTCTGGGGAAGGGTGGGGGCGGGGGGGGGGGTTCTGGGGAAGGGTGGGGCTGGGCTGGAGGTGTTTCTAGGGTGGGGTTGGGTTTGAGGCATGGTTCTAGGGTGGGGCTGGGTTTGAGGCATGGTTCTAGGGTGGGGCTGGGCTTGAGGCATGGTTCTAGGGTGGGGCTGGGCTTGAGGCATGGTTCTAGGGTGGGGCTGGGCTTGAGGCATGGTTCTAGGGTGGGGCTGGGCTTGAGGCATGGTTCTAGGGTGGAGCTGGGCTTGAGGTATGGTTCTAGGGTGGGGCTGGGCTTGAGGCATGGTTCTAGGGTGGGGCTGGGCTTGAGGCATGGTTCTAGGGTGGGGCTGGGCTTGAGGCATGGTTCTAGGGTGGGGCTGGGCTTGAGGCATGGTTCTAGGGGTGGAGCCGGGCTTGAGGTATGGTTCTAGGGTGGGGCTGGGCTTGAGGTATGGTTCTAGGGTGGGGCTGGGCTTGAGGCATGGTTCTAGGGGTACGGCTGGGCTTGAGGCATGGTTCTAGGGTGGGGCTGGGCTTGAGGCATGGTTCTAGGGTGGGGCTGGGCTTGAGGCATGGTTCTAGGGTGGGGCTGGGCTTGAGGCATGGTTCTAGGGTGGGGCTGGGCTTGAGGCATGGTTCTAGGGTGGAGCTGGGCTTGAGGTATGGTTCTAGGGTGGGGCTGGGCTTGAGGCATGGTTCTAGGGTGGGGCTGGGCTTGAGGCATGGTTCTAGGGTGGGGCTGGGCTTGAGGCATGGTTCTAGGGTGGGGCTGGGCTTGAGGCATGGTTCTAGGGTGGGGCTGGGCTTGAGGCATGGTTCTAGGGTGGGGCTGGGCTTGAGGCATGGTTCTAGGGTGGGGCTGGGCTTGAGGCATGGTTCTAGGGTGGAGCTGGGCTTGAGGTATGGTTCTAGGGTGGGGCTGGGCTTGAGGCATGGTTCTAGGGTGGGGCTGGGCTTGAGGTATGGTTCTAGGGTGGGGCTGGGCTTGAGGCATGGTTCTAGGGTGGGGCTGGGCTTGAGGCATGGTTCTAGGGTGGGGCTGGGCTTGAGGCATGGTTCTAGGGTGGGGCTGGGCTTGAGGCATGGTTCTAGGGTGGGGCTGGGCTTGAGGCATGGTTCTAGGGTGGGGCTGGGCTTGAGGCATGGTTCTAGGGTGGAGCTGGGCTTGAGGTATGGTTCTAGGGTGGGGCTGGGCTTGAGGCATGGTTCTAGGGTGGGGCTGGGCTTGAGGCATGGTTCTAGGGTGGGGCTGGGCTTGAGGCATGGTTCTAGGGTGGGGCTGGGCTGAAAGATTCAATTAGCAACAGTACAGTCCACAACAGGAAAGTATAATTTTAGTATACTAAAAGAAATGTACTATGTATCGTAGTGGTAGAGCTTATATATAGCGTCAAACGGTACACAGAGGCAACACAGTAATACGGTACACAGAGGCAACACAGTAATACGGTACACAGAGGCTACACAGTAATACGGTCCACAGAGGCTACACAGTAATACGGTACACAGAGGCTGCACAGTAATACGGTACCCAAAGGCTACACAGTAATACGGTACACAGAGACTACACAGTAATACGGTCCACAGAGGCTACACAGTAATACGGTACACAGAGGCTACACAGTAGGACGGTACACAGAAGCTACACAGTAATACGGTACACAGAGGCTACACAGTAATACGGTACCCAAAGGCTACACAGTAATACGGTACACAGAGGCTACACAGTAATACGGTCCACAGAGGCTACACAGTAATACGGTACACAGAGGCTGCACAGTAATACGGTACCCAAACGCTACACAGTAATACGGTACACAGAGACTACACAGTAATACGGTCCACAGAGGCTACACAGTAATACGGTACACAGAGGCTACACAGTAGGACGGTACACAGAAGCTACACAGTAATACGGTACACAGAGGCTACACAGTAATACGGTACCCAAAGGCTACACAGTAATACGGTACCCAAAGGCTACACAGTAATATGGTACACAGAGGCTACACAGTAATACGGTACACAGAGGGTACACAGTAATACGGTACCCAAAGGCTACACAGTAATACGGTACACAGAGGCTACACAGTAGGACGGTACACAGAAAGTGGCTTCCGAGCAGGACAACTTTTCAAGTCTTTGTTTGATCGCTTTGATTGCGAAACCCAAGCAAAGTTTTTCAGGTTCCAGTTTTGAAAATTATGTTCCTTCAACTTTGTTTTCCATTCCTGTTACGTTTTTGTGTTTATGCAGATGTGTGTTTTTTGTATGTATATATCTGTATGTGCGCGCGCGTATGACTGCACTTGGGGAGTGTGTGTGTGTATGTGTCCGTGTATCTTTACACACATGGGTACAGGAACAGATGACTTCTGACTCCTGTTGGGACACTTAGAGCATTCTCTTCCCATAGCTCATGATAAACCCTGCCCATTAATTTTCCGTGGAACGCCACTCGCTAGTCGGTTTACAACCAGGTACTCAATTACTGCTGGGTGAATAGGGGCGAACTTATTTAAAGGATTGGTGGCTAGTCAATCGACCCTGGCGGGGACTCGAACCCAGACCATTTCACTCCCGAGGCGCGGCACGATTATTTTATCATTGTGGTTGCCAGGGACTGTGCGCGTGCGCCTGCATGCGCACTCGATGCTTCACATTTCATAAAAACATAATTTTTGTTTGGCCTAGAATGCTTATATGAACTCTAATATTCAGAACTCGTGGCGAGTTATTCAATTAATTAATTTATATATTTTTATAGTTTTATATATTTTTGAAAATATATTATGAAAAAAATAGTTTTTGTTTAGAGTTGTCAGTGCGTCATGCGTCATGGGCTGCTTAAGAGTTGTCAGTGCGTCACGCATCATACGCATCATCGTACGCATAAATGAATATGCGTACGAATTCTCTGATTTCCATAGAAGTTGGCGAATAATTCTCTACACTACGACCATGTTGGTCGTCTCCCTGCTGGAGTGCACGACCATGTTGGTCGTCTCCCTGCTGGAGTGCACGGCCATGTTGGTCGTCTCCCTGCTGGCTGCTGGAGTGCACGACCATGTTGGTCGTCTCCCTGCTGGAGTGCACGACCATGTTGATGATTTCTTATGCCCTCATTCCTCACCATAAAGCTTATCTCGTGCTTGCTCTCTCATTCATCATCCCTTCCGTTATCTCTCTCTCTCTCTCTCTCTCTCTCTCTCTCTCTGTCTCTCTCTCTCTCATCCTTTATCTATTATGTCCCATATCCCATAACTCACGACAATCTTCTTCCATCATTCTTATCTGACAAAATTTATTGCATTATATTTTCATACGACATTTTATTGGGAGCTCCTTTCTAATATTTCACTTCGTAAACGTTAATCTTCCTCCGCTGCTTTCATGAAAATTCTTTTAAGTTATTTTTTTCTATCTCTGGGGGGTAAAGGGAGGACTAAATGCTTCAGCTTTGTAGATTTTTGTGGGTTCGAGACTGTTCGGGTTCATTTAGGCATTAGTTTGTGCTCATTTAAGGCTTGGTTCGTGTTCGTTGCTGAGGGCTTGGTTCGTGTTGTTGAGGGCTTGGTTCGTGTTGTTGAGGGCTTTGTTCGTGTTGTTGAGGGCTTGGTTCGTGTTCGTTGTTCAGGGCTTGGTTCGTGTTGTTGAGGGCTTGGTTCGTGTTATTGAGGACTTGGTTCGTGTTGTTGAGGGCTTGGTTCGTGTTGTTGAGGGCTTGGTTCGTGTTGTTGAGGGCTTGGTTCGTGTTATTGAGGACTTGGTTCGTGTTGTTGAGGGCTTGGTTCGTGTTGTTGAGGGCTTGGTTCGTGTTGTTGAGGGCTTGGTTCGTGTTATTGAGGACTTGGTTCGTGTTGTTGAGGGCTTGGTTCGTGTTCGTTGCTCACGGCTTGGTTCGTGTTCATCCAGGACGTGATTCATAGCGAATGGTGGCATTTGGGTCGTGTCACGAAACCATTCAAGAGGCGCAGGAACCATATTTGTTACTTTACCTTCACGTTACCTTTGTAGTGGTGAAGCCAAACCTTGGCTAACTGTGCACGCGCCTAGATGTGCTTTACTGTGTGAAGCATCAGCACCCTAGCGCCGTATTTCCAACCCCCGGTCAGTTAATGCAATTTCTTTGTTTCTAACTCCGTTTCCTGGCATCCGCTCGGCTCAGTTGGATCTCTAGCATCCACTTCCCTCCCCTCGCCCCTTCTACCCGCCTAGTCTCAAATAATTTTGAACTTTGTCTCTTTATCCACTGTTATTGTGCCTGTGATTTATTACGGTGTTATCATGTCTTCCTTCCAGTGCGGGGAGGTTTTGCCCTCACCCTTTGAGTCCCCTCAGTTTTAGGATCACTAGTCGCACGTTACTGAAGGTTTTAGTGTGTGTGTGTGTGTGTGTGTGTGTGTGTGTGTGTGTGTGTGTACTCACCTATTTGTGGTTGCGGGGGTTGCGCTCTGGCTCTTTGGTCCCGCCTCTCAACTGTTAATCAACTGATGTACAGATTCCTGAGCCTACTGGGCTCTATCATATCTACATTTGAAACTGTGTATGGAGTCAGCCTCCACCACATCACTTCCTAATACATTCCATCCGTTAACTACTCTGACACTGAAAAAGTTTTTTCTAACGTCCCTGTGACTCACTTGGGCACTCAGTTTCCACCTGTGTCTCCTTGTTCGCGTACTACCCGTCTTAAACAGTTTATCCTTATCTACCCTGTCAATTCCCCTGAGAATTTTGTAGGTAGTGATCATGTCTCCCCTTACTCTTCTGTCGTGTGTGTGTGTGTGTGTGTGTGTTTTCTTACTCCCATGACCCAATAAGTTTGAGTTATCATGTTGCTCTTCCAATGTGTTCATTTATAAGGGAATAACGGTAAAAATGTTGGCAATGCGGAAGGTTTGCCATGCACAAAGAGCTGTCACCGAGAAATTTGAGATGTAAATTGATGCAGTCAGCCGCTGAAACCAATTTGCCTTGTTTTTTGTCGTGTCACGCCGGGATTCGAACGCCTCATCAAAGTAGTTGTTTTGGGCCGTGTTCCCCGCAATAAACAACTTCAGCATCAACAGAATCTCGTATTTGTTTCAAAAGGGTTACCACAAGGGATGACTTTGAGGGTGTTTAGTAGTCCCGAGATGGAGGAGTCTGTCTCAAGAACCATGACTTAGAGGTGAGGGTAGAGGTATAGGACGGTGAGTTGAGGAATATCTTGGTTATCTTGAGATGATTTCGGGGCTTTATAGTGTCCCCGCGGCCCGGTCCTCGACCAGGCCTCCACCCCCCAGGAAGCAGCCCGTGACAGCTGACTAACACCCAGGTACCTAATTTACTGCTAGGTAACAGGGGCGTAGGGTGAAAGAAACTCTGCCCATTGTTTCTCGCCGGTGCCTGGGATCGAACCCAGGACCACAGGATCACAAATCCAGCGTGCTGTCCGCTCGGCCGACCGGCTCCCAAAGTGTAGTAAAGGAAGTGTAGAGACATCACACACAGTCAAGCCGTTGCTAAAGACACCGTCGCTTTCCTTGTGAATGTTTTGAAGATACAATATCGAAGAGAGTTTAGTGTAAAGTTGTGTGCTGTTCTAATGTGGTTTCTTTTTGTGTGAGTGAAAATCTAATTTGCTATTTTTTTTTAATTTGTAAATAATTATGCCGCGTTACCTCTAATAAAGAGAATTTTGATACATGTATCACCGTTGACGAAAATAAAAGCATGTTATTACTTTCTGAGTCTTTGTTGTAAATTTTGCCTAAATGAGAAGTGTAAGTTGTAGGAAATTATACGAAGACGAAGGACCTTCTGAAATTGACTTGCCAAAGTATTTGTGTGTGTGTGTGTGTGTGTGTGTGTGTGTGTGTGTGTGTGTGTGTGTGTGTGTGTGTGTGTGTGTGTGTGTGTGTGTGAGTGTGTGTGTGTGTGTGTGTGTGTGTGTGTGTGTGTGTGTGTGTGTGTGTGTGTGTGTGTGTGTGTGTGTGTGTGTGTGTGTGTGTGTGTGTGTATTTACTATGTGATTCCGCAGAATCGAGCTATTAGCTCTTGGACCCCGCCTTTCTAACCAGTCTACTCGTCCTCTATTATATCTACTACATATATATTTATCTTACACACATCCCCAGGAAGCAGCCTGTAGCAGCTGTCTAACCCCCTAGTTACCTAATTACTGCTAAGTGAACAGGTGAACCAGGGTGAAAGAAACTGCCAATTTGTTTCCGCCTCCTCCAGGAATCGAACCCGGGCCATTACGACTACGGACCCCGAGCGCTGTCCACTCAGCCGCGAAGCCCCCGTGTGTGGTGTGGTGTGTGGTGTGTGTGTGTGTGTGTGTGTGTGTGTGTGTGTGTGTGTGTGTGTGTGTGTGTGTGTGTGTGTGTGTGTGTGTGTGTGTGTGTGTGTGTGTGTGAGAAGGCTGCTCCTCCGTGTGGGTGCGTGTTAATATCCTGTGTGTGTACGGTTGTCTTGTGAACAGGTAGTATGTGTTACACCCACGCGGGTGTTACAGGTCACATTGTGTACTAGTAACCCTACGACCTTTAGTCCAGTTGTGTGTGTGGGTAGCTCTCGTTATCCTCTGCTCCAACCACCGCTCCTCCTGCTGATAATACCACCCACACCTTCTGCCCCCCCCCCCCCAGCCTCCACCACGGCTGGTGTGGAGGCACCACTACCTCCAATTAACTCCCATTACCTGTGCGCCCCGCTCTCTTGTGTTGTGGACTCCTTGTTAGTGTTGCGGCTTGACCGCTCCTTGAAGCATTTACGAATTATAGTATTCACGGGAGCCGTGATGAGGTTTCGAACCTATGCCACCGGGTGTTCCCAGACACACGGTCTAGTCGACTACGCAACGACAAGGTAAAAATAATTGCAACATAGGGAATTGGGGGGGGGGAGATTGTGTGAAGCCCTGGTTTGGCTTCAGTGGAAGCCTCGGGAATACTCGAGGGTGCAGTTGTTGCCTAAGTTGCAATTCTTTTACCATGTGGTGGCGTAGTGGACTAGTGCGTGTATTATGGGAACACCCAGCGCGTAGGTTCGAATCCTCATCACGGCTCCTGTGGATTTTCTCATTGATATATCACGATAACGTAATATATCCGTGTAATTATGGTATTAGTAAGAATATTGCATTGATAAAATACACAAAGGAACACAATACAGTGTTGTTAGCCGGTACATTATTTGTATATTAAGCCACTAAGTGTGGGACTACGCCAGACCTCCTCCCCACGTGACCTGCCGCTAGAGAATGTCTCACTGTAAACTCATATAAAAAAACTTTCTGTAAACAAATTATATATTGCTAGAACCTGTTTTTTGTGCAGTAACCCCGAGGGTGATGGACAGTTCTTCCCGACACACATGATGTTATAGGCTGTGTTCTCCAGTGTTGTGCGGAGCTCTGTGTTGTAGGGTCAGGTGGCCCTCGTGCAGGGGGGTGGCGGAGAGGAGAGGCCAGGCGCGGAGGAAGGAGAGGAGGGAAGGAGTAGGGAGAGATGAGGAAGGGGAAGAGAGAGATGAGGAAGGAAAAGGGAGAGATGAGGAAGGAGTAGGGAGAGATAAGGAAGAATGCAGAGAGGAAGAAAAATGCTGTATTTTTTGTTTTCAAATCTATTATTCATAAAATTATTTTTATAGCAGCCCATCATGCTCCTAAATTGAAAGTATTTTACTTTCTATTTTACTATAAAGTAAAAAAAGTACTTTCGGCCACATCGAAAGTACAAATATGTCGTGATAGACCACCAGAAAGTTTACTTTTCTATTACTGAACTTGGACAAACCGGAAGATATTTTACATTTACGTTGCTAATTAAACCTAACCTAACCTAACCTAACCTAACCTAACCTAACCTAACCTAACCTAACCTAACCTAACCTAACCTAACCTAACCATCACCGGCCTATTACACGCTATCTCACGCATGATATAGTACATATATGTGCTATACTAGGTCTAGGCATATTTAAGTTTGGTTTTTGCCTTTGATGTTTTCCGCAGAAAACATTCAATATAAAATATTACAAAAGTGGCTTACTGGGGCTCCTCCATACGGGAACGATGGATCTCATAATTACACAAAGAACCACCAAGACAGGAAATGGGTTGTGTTAGGATGACATGTTGATGTAGGAGCTCAGGATTCCTCCCAGGGCCGCCTTGAGGACACCCTGGCATATCTTGTTATATCAATATTATCGTCATTGATTTGACGAGAATTATATACGTTATCTCCCACGGTTCTGAGTATGCGGAGGGGAGAGAGATAGGCGGACAGACAGACTGTATTTCCGTCTGTCTCTCTGTCTGTCTCTCTCTCTCTGTCTCTCTCTCTCTCTCTCTCTGTCTGTCTGTCTGTCTCTCTCTGTCTCTCTCTCTCTGTCTGTCTCTCTCTGTCTCTCTCTCTCTCTCTCTCTCTCTCTCTCTCTCTCTCTCTCTGTCTCTCTCTCTCTCTCGCTTGAGTGAATACACACTAATACATATGAAGGCGAATACGGACACGGTCATATATAAACAAGAGGAGAGCAGACTGTCAAAGAGAGAGAGGTGTACCCAGGATGGTGGTGGTAGTGGTGGTGTTGACGCTGGGTGCTGTTGATGTTAGGGTTCGATAGTTGTGGTGGTGGTGGTTGATGTTGATGCTAAGGATGGTGGTGGTGGTGGTGGTGGTTGATGTTAGGTGGGGGTGGTGGTGGGTGGTGTTGACAGTAAGGAGGTATATAAGAGACAAGACCTTTAAGAGGCAAGTCGTGGCCCCTCATTCTGGTGGTCCAGTTCCTGATGTTGCTATTGACACGACGCTGGGTGCTGCCGTGGCCCTGTTTGTTGCTGGTTGTGTTGCCGCAACGTTTGTTGCTGGTTGTGTTGCCGCAACGTTTGTTGACGAAACGTTTATTGCTGTATGTGTTCACGGGGACTCCCTGGCCTCTGGAGGCCACAGGCCTCCGACCAGCAAGATTCTCTCATTAGCGCATCAATCTTGCATTCGTTGAACTGACGCTGGCGAACATTCCCCTTTCAGCTAGACCCGCTTATTCTTTGCCCTCGTTCTTGTAGAGTTGACAAATGTGGCTACCCTTAATAATGCCCCCCCCCCCACCTCCGCGGGGCAATACTCATTATTGCCTCGCCCGCCTGCTCGCACAACTGGCACTGATAGTGCCCACTCCGCCCACCCACCCACCCCCATAACACTCCCCCCTTCCTGGTACAATCATTAATGCTTCGCCCGCCTGTTCGTAGAGTTGGCACTGGTGGCCTTCCCAAGCTACGCTCTCATTAGTGCCGCGCTTTCTGTTTCAAAGGATTTTCAGTCGGGCTGTAACGAGCTTTACCAGTAGTCATCACCCCGGAAGATGGTGGCAGCCCATATGACGCGCTCTTTTGGTCACGTTGCTGCCTTCGTAGATGGCTTCATGCTGGTTTGTCTCGCTGCTTCATGCTGGTTTGTCTCGCTGCTTCATGCTGGTTTGTCTCGCTGCTTCATGCTGGTTTGTCTCGCTGCTTCATGCTGGTTTGTCTCGCTGCTTCATGCTGGTTTGTCTCGCTGCTTCATGCTGGTTTGTCTCGCTGCTTCATGCTGGTTTGTCTCGCTGCTTCATGCTGGTTTGTCTCGCTGCTTCATGCTGGTTTGTCTCGCTGCTTCATGCTGGTTTGTCTCGCTGCTTCATGCTGGTTTGTCTCGCTGCTTCATGCTGGTTTGTCTCGCTGCTTCATGCTAGTATGTCTCGCTGCTTCATGCTGGTTTGTCTCGCTGCTTCATACCTGCTTTCTGATAGTGTAGTTTACTATCTCTAAATTTATTTTACATTATCTGAATGGTAATTAAGAAATATATTTATCAAACGTACATGATTCAGTCAAACTGATATCTCTATCAATAAAATAGAGAATGTCTATCTGCCTGTCTGTTCCAAGTAGAAAGCCAGAGGCTTTCTGTTAGCCTCACAAAACTTTGCATCATGAAACATGAAGGTATGTGCGTGTCATAGGCCAGCCAGCGGTTGGCCCAAGTACCAGTCTTTAAGAAAATTCGGCATCTATAGTTCCCCCTATTCCCCTTCTGCGATTTTGATTAGATCTGAAATATAATCAGGCATTGTGTTTTCCATAGAGTTTTGATTCTTACTTTCGCAAATAAATAAATAAATAAATAAATAAATAAATAAATCACCCGCTGCGCATTTTTATGTTTTATTGGAAGACGAAGCACGTGATCCATTTGGGCCACAGTGTTATTTTTATGAAATAGAATGAGAAAGAAAGGGAATGGAAAAGGGGGGGGGTTAGGGGGAAGAGAGAGGGGGCGGGGGTTGGAGAGAAGGGAAGAGCGATTAAAGAGGGGGAGATTGGCAGAGACAATGTCTCTGTGAATTCTTTATAAATTCTCTTGAATTCTCTGAGAATTGTGAATTCTCTTCCCTCTTTCTCTTCCAAGGAGATGGGAAGAGAGAGAGAGAGAGAGAGAGAGAGAGAGAGAGAGAGAGAGAGAGAGAGAGAGAGAGAGAGAGAGAGAGAGAGAGAGAGAGAGAGAGAGAGAGAGAGAGAGAGAGAGAGAGACAGGGAAGGGTTGAGGGAGACCCGGGCGCACCCGGGTACCCCATCTCGTTTACAGTAACACATAAGTAGCCAACAGTTCCAATTTTAAGGTAAATGTGGGGGTCTAACCCCGGGTGTTGAGTATGGTAGGCGCACACGCTACCGCTGCCCCAGGAGCAGGTGGCACCTGGGCCCCGGAGGTGACACCTGGG
Source organism: Procambarus clarkii (assembly GCF_040958095.1). Classification (NCBI taxonomy): domain Eukaryota; kingdom Metazoa; phylum Arthropoda; class Malacostraca; order Decapoda; family Cambaridae; genus Procambarus; species Procambarus clarkii. Next base: position 17,706,545 of record NC_091173.1, read on the forward strand.
GCCCCGGGGGTGACACCTGGGCCCCGGAGGTGACACCTGGGCCCCGGAGGTGACACCTGGGGCCCCGGGGGTGACACCTGGGGCCCCGGGGGTGACACCTGGGGCCCCGGAGGTGACACCTGGGGCCCCGGGGGTGACACCTGGGCCCCGGGGGTGACACCTGGGCCCCGGGGTGACACCTGGGCCCCGGGGGTGACACCTGGGCCCAGGGGGTGACACCTGGGCCCCGGAGGTGACACCTGGACCCCGGAGGTGACACCTGGGGCCCCGGAGGTGACAGCTGGGGCCCCGGGGGTGACACCTGGGCCCCGGAGGTGACACCTGGGCCCCGGGGGTGACACCTGGGCCCCGGGGATGACACCTGGGCCCCGGAGATGACACCTCGGGCCCCGGAGGTGACACCTGGGCCCCGGAGGTGACACCTGGACCCCGGAGGTGACACCTGGGCCCCGGAGGTGACACCTGGGCCCCGGGGGTGACACCTGGGCCCCGGAGGTGACACCTGGTCCCAGGGGAGTGACACCTGGGCCGACTGCCTCTGTGGGAGGTGAAGCCTTGCCTAATGAACCTTTCCAATATGAAACATCACCTAATTAGACATTTCAAGCTGCTCGCGACAGATTATCGCTGTCGGAGCCATTCAAAGTTCAGGGCTAAGGTTTATGAAGCAGTTATACGCGTCCACTCACGAAACCTGTACATCTTTCCTCAGTCACGGTGGCTGTGTTTAGATATATTAAGTAGTTTTTTCAGCTCCGAAGCACTATGAGGTTGATCATCACAATAATAACCGTGGTTTGCGATGTTGACTAGTTCGTACGCTTTAATAAATACAGACTTAAGGTGACATGATCGTGGAAAGATGTATAGGTTTCGTAAGTTTACATGTAAATGCTTAATGATGCAGACGATGAGTCACATTACCGTGGCTAAAGTAAGTTGACCAGACCACACACTAGAAGGTGAAGGGACGACGACGTTTCGGTCCGTCCTGGACCATTCTCAAGTCGATCGACTTGAGAATGGTCCAGGACGGACCGAAACGTGGTCGTGTGTTCACCTTGTGGTGTGTAGTCTGGTCATCACGTGACCCAGATCATTGTGCAGCAGAAATATGGCCCATCACCACTCAGACGCTCAGTAATAGCACTGGGGAAATCCTCCTGCAAAAATATAGCCTACTGGTGATAATTTAAGTGATAAACATTCATTCTGAAAATTCCCAGGAAAATCATTGCAGCACACCACTCCACAGTGGTGAAATATTTTCTTAATAAAATCCATATGGGTTGAAAGCGAAAATTCCATTAAAAAGGCTATAGAACAAACGCTGTGATTTTTTTTTTCTTTTTACGGTCATTTTGAGGAAATCCACCAAATCTTTTTCCCTCCTATTTTTACGAGAGTGCGGAAATATGTATGAGAGTCCCTGCTGGGAATGGTGGAGGGGGATAACCTGCAGGCCGCTCCAAGCAACAGCCTGGTGGACCAAGCTCTCAAAATCTGACCTCGGAATGGGCTTGGGGGGAGTCGAAGAACTTATAGAACCCCATCAAGCAGGTAATATGTAAGTCGTGTGTGCTAACTCCTTGTGTGGTCTGAGCTGCGATATGCCAGTATTTTCATTCTTCAGGCACTTGCTATTTATCGTTTAACAAAAGAAGCGTTGCGAGTCGAACATGTGTACCGTGGCCATTGTGGTTAGTTCATTACGCCTTGGGGCTGCCTCATGTTTCACAAGTAAAATGAATTATATCAGGACGGCCAGCTGAGATGGGCACGCAACAGTAATTCAAGTGGATTGGATCACACTCTTTTTTCTGTCTTTTTTTCTCTCCTTTTCTATTTCTCTCTCTCTCTCTCTCTTTCTCTCTTTCTCTCTCTCTCTCTCTCTCTCTCTCTCTCTCTCTCTCTCTCTCTCTCTCTCTCTCTCTCTCTCTCTCTCTCTCTCTCTCTCTCTCTCTCTCTCTCTCTCTCTCTCTCTCTCTCTCTCTCCCTTTTCTCTCTCCCTTTTCTCTCTCTCTCTCTCTCTTCCTGTGATTTTGGGGGCCACAGAGGGGACCATCACAGGAGTGCATACAGCTGGTCTCTCCACCAAATGTTTCTTGGATGCCTAGCTAGCTAGATAGAGATAAGTTTTTTGGATGGGTGCGCGATTTGGTATAAGGAGAGGAGTTCCAAGATGGTCGCCAGGTCATCTTGGAATTCCACTATCATGGGAGAATTCCACTATCATGGGAGAATGGGGCTTTATCTGGAGAACAGCTTCTTCTTCTTCTTCTAGCTGAAAATTACCAAGTTGCAACATTGTTCAGAACACTTTATTGTGCTGTAATGTATTTTGATGATGGCTCATCTGTTGTTATTTGTTTTATTTATTTACCATTTATTTATTTACTAAGCACGGGATAAGCCAGTTGGAGAGTCTGTGGATGACTGTGACTATGAAGAGGATGCAGTCTGACTTTGGTCGTTCACATGACACAGTTCTAGTTCTGTTCCAGGATGAAAGCCAACCAAAGAAACATATTGTACAGCATGACTTGAATATATCTAAACTTTGGGTTGATAAGCGCCTGGAAAAAGCTGAATGACATCTTGACCTACAAAAACTTGCACCATTTGGTACACCTAAAACAAGAGGAGGAGTCATTAGTCGTGAATTATTCCCTGTAGTATCCCGGATACGTCAACGGTGTGTACGAAAGAAGCGATTATCGATCTCATGTGGATACTGGCACGAATTTAATCAGACTGAATAACGCTCCTAAATGCTAGTTTTGTATTTCATAAATCGTGGCTTCGTTGACTGCTTTTATATCACTATTAACAGACAAACTTCCTCCAAAAACTATTTAAGCATGTGTTTCCGTTCTTTCTTATCCGTTTCAAGATTAACGTTCAATAACGTTAATCTTGAATTTACACGACAATGGTGAATTTTCAAGATGCAATGGTGGAGATAAATTAGAAGTGTGGGTCTCAGTGCAGTGACGAAGGTGTTTTATCTCATTACCAAGAAATGTCAGTGCTCTTTCCCTCTGATTTTGATATCTTTCCTGACCCCTGTCTAGGTTTTACCTAGAAACAACCTTTCCTCTAGACCATTGCCGGATACTAGTTAAATTGTTTCAATTTGACTAGTATCAAATTTTGGCGGCCTGGCAGCAATTTTCGCGGTCTGGCAAAAATATTGGCGGCCATCATTAGAAAACGTCACCCCATATCAGAGTCAACCACTTGGGCTGGACGCTAGAGCGACATTCTCGCTTCATGCAGGTCGGCGTTCAATCCCCGACCGTCCAAGTGGTTGGGGCACCATTCCTTCCCTCCCGTCCCATCCCATATCCTTATCCTGACCCCCTTCCTAGTGCTAAATAGTCGTAATATCTTAGCGCTTTCCCCCCTGATAATTCCCTCCCTTCCCCATACCAGAGTGGCAGCACCTACGCTAGATATCACCTACAGGCACCAAGGAAACGGTGTGTCTATCAAGAGAGCAACTATGTACACCTATGTATCACCTTGGTGGTGATAATGGCACTAATTTGCGACTAGAGTCTTCTGCTTGTCTGCTGCGTATAAATCCACGCAGCTAATTAGCTTCACATATCCTCTTGACAGTCTCTCTGCCAGAAGGCGTTAATGAACTTGCTAAGTTTTCCCAGAGTCGAATGAAAATACTTTTGGTTTGTGCCAGCGTAAATCAGCTCCGAGGTCGTTATGTTGTTCAACTATCATAGAAAAATATTGATAATAGTTAGGAGACAGTGCTTAGCCGGGTCAAGATTATAATTATAACGCCTGGAAAGTATATGAGGACAAGGAGCTGGAGGTTATGAGGACAAGGAGCTGCAGGTTATGAGGACAAGAAGCTGGGGGTTATGAGGACAAGGAGCTGGGGGTTATGAGGACAAGGAGCTTGGGGTTATGAGGACAAGGAGCTGGGGCTTATGAGGACAAGGAGCTAGGGGTTATGATGACAAGGAGCTTGGGGTTATGAGGACAAGGAGCTGGGGGTTATGAGGACAAGGAGCTGGGGGTTATGAGGACAAGGAGCTGGGGGTTATGAGGACAAGGAGCTGGGGGTTATGAGGACAAGAAACTGGGGGTTATGAGGACAAGGAGCTGGGGGTTATGAGGACAAGGAGCTGGGGGTTATGAGGACAAGGAGCTTGGGGTTATGAGGACAAGGAGCTGGGGGTTATGAGGACAAGGAGCTGGGGGTTATGAGGACAAGGAACTGGGGGTTATGAGGACAAGGAGCTGGGGGTTATGAGGACAAGAAACTGGGGGTTATGAGGACAAGAAGCTTGGGGTTATGAGGACAAGGAGCTGTGGGTTATGAGGACAAGGAGCTGGGGGTTATGAGGACAAGGAGCTGGGGGTTATGAGGACAAGGAGCTGGGGGTTATGAGGACAAGGAGCTGGGGGTTATGAGGACAAGGAGCTAGGGGTTATGATGACAAGGAGCTGGGGGTTATGAGGACAAGGAGCTGGGGGTTATGAGGACAAGGAGCTGGGGTTATGAGGAGAAGGAGCTGGGGGTTATGAGGACAAGGAGCTGGGGTTATGAGGACAAGGAGCTGGGGTTATGAGGACAAGGAGCTGGGGTTATGAGGACAAGGAGCTGGGGTTATGAGGACAAGGAGCTGGGGTTATGAGGACAAGGAGCTGGGGGTTATGAGGACAAGGAGCTGGGGTTATGAGGACAAGGAGCTGGGGGTTATGAGGAAAAGGAGCTGGGGTTATGAGGACAAGGAGCTGGGGTTATGAGGACAAGGAGCTGGGGTTATGAGGACAAGGAGCTTGGGGTTATGAGGACAAGGAGCTGGGGTTATGAGGACAAGAAGCTGGGGTTATGAGGACAAGGAGCTGGGGTTATGAGGACAAGGAGCTGGGGTTATGAGGACAAGGAGCTTGGGGTTATGAGGACAAGGAGCTGGGGTTATGAGGACAAGGAGCTGGGGGTCCAGTGAACACAACTGTGAGGTGTCCGCCGGTGCCCCAGTGGTCGAGTGGTCCAGTTCCTCCATGAGCCCCAGCTCCTGGGACCCAGCACACGGTACACACACACACCCTGGGTTCTTGGGCACCTATATCCTCCCCCACCTCTCCATTGTCTGCATTTTCACAAACATTTAAAAAATGAATTTTGTTTTGAAAACATGTGTGTGTGTGTGTGTGTGTGTGTGTGTGTGTGTGTGTGTGTGTGTGTGTGTGTGTGTGTGTGTGTGTGTGTGTGTGTGTGTGTGTGTGTGTGTGTGTGTGTGTGTTTCCGACCCCTTCTGGTGATCATGGTGCCTCTCCAGTCTCTGATACACTCAACACAGATAGAGGGAGCTGGAAAGCAGGTGTCTCGAATGTAAATAGTGAACAAAATGGTGAGAATTACGTCCATTGCAACAGCTGCATGCATGGTAGTACTGGCACCTGCCAGGGTGGGGATTGGCGGGGGGGGGGGGGGAAGGACTCGAGCAGGGCTGTACACCTGCTCATCATTAGTGACACCTGTGAGGGACCTCCACCTATCTTGCACGTGTCATCAACACACACACACCTCCGCCTCACTACCCTTAATAACCCGCTTGCGAAAATTCAAACCAATTCTTGCCTCTAATTGCTCAATAGCAAAACTGCGCTTCGTTTGCATAGATTATGAGGCTCAGGTCCTGAATTGGTAATAGTGTGATCAGATTGAACGTTTTGTTCCGGCATTCTCCCGTTCTCGATTGGGGGGTTTCTGGAATTGGAATTGAGAACAATTGGTGATAATAGAATCATCTTCGTCGAGATCGACACCATTTTATGCTCTGAACGCGTGGGTTTAATTGTTACTCACATTCTCGTAATACTGAAAATAGCAACGTCGATTTTCTTGGAGATTCTCCGCGCCTCGCTGCTTAAGACAGGAGATTCTGTGCTTTAAGGGGCGGGAACCCCCGTCTAGGGGAAGGGGCAAACACACTCTTTCATTAAACTTTCTCAGTTAGAGATTTCTTTTTTTACTTTTTTTTTTTATGGAGTATTTTGGGTAAACTTCAAACGTTTTAAACCCGTGTAAACTCTTTTCAAAGTGTTGAGGACGCATTTAAATACATAGATTACTACTTTTTATGAAACTTTCTCATGTTCAACATTATATATATATATATATATATATATATATATATATATATATATATATATATATATATATATATATATATATATATGTCGTACCTAGTAGCCAGAACGCACTTCTCAGCCTACTGTGCGAGGCCCGATTTGCCTAATAAGCCAAGTTTTCCTGAATTAATATATTTTCTCTAATTTTTTTCTTATGAAATGATAAAGCTACCCATTTCATTATGTATGAGGTCAATTTTTTTTTATTGGAGTTAAAATTAACGTAGATATATGACCGAACCTAATCAACCCTACCTAACCTAACCTAACCTATCTTTATAGGTTAGGTTTGGTTAGGTAGCCCAAAAAGGTAGGTTAGGTTAGGTTAGGTAGGTTAGGTAGTCGAAAAACAATTAATTCATGAAAACTTGGCTTATTAGGCAAATCGGGCCTTGCATAGTAGGCTGAGAAGTGCGTTCTGGCTACTAGGTACGACATATATATATATATATATATATATATATATATATATATATATATATATATATATATATATATATATATATATATATGTATGTATATATATATGTATATATATATATATAATATATATGTATATATATAACTGCGTTTCCATAGATACTAGTAATTAATTTGGAGAGATTCCATCAGACCCTTGAGATCAGCATGATTAGTTTGGAGATAAGGATGATTACTACGAAGACTTTCCTGAACATTATGGAGAGTTTTTACATTTTTGTGATCATCTTTGAGAGTAGCCAGAGTAGACGACTTCTGACCCCTGCTATAGCAGCCTTAGAGCTTTCCCTTCCTGTACCTCACGTTAAGCCTACCTGCTGGTTTCTCCAGAAACAGGACCAGGCGAACAGTTAACAACCGTTCATTAACAGGACATTAACAGGACTCAATGTTGGGTGAGCAGAGGGGAACATTTAATGATTAATGCCCAGTCAATTAGTGAGAGAGAGAGAGAGAGAGAGAGAGAGAGAGAGAGAGAGAGAGAGAGAGAGAGAGAGAGAGAGAGAGAGAGAGAGAGAGAGAGAGAGAGAGAGAGAGAGAGAGACAGAGACAGAGACAGAGACAGAGACAGAGAGAGACAGAGAGAGAGAGAGAGAGAGAGAGAGAGAGAGAGAGAGAGAGACAGAGAGACAGAGAGACAGAGAGACAGAGAGAGAGAGAGAGAGAGAGAGAGAGAGAGAGAGAGAGAGAGAGAGAGAGAGAGAGAGAGAGAGAGAGAGAGAGAGAGAGAGAGAGAGAGAGAGAGACAGAGACAGAGACAGAGACAGAGACAGAGAGAGACAGAGAGAGACAGAGAGAGAGAGAGAGAGAGAGAGAGAGAGAGAGAGAGAGAGAGAGAGAGAGAGAGAGAGAGAGAGGGAGAGAGAGAGAGAGAGAGAGAGAGAGAGAGAGAGAGAGAGAGAGGGATTCCTGACAAGAGGAACTTGTAGAGGTGAGTATCACTCAGAGCTTTACATGTTGCCTCTTGGACAGTGCCACCGGACACTAATGATGCCGGAGTGAGGAAAGAAAGCGAGGGAGAGAGTGTGTGACTGAGTGGGGAAATATTTTACACTAGACGCGACATCTAGGAACGTAGAATGACATGTATAAACCCTGAGGGTAATGGAAGAGGAGGATGAGAGAGAAATGTGTGAGTGTTATGTTCTTGAAGGGTTGACGGGAATAGAGGTGCAACTGGAAAAAGAGTGAAAGGCACGGTGTGAGAGAGAGAGAGAGAGAGAGAGAGAGAGAGAGGGGGGGGGGCGGGCACAGCTCAGCAGGTCCATTCCCAGGGTCATCACCCATCCCTATCACATCACCAAACCCCCCCCCCCCCCTCCTTTCCTTACTCTAATCACGAATTACCTCCTATTCCATCGCCGTCCCCTCATCACAGAAGTACCATCCTCCCTTTCCTACATTCCCAGCCGTACCCTCCATACCCCCTCAAGGCGAGAGTGCTCTCAGCATCACCCTTCTGCCATCCTACCTTCAGTGCTCTACCTGTCCTCTCACCCTACCCGCATCCCCCCCACCCCCACCCCCAGGAGCCCACTGTACCCAGACACTCTCTCTAACAACGAAACTACCACACTACCGGATGAAATACCTGTCCTAGCTTAAGAGCCCCCAAGACCAAGTGCATTATCTGAACAAAGAGCCTTAAAGTTCGTAAAACTAATGACAATGGAAATGACAAGTAAGG
>NC_091173.1:17719879-17752379 GCF_040958095.1 Procambarus clarkii
ATATATATATATAATGTGTGTGTGAGTGAATAAGGAACGTATAGAGAGAGAAAGAGAGAGAGAAGGAGCAGAGAAGTGGGGGAGGACAGCAGAAGACAGGGCGACTTTAACTTCAACAGTGAGTGAGTTTAGACACAAGAGCTCCAGTCTCTTGTAGAGTTTTCTTATTCTGTTGGAACAGAGTGCAGGATTTTTCTCCCTGTTGTTACGATTGTCACTGGACTATTACACGTGGCACAAGTCTCGTATCCCTCACAGCGGAGCCGGAGAGAGAGCCACAATCATAGGTGCCAAAACCTGGTGTGCAGAATTGGCACTGTGCAGTGGCACTGGGCTGCAGGTCCTACGTCCACTGAGGCACTGGTCACAGTGTGCGTGCCTTACAAATGTCATAAGTATTATATATTCTTTCCATCTTTTCTCAAGGTACAACTCAAGAACCCAGGAAAGTTATGTATATTTGATATGTACCAAGAAGGAGAGATTGTGTATACTTGCAATACAGCATAAAATAAGGATTAAATACCATGTATACTCGATGCACTACAGAGCTGGTCTAAATGCATTACACTACACCTGGACATCGAGACGCAGGTCCAAGCTCCAGCTCCTGGGCTGAACCCCTCCGCTCTCCTCATGAGAATAGTAATAATCGCATCATCAAGAGTGGCTGGCCTGCTCTACACTCTGAGAGCCCAAAAGAGTGGGAAAAGAGGGGTAGGAGGAGAGAGGTTCGCGTTCTCTAATAGTCTTCTGATTGGATACAGGTCACATCGTACACCACGTTGTCTATTAACGAATTTTAAAACCTAACCTAACCCAAACTAACTTAAAATGTAACCCAACCTTACCTAAGTTAATAGGTCCTAACCTAACGCTATATGCGGTTTTGGCATTCAGAAAACGTGCTTTGTCGATCTGTCTTGTATAGAATTGGAACATGCGCCTTCTGATTGTATTGCTCTGATCTAATTGCTCTGATCTCACTAGTCTGATCTCACTGCTCTAATCTTATTGCTCTCATCTCATTGATGTGATTGTTTTGATGTGATATTGCTATAATGTTATTGCTGTTATATCCTCTTGCTTAATTTTTTTGTATTTAATTATTGCATACAAGCAGGGCACTTTGTCTGATTAACGTGTTGACGAAACAACAGATAATCAGATGGCTGCGTGAGGTCTGATTATTATATATGGATAAGAAAGATGGAATTGTTTGTTTGTTTGTGGACTAGATAGATGGGTCTGGCTATGGTTTGAAGCCAAGAAAGATAGGTCTGGCTATGGTTGAAGCCAAGAAAGATAGGTCTGGCTATGGTTGAAGCCAAGGAAGATGGGGTCTGGCTATGGGTTGAAGCCAAGAAAGATGGGTCTGGCTATGGTTTGAGCCAAGAAAGATGGGTCTGGCTATAGTATGAAGCCAAGAAAGATGGGCCTGGCTATGGTTGAAGCCAAGGAAGATGGGGTCTGGCTATGGTTTGAAGCCAAGAAAGATGGGCCTGGCTATGGTTTGAAGCCAAGAAAGATGGGCCTGGCTATGGTTGAAGCCAAGAAAGATGGGTCTGGCTATGGTTTGAAGCCAAGAATGATGGGCCTGGCTGTTGAGATGCATATGAAAAGTCACTATAAAACAGCACTGAGATGAGACCAGGACTCTGGTGCTCACACAGGAAATTCGAACGCAATAACAAATTTTATTTGAATATTTTTGTAGCTGCCACTGGAGGGCGGGCATTGGAGCCTGGTATTTTTTTGTTTAATTATTGTAAATTCTTACCTCGTTCCCTTCCCCAACCTCTTCCTTGTTTTTCTCTCTTCCTTCTCATGCTATTCTCTTCCTTCTCACCTGCTTTCCACTCTTCTCATTCCTTGTTTTATCTCTATTTCCCTGCTGTATCCACCCTTTCTTACCTGCTTTTTCTTCTCTATCCTACTTTTGTACCCCCTTTTTTATCTGGTTTATCCCTTTCTTACCTGCCTTCGCCTCCTATTCTTTCCTGCTTTCTTCTCCCTTTCTTAACAGTTTTCCCCTACCTTCCTCCTTTGCTTTTTTCTCTCTTGCATTTAGCTCCACTTCTCCCTTGCTGTTTCCCCCATCCTTCCTCCTCTGCCGTTTCCCTCTTCCTTAGCTGCTGCCTCTCCTATTTCTCCCCCACTTTATTTTGTTCAGATTCTCTCTTCCTTTCCTCTCACTCTCCCATCTCTGTTCCACGACCCTTGCAATCTGGTGCGACCATATTCACTATCAATATTCCCATCTCCTAGTTCAGTATTCTGGACTAAATTACATATAACATCCGATGAGAATTATCGCCTTCCGGAGGTCTTATTTCCTCCTGCTGAATGCGAGAGGTTAATTGAGGGATTTGATTGATTGATAAAGATTAAGCCACACACAAGAGGTGGCATGGGCATGAATAGCCCGTAAAATTGAGAGATTGAAAAATCACGTTTGACGTTCATTGATGTAATTGTTTGTAGGGTAAGTTATGTGTGTGTTCAAACAAATTTACCTTAAGTAATCTTGGAGCTGGAAAACATTTGTCTTAGTGTGAACAAATTCACAAGGGCCGTGATGAGGGTTCGAACCTACGTCCGGCATGTTCCCAGATGCGCCGTAGTCGGATGTGTATTAGGTTTTAGTGTATTATTAACTTGATGAGATTACATGGATGGATAAGGGGTGGGACAGTGTACGGGCTGCTACACATGCGCATGTGTGCATGCTCCAAACATACATACTGTGCATACACACACACACTGCACAAACACACTATACACTACACATGCACACGCACACACGGAAGTACGTATATATACATCACACCACACGCACAAGCACCCACACAATCGTACGCATATACACACGGAAGCATACATATGCGCATGAATGCACGCACGCACAAACACGCATACACGTATACGCGCGCAAACACACACACACACACACACACACACACACACACACACACACACACACACACACACACACACACACACACACACACACACACACACACACACAGGAGGCACTATAATTTACAACCAGTCTCACTGACAAGTATTCCGGAGAAACTGCTGAAGAAAATAATCAAGTTGAGAACAAAGGAGCATCTGGAGAGGATAAACTTTGTAACGAAAGTGCAGCTTGGATTTAGAAGTGGAAAGTCGTGCCTGACAAGCTTGATCGAGCTCTGTGACAAGGTTACTAAAATAAGACGGGGGAAAAGAAAGATATATATATATATATATATATATATATATATATATATATATATATATATATATATATATATATATATATATATATATATATATATATATATATATATATATATATATATATATATATATATATCATCCGATGGAGTGTGCTCGTACATATCAATGTTTGCATGACGACGCTAAGCTAATGAGACGTGTAAAATCCGGGGAGTTATAAGATGATGTTGACAAACTCCAGAAATGGACAAACAAATGGTTACTAGAATTCAGTCCCAAGAAGTGTAAAGTAATGATGATGGGAAAGGTTGAAAGGAGACCAGGAATTATCTACATCTCAGAAGGGAGGAAACTTTAGGACTCTGGGAATGACTCAAAGATTTGGGAGTAGATATAATTCCAAAACTGGCACCATAGGCACACATAAACAAGGTAACATTGGCAGCATATGGGATGCTGACAAAGAACTTTGTATTTATATTAGATCGTCGTTTGTAAACCTAAATCAGGATTTTTTTTTAAGGCAATGGACACAACTGTTTTTAGACCAATTCAGGAATATGCAGCACCGGCCTGGAATGCGCATTTTGTAAAGCATTAAACTAAAATTTAAGAAGCACATGACATTTGAAACAAGATTTAGTACCAGAGCTAAGAGTGTTCCTTAACCTATCTAAAGATACGTAAGGAAGAGCCTCCATGGGTATGTAAACACACATCTGAACCTCAGTGCATACAAACACATACATTTGAGCCTCCGTGGGTACGTAGGCATGCAACTGAGCCTCTGTGGATACGTAGGCATGCATTTGAGCCTCCGTGGGTACATACTTTTATAATCGCCATCTAATAACTGTCCTTTCCGGCCTCAAGAGTCATTTTTATCCACTTAGAAAGATCACAGATGGCCCAAGCTGTAATTTAAGTTAAAACAGAACGAATCTTAAACACAATCTTGGGTAATATTTGGCTGTAAAGAGGTAAATTGGGGCAGATTGTGAAACAAAATGGCGCCCGAGTCGGCGGTGACACATCCGGGAACTGCTGGAGTGCAGCGACACATGCCTAAAGCTTATACAACGTGAGAGGTAACTGGTAGGGGCTCAGATGCTCGGCCAATCAGTGACGAGCTTTCTGTGACGTCATCGGCGGGCATTGAGCTCGCCCCAGGAAGCGGAGCCCGGCTCACTGTTGGGCTAGACTTCGAGCAGGGAGGTTGTGACCTTGAGCGCTCGCAAAAATCGGCAGATTTGGATCTTAAGTGGCGAGTTGAGCCCAGAAGAAAGGTAACAAGACTCAGACCATATTGAGGCGCCAAGGGGACCTTTCTACAATAAAGTCGAACGAGTATCGTCGACGAAGGGACCTGCTGAAAGTGGAAGAGACTCGATAGCATGCCAGATTCAGTGGAGGGAGCTACAGGTACAATGCCTTGATTTGGACCTTGGTGGGTCAGCGTGAATGACTGATCGTCGAAGCCTAGTGACAGTCCCAACCAGTGAGGGTCAGAAGTAGTAACGACTCGGTGTGTGTGTGAATCCACAACGAGTAGCCGTTGAAGAGGCTATTGAAGACACGACTGAGGTCACAGTAAGCAAGTGCTCCTTATGATTTTCGCTTGTAGAGAGGCAAGTGGACGGTCGAATGTGACCCTAGAGAGTGTTTTATTTAACTGTACCAACAAAGAGCTTGAGGAACTCGTTTATTGTTGTTGTTATAGATTCAGCTACTTGGAACAAGTTTCAAGTAGCACGGACTATGGTGAGCCCGTAGTGGACTTACCTGGCACAGGAGCGGGGGGTCTCGTTTGTTGATGCTGAACAAATTTATAGTAAGCAGTGAGGTGAGCAAGTGTAGCAAAAAGTAATATATCTTGTTACCCTATAAAGACTGAATATAGTGAACAGACTGTGACGGCGCCCTGTATCGAAACAGACCCAACCAGCGACCGTCGTAATATCTTCTTACATGGCAGTGAATCAGTACACTGGGCACTGACATAAGGCTGCAGGGAAAAGGTACATTTCGCTGAGCGACGGTGGTGAAAGGCAATCCAGTGTTGACACCAGCGTTGGACACCCCCGACAGAACGTGTCCTCCTGGCGTGTCGAGAGGATCGGCGCCACGTCTGTGTTACCCAAGGAAGGAAGATGATACGTGTGACGCCAGGGGGCAGCCGAGGATGTGCTGACGAACCTCCAGTGAGCTGGCGACACACAGGAGCTACACACCACTGGAGATATTATATCCTTAGCTAAGTAATCTGCTCTCCCTTATCCCCTTGTTGAATAGGCGTTCCCAAGGGAACTTGTAGGAATTTATTATTATATATGTATACCCTCATGTGGGTATACATATATACATTGAAAGAATAGAAAGTATACATTGAGACTATACATGGGAATAAAGTAACATTAGTATTAATGAAGATCGAGAGCGGCCGTTGATTACAGACTTGATTGAGGCTATCCAAGACAAATTATTATTTAATTTAATGTGAAATTATATGTACCTTTATTACGGCTATGACACGTCACTTGTATGTGAAAGCCTGACAGAAGGGTTCTGATTACGTGAGTTCAGGAATAAAGATTTAATGAAATCCGGGGGAACGTAGCCTCATGTTTCAAGAGGACTAGAGCAGAAAAGTTGAAGTCACACACTTAAGCCTCCGCGGGTGTGTACCCACACACCTGAGGCTTCGCGGGTGTGTACCCACACACCTGAGGCTTCGCGGGTGTGTACCCACACACCTGAGGCTTCGCGGGTGTGTACCCACACACCTGAGGCTTCGCGGGTGTGTACCCACACACCTGAGCCTCCGCGGGTGTGTACCCACACACCTGAGGCTTCGCGGGTGTGTACCCACACACCTGAGCCTCCGCGGGTGTGTACCCACACACCTGAGGCTTCGCGGGTGTGTACCCACACACCTGAGGCTTCGCGGGTGTATACCCACACACCTGAGGCTTCGCGGGTGTGTACCCACACATCTGAGCCTCCGCGGGTGTGTACCCACACACCTGAGGCTTCGCGGGTGTGTACCCACACACCTGAGGCTCCGCGGGTGTGTACCCACACACCTGAGGCTTCGCGGGTGTGTACCCACACACCTGAGGCTTCGCGGGTGCCTGGCGGGTATGAAGTATGACCAAAACCCGGCGAGATAAGAGGGTGATCTAGAGCGATAAGTAGGAGAGGAGGTGGCAGGTGCCGGGTGAATGGTTTAACACCGCGGGCAGCACCACTATCGCTCTACCACACTACAAGGCTCTGTGGCCGTGGTCTGAGGCCGTGGTCTGGGGGCCGTGGTCTGAGGCCATGGTCTGGGGGCCGTGGTCTGGGGCCGTGGTCTGGGGGCCGTGGTCTGGGGGCCGTGGTCTGGGGCCGTGGTCTGGGGGCCGTGGTCTGGGGGCCGTGGTCTGTAGCCGTGGTCTGGGGCCGTGGTCTGTAGCCGTGGTCTGGGGCCGTGGTCTGGGGCCGTGGTCTGGGGGCCGTGGTCTGGGGGCCGTGGTCTGGGGCCTCGCAGTAACCATGGTCTCTGCGTGGAAAATGTGAGGATAAAGTGAGGCAGGAGAAGATGTATGAGGGAGATAATATAGGGTGGAGAAGACACGCGATGCTGCTGAGCGCTGGGGAACGTGTCCCTGTGGACACGTGACGGGCCCTCTCGGTCCCCTGTGTTACTGCTGGGGCCCCTGTGTTACTGCTGGGGTCCCTGTGTTACTGCTGAGGTTCCTGTGTTACTGCTGGGGCCCCTGTGTTACTGCTGGGTCCCCTGTGTTACTGCTGGGGGGTCCCTGTGTTACTGCTTGGGGCCCCTGTGTTACTGCTGGGGTCCCTGTGTTACTGCTGAGGTTCCTGTGTTACTGCTGGGGCCCCTGTGTTACTGCTGGGGTCCCTGTGTTACTGCTGGGGCCCCTGTGTTACTGCTGGGGTCCCTGTGTTACTGCTGGGGCCCCTGTGTTACTGCTGGGGTCCCTGTGTTACTGCTGGGGCCCCTGTGTTACTGCTGGGGTCCCTGTGTTACTGCTTGGGTTCCTGTGTTACTGCTGGGGTCCCTGTGTTACTGCTGAGGTTCCTGTGTTACTGCTGGGGCCCCTGTGTTACTGCTGGGGTCCCCCTGTGTTACTGCTGAGGTTCCTGTGTTACTGCTGGGGTTCCTGTGTTACTGCTGAGGTTCCTGTGTTACTGCTGGGGCCCCTGTGTTACTGCTGGGGCCCCTGTATTACTGCTGGGGCCCCTGTGTTACTGCTGGGGCCCCTGTGTTACTGCTGGGGTCGCTGTGTTACTGCTGGGGTCCCTGTGTTACTGCTGGGGTCCCTGTGTTACTGCTGGGGTCCCTGTGTTACTGCTGGGGTACCTGTGTTACTGCTGGGGTCCCTGTGTTACTGCTGGGGTCCCTGTGTTACTGCTGGGGTCCCTGTGTTACTGCTGGGGTCCCCCTGTGTTACTGCTGGTGTCCCTGTGTTACTGCTGGGGTACCTGTGTTACTGCTGGGGTCCCCCTGTGTTACTGCTGGGGTCCCCCTGTGCTACTGCTGGGGTCCCCCTGTGTTACTGCTGGGGTCCCTGTGTTACTTCTGGGGTCCCCCTGTGTTACTGCTGGGGTCCCCCTGTGTTACTGCTGGGGTACCTGTGTTACTGCTGGGGTCCCTGTGTTCCTATTGGTCCCCCGTGTTATAACATCCCCCCCCCCCTGTGTTATAACTGCAGTAACCACCTAGCTAAGGTGGTCCCTGTTAAACTGAGCGAGAAGCTTGTTATAGCCATTTTCCCCCACACACCCAAAAAAAAAAATATCAAGGCTGCGGGAAATATGAAGCGAGGAGCGAGGCCGGGGGAGAGATAATTCCTGATAGCAGCGCTGACACAAGTGGTGGTGTGTACCTGCAGGGGACGACGCTAGGGAAAGATAAGGGGGGAAAATTGGAAGAATTTGGCGGCTGGGGGGGGGATATTTGGGGAAATTTCAAGCCCCTGGCGTAGAGAGTTGGGAAGATTTCAGACCCCTGGCGTAGAGAGTTGGGGAAAATTTCAAACCCTTGCGGGGGGGGGGGGGAAGTTGGGTACATTTTAAGTGCCTGATAGGAGAGTCGGGGAAATTTCATGTCCTGGTGCATAATATTTGACGAATTTCATGCATTGGCAGGGAAAGTGGTTGATATTACAATCCCTGGCGGGGAGATCAATTGTAGAGTCCCCTGTGAGTCACCCATTTGAAAAATGTTCAGCAAGATAAAATAAAAAAGAGATGTCAAAGATATCATTTATAAAAAAAATAAGTTTAATATAGCCGTAATTTCCCTCACAACGGGAGTCTGAAAATCTTTGCACAAAAAGGTGAAGGAAGGACGCGGCCAGAACGTGTGATGTTAGTGCCGGGGTGAAGGAGAGGGAGGGAGAGTGAGAGGGAGGGAGAGAGAGTGAGAGGGAGGGAGAGGGAGGAAGAGAACGGGAAGGGGGACTGGGAGGAGATGATGGAGGCCACAGAACACAGGGAAACAGTAATATAGACTCTGGTTCTATCTTCACCCTTCTGGGCCGCTCTCCTGGGTTCAGAAGCCTCTAATTGAAAATGGTTAGATAAATTTAAAACTTTCGTACCTGGTCCAACCCGGTGAAGTCGACACTCAATAATCAGAGCAGCCCGTCCTCATAAACAAAGGCCAAAGTCCATTCCATGCACCCGCCAACCCCAACTGTTTATGAATGAAAAACGATTTACACACGACTCACAACTGATGACGTCCGAACACTTTCGGAACAAGTGCTTCACTAAGTTCGAACAAGTTCGAACTAAACTCTTTAAATGCTTCACCCACGTACTACAAATACAAATAATCGCCAACAGAACCCAAACACCTAACCTAACCTAACCTAACCTAACCTAACCTAACCAATGTCTTAATATGCAAGGTATGCTAATATACAACAATATTAATTTATATATGAGAAATTTCTGTTTTGAATGTACAACATGTTAAAATTGAAGAATGGGTCATTGGGGTCGACCGCTGGCTGGAATGGATTTGGTCTGAGGACGGGTTGATCAGAGATGCGTTCAAACTGATTCTCAATTCCACCAACACACCACAATTTGGACGCTGCTGTCGATAGTGTGTATATATATATATATATATATATATATATATATATATATATATATATATATATATATATATATATATATATATTTCCTGACTACACTACTTTTGCTTACCATCTTGCTTCTAAATATTCAGAATCATCCACCTCCGTCCACAACCACTGACCGCCACACTCGACACAGTTCAGTCGGCAACAAGGATAAAATAAAGTTACAAGGCTCAATTAAGGCGGGGGACATAGAGCTAGACCTCAATCATGTAAAGCACTATTAGGTAAGCACTTCATTGTTGTAACTAATCTACAAAATTAAAGTATATGACGTATATTTTACGTATTATATATACTTTATATATAAAGTATATATATATATATATAAAGTTAGTATATTTTGGTAGCAGTCTTTCCTGTAGACATATTTTATTAAATATGACCGAAAAAGTAAGATTAATAATTCTAACACGAATTTTCTCAATCTTTCGTACATTATGCTTCACTGTTGGAGGTAAATCAAAAATCACTTCTCCAAAATTCATTTTTATTTCTAGTCTGACGCGACACGGGCGCGTTTCGTAAAACTTATTACATTTTCAAAGACTTCACAAATACACAACTGATTAGAACTTGCGTTTCCCTGATTTTATATCTACATTTGAGTGAGGTGGGAAGGGTGATGTGGCATTACATTTGAGTAAGGTGGGAAGGATGATGTGGCATTAGAGGATATTAATAGGGTATTAAAAGTATCAACACAAGACAGAACACGAAACAATGGATATTGAATAGAAGTGTTTGTAGAAAGCCTATTGGTCCATATTTCTTGATGCTTCTATATTGGAGCGGAGTCTTGAGGTGGGTAGAATATAGTTGTGCAATAATTGGCTGTTGATTGCTGGTGTTGACTTCTTGATGTGTAGTGCCTCGCAAACGTCGAGCCGCCTGCTATCGCTGTATCTATCGATGATTTCTGTGTTGTTTACTAGGATTTCTCTGGCGATGGTTTGGTTATGGGAAGAGATTATATGTTCCTTAATGGAGCCCTGTTGTTTATGCATCGTTAAACGCCTAGAAAGAGATGTTGTTGTCTTGCCTATATACTGGGTTTTTTGGAGCTTACAGTCCCCAAGTGGGCATTTGAAGGCATAGACGACGTTAGTCTCTTTTAAAGCGTTCTGTTTCGTGTCTGGAGAGTTTCTCATGAGTAGGCTGGCCGTTTTTCTGGTTTTATAGTAAATCGTCAGTTGTATCCTCTGATTTTTGTCTGTAGGGATAACGTTTCTATTAACAATATCTTTCAGGACCCTTTCCTCTGTTTTATGAGCTGTGGAAAAGAAGTTCCTGTAAAATAGTCTAATAGGGGGTATAGGTGTTGTGTTAGTTCTAATCAGTTGTGTATTTGTGAAGTCTTTGAAAATGTAATAAGTTTTACGAAACGCGCCCGTGTCGCGTCAGACTAGAAATAAAAATGAATTTTGGAGAAGTGATTTTTGATTTACCTCCAACAGTGAAGCATAATGTACGAAAGATTGAGAAAATTCGTGTTAGAATTATTAATCTTACTTTTTCGGTCATATTTAATAAAATATATATAAAGTATATATATATACTTTACGTATTATATAAAGTATATAAAGTATCGTCCTTCGTATATGAAGGACGTTATAAGGAGAAGGAATTATCCTTTAGGACTGGCAGAGGTCCTCGCAGCCTCTCCTCTCTCCCAGTACGTCGTATATTTGACGGAATCGACTAATCCCTCAAAAATGCGACGAATTAGTCAGAATTATTGCACCGCAGTAGTGACGTATCTATGCATCTCGTAAGGTTATATGTAGTGGGGTTAAGTTAGGTGGGTTGTTGGGGTTACTACGTTTCTGGTTAGGCAAAACAGTTGCATTTTGTACGGAGTGGCGGATGTAGAGAACGGACTGAGCGGGGTGTGATTGCATCTCGTGTTCTAGATTCCACTCCGTAACAAATGCAGTGATTTAGCCTAATTAAAAGCGTCAGTATTGCGATGTTTAAAAATTTCCCTAAACCACCGTAATTTTTACGCCAATGTTGAATGGGTAAATAATAGAGTGTGTTGAGTAGGACAGATTGTGAGGTGAGTTGAGTGTGGCAGGCCAGCCTTGGCGGCCCCGGGGACGGTAATTGGCAGTGTCGTGGAGCGGCACATAGCCAGGCGTCTCAATAGTAATTCTAATTGAAATTACACTAGTTACCTAATTGAGTTGCCGCGACAAATGCGACCGATGGGTGTGAATACCTTTTGTCCGGCCTTTGTGGCGGCTGGGACGAGGAGTGCTGGCACACGTGTGTGTGTGTGTGTGTGTGTGTGTGTGTGTGTGTGTGTGTGTGTGTGTGTGTGTGTGTGTGTGTGTGTGTGTGTGTGTGTGTGTGTGTGTGTGTGTGTCATTGTCTGCCCACCTGGTTGTGCTCGTGGGGGTTGAGCTCTGGCTCTGTGGGCGCCCCTCTCAACTGTCAATCAATCAACTTTTTCACACACACACAAAAAAAAAAAAAAAGATCTGCTTACCAGGTCTACTACATAATATATATATATATATATATATATATATATATATATATATATATATATATATATATATATATATATATATATATATATATATTATTAAATATGACCGAAAAAGTAAGATTAATAATTCTAACACGAATTTTCTCAATCTTTCGTACATTTCTTTTCACTGTTGGTGGTAATTCAAAAATCAATTCTCCAAAATTCATTTTTATTTCTAGTCTGACACGACACTTGAACGCGTTTCGTAAAACTTATTACATTTTCAAAGACTTTAGTTAAGACTGAAGAGACAACTAACACAACACCTATACCCCCTATTAGACTATTTTACAGGAACTTCTTTTCCACAGCTCATAAAACAGAGGAAAGGGTCCTGAAAGATATTGTTAATAGAAACGTTATCCCTACAGACAAAAATCAGAGGATACAACTGACGATTTACTATAAAACCAGAAAAACGGCCAGCCTACTCATGAGAAACTCTCCAGACACAAAGCAGAACGCTTTAAAAGAGACCAACGTCGTCTATGCCTTCAAATGCCCTCTTGGGGATTGTAAGCTCCAAAAAAACCAGTATATAGGCAAGACAACAACATCTCTTTCTAGGCGTTTAACGATGCATAAGCAACAGGGCTCCATTAAGGAACATATAATCTCTTCCCACAACCAAACCATCGCCAGAGAAATCCTTGTAAACAACACACAAATCATCGATAGATACAGCGATAGCAGACGGCTTGACGTTTGCGAGGCACTACACATTAAAAAGTCAACACCAGCAATCAACAGCCATCTAATGCACAACTATATTCTACCCACCTCAAGACTCCGCTCCAATATAGAAGCATCAAGAAATATGGACCAATAGGCTTTCTACAATCACTTCCATTCAATACCCATTGTTTCGTGTTCTGTCTTGTGTTGATGAAATTAATACCCTATTAATACCACCTCACCCCATCCACCTCACTCAAATGTAGATATAAACAAATCGGAGATGTGTAAGTTCTATTCAGTTGTGTATGTGTTAACTAAAGTCTTTGAAAATGTAATAAGTTTTACGAAACGCGCTCAAGTGTCGCGTCAGACTAGAAATAAAAATGAATTTTGAAGAATTGATTTTTGAATTACCACCAACAGTGAAAAGAAATGTACGAAAGATTGAGAAAATTCGTGTTAGAATTATTAATCTTACTTTTTCGGTCATATTTAATAATATATGTCTACAGGAAAGACTGCTACCAAAATATTATAATATATATATATATATATATATATATATATATATATATATATATATATATATATATATATATATATATATATATATATATATATATATATATATATATATATATATATATATATATATATATATATATATATATGCGAACAAGCCTGAATGGTCCCCAGGACAATATGCAACTGAAAACTCACACCCCAGAAGTGACTCGAACCCATACTCCCAGAAGCAACGCAACTGGTATGTACAAGACGCCTTAATCCACTTGACCATCACGACCGGACAAAACCACCCCACCGGTGGGGTGGTTCAAATAGCCTCGGCTATCACCTCATTTTTGTCCGGTCGTGATGGTCAAGTGGATTAAGGCGTCTTGTACATACCAGTTGCGTTGCTTCTGGGAGTATGGGTTCGAGTCACTTCTGGGGTGTGAGTTTTCAGTTATATATATATATGTATATATATATATATATATATATATATATATATATATATATATATATATATATATATATATATATATATATATATATATACATATATATATATATATATATATATATATATATATATATATATATATATATATATATATATATATATATATATATATCCCTCACGTCACTGGGAGACAGAAGAGTTAGAGGGGACATGGTCACCACATACAAGATTCTCAGAGGAATTGATAGGGTAGATAAGGACAGACTATTTAATACAAGGGGCACACGCACTAGGGGACACAGGTGGAAATTGAGTGTCTAACTCCCAGGTTCCTATTTACTGCTAGGTGAACAGGTAGCATCAGGGTGAAAGAAACTCTGTCCATTTGTTTCAGCCTCCACCGGGGATCGAACCCGGAACCTTAGGACTACGAATACCGAGCGCTGTCCACTCAGCCGTCAGGCCCCGAGGTCTGATGATAACAGGTCCCTGACATTGAACACTTGCTACAGCTTTAGGACTTTGATAATTACTTACATACTTACAGCTTAAAGGACGCATTCGAACAAAGTTCCATGCTAAGTTTCGCTTGAGGATGGAGAGTGAAGGTAAGCTGCCTTTCCCAGATGTAACAGTCTCGTGAAGGAGTGGTGCTTTCACTCTGCACTCTACACTAAGGGTACCAACATAGGGCTGTGTACTTCATGCGAGTACCCTGGCAGGTACGAGTGAAGCGTTGACAACCGCGCCTCACACACACCTCCAGCTGTAAGCAGGCTGACAAGGAACTCAGTAGAGTAGCAGTAGCAGGTCCTTGTCAATAATGGATATTCTACCGGGTATGTCGAGGATAATAAAAGCAAGATGAACCGCTATGCGACCTCTGATGAAACGACCAACACTTTATTATAATTATTTTCATGAATTGCATTATTAATAGTAACATGACCCCTACTGATCCCAACCAGTAGAAAGTTGACACTCTACTACAAGAGCAAGAAGACCGGCGACTTGCTCATGAAGAACTCTCCCGACGACTAGAGAAACGCTTAAGCAAAGAGACGAATGTCGTCTATGTCTTCACTTCCTCACCTGGGGACGATGAAGGCCTACGCTACTCTCCTACTCTAGCAGTGGTCCAGGTTACCTGTTGTATGTGGCACGACACACGTGCTCCCCACACCCGCCACCCACTGTATACTGGGTGTGTAGTGGTGGCAAGAACCAGCACCCACTGTATACTGGGTGTCAAGTAGAGTAGTATAATATTACCGGTTTCCTCCTTATAAGTAAACAATGAGGATCGTCTCAAATATTACTACTGGGACGTGTTCCTTATATATTATTACTCACTACAGCTGTTCTGGCTATCAGTCATTACCGTCACCATCAGTACTCAACACTGTGACTCGGGATATCTTAAACCGATAGTACGTCTTAGTACTATGGATGAGAGTACAAAGTGTTAATTGATGCACCCACAAAATGGCTACGTTTTCCATGATTAATTCTGTTGAGTCAAGGATGAAAGTAGGCAACAACCAAACTTGACCTTTCGTAGGCTTAGCATAGCACACATACGAGCTAAATAAGACCTTTTATTGTTTATTAGACCTATGCTTACTTAGGTCTTAGACCAGGTCAATATTATTGTTTCTGTTCCACGCTCTCGTATGTGTTTTATACTGTCTGATGGTACAAAACCTGAGCCACTGTGAACAACAGCCCATATTGTGTTCATCTGTCTATATTAGCTATAGGTTCTATGGTTTTGCATGATGGGTTGGGATAATATAATCGTCTATGTCTTTATCAATAAACAAACTTCGGATAATTAGCAATAATCATCAGTGGGTGTCTATACGATGCCTATCACCATTCATCACTTTATATGACACATATTTGCAGCAATAATGTTAATACTGGAATGTGTCAGACAAAAAACATCTTAATTATCACTAAGTTTTAAGTTCTTTCACAAAAGAACACAAATATTCAATTCGTTAACCATCTTAAATGTTAGATATTCACAGGGGGAGATAATATTGTAGGGCACCAGACTAGTAATACTGAGCCATGGGCCACCCGTCGCTCTACCTACCAGGCCGGGACGCTCCATTATAGCAGTGACTTATGAAGTATCCACACTGCTACAGTGTTGTACCTTCCCTGGAGCTCCGCCTCGGAACAGTGACGGCCTCGAGGTCACACTTGAGTAAGAAAAGTTTTTTTAGGTGTTGGTCCTTGGTCATGTGAGCCGCGGGAGAGTTATTATGCCCACCAAAATAACTTACTGATCATCCAGCAAGTTATAACATAATCCAGAATTATATAATCACTGAATATACTTCTGTTACGGAGCATCCTGCCCTAATTGGTAGTGACGGCATCATAATTTTGCGGGTCCAAGCTCGATCCCCAAATGCAACACACACATAACCAACAAAATATTTGTTTTGTGTGTTATAACAAAACGTTGTTTTTCTTTCGTCATGCGTTATAACTATTATTGTTGTGTGGGGTTGTCTCCCTCGTCTCCGCTGTTCAGCCACTGGCGTAGTTGCCCTTCATCGTTCCATCTTGGTGAACTTTGTGGTGAACCACCACCATTGTAAGGGAGCCGGTCGGCCGAGCGAACAGCACGCTGGACTTGTGATCCTGTGGTCCCGGGTTCGATCCCGGGCGCCGGCGAGAAACAATGGGCAGAGTTTCTTTCACCCTATGCCCCTGTTACCTAGCAGTAAAATAGGTACCTGGGTGTTAGTCAGCTGTCACGGGCTGCTTCCTGGGGGTGGAGGCGTGGTCGAGGACCGGGCCGCGGGGACACTAAAGCCCCGAAATCATCTCAAGATAACCGCTGTGTGGGTGCCTGCTCACTGTGTGTGTCGCATCACCACCATAAGCGACTCTTACGTCGTCACAAACTCTTCCCTCTTAAACACAACTCAAAATGATTCGTCTGAAACATTGTAGATTTATGTTTCTGTGGAACTTGTATTCTTTAATGGTGTTTAAATGCACTTCTGTGCCTCGCAACATCAATTGAGATGTTCATCGATTTGTGTAATCTGGGAATATTTCTCCACCAATTCATTATTCTTGGAATATATATATTTTCTTATCGCATTTTATGCATACTGTCTACTAAGTCACAATGGCAGTCTTACCTTAAATGAAGCTCGGGAACCCGGAGCAACGAGGCTCTCGGGAGACTGAAATGAGTGTGTTAAAAGGAGGCGAGAGAGAGAGGCAGGCACTTGGAGACCTGCTTGATAATAGTCCACTCGCATTATCTTGGCGTCACAACGCTCATCTCTGGTGCATGATATGGAATTATATCCTCTTGTAACTGCTTCACTTTACCAAATGATGTCAGAGATGGTCTTCATGGAAGCCGACTGAAGAAGCAAGAAAATACTAGCAGCAGCAATAGCCAGTAGCTATAAAAGCGGTCAGCATCAGCTGCAACAGTGCAGCATATATAAAAGCAGTCAGCACCAGCTGCTTCAGTCACAGAAATCATCACCAGCTGCAAAGGTGACATCAATCAGCGCCAGGTGCATCACAAACAATCAGTCATACCTGCATCAAGCCAACCCCATGAACAACCACACTAGTTGCAACAACAACAACAGCACCACTAGCTGCATGAAAGGCTGCCAACCACACTGCAATGTAAAGGAAAACCGAACCCGAATTGCAACAGCTAACTAGAAAAGAAACAGCTAGAGCCAGTCAGCACCAGGCAAAATACATAAAGAAATTCCACGCCATCAACAGATAACTCTTGCAGCATCAACAGCTAAGCCCAACTGCAGCAACACCCAAATACCTTAACAGTTTACACAGCCGTCGTAGCACCAACAGCCAAATCAAGCAGGAATAACAGCAACATATGGGACTCTGAAGCAGCAGAAACAGCAACGATAAACCTCAGAAGCAGCAGAAACAGCAACGATAAACCTCAGAAGCAGCAGAAACAGCAACGATAAACCTCAGAAGCAGCAGAAACAGCAACAGCCATAAGCAACAGCATAAATAACTAGCAACACATACGTTGCATCAACTAATATCCTTGGCAAAGCAACACAGGTGAATCATCTCGCGTTTGTAAATGTTAAAAATGCTTTGCAAACACACAATGAGCCAAACACATTGTCTAGCACGTCAACCTAACATCATTATGCTGTTATATTCAGAATAGTGACATCATTATTGTTTTTATTCCAAAATAGTATGGAAATAACGCCCTGGGTTTGTGTGGAGAGGAGATGCATATTTATTTGCAAAGACGGGATGGTGAAGGGAGGATACATTGATATTACTATTCTGTAAGAGAATCTATATATGCTATTAACAAGAGACACAATACCACCATCAATCCAGAATTCTAAGCACATCACAATCATACAAGGGTATGTATACATCGATATACATACCCTTATATACACACTGCTTCTCGGGATATATATACACTGAAAGCTTATACTTAGTTCTGGACAATGACCAGAACTAAAGTAAGCTTTGTAGTTGGTCAGTAAACACTTGTGGCGGCCTTAATGACCTCCAGATGTCTTGTGGCGGCCTTAATAATGTTTGTCCAAGGTTCGAGGCCAGAGACTCTGGGCTAGCCTCACTCAACTTCTCATGATGATTCATGGTTGGTAAGGGAGTGTCATAGGCCGTTCGGGATCAGCCTCAGTGCCACACTTAAAAAATATCAGCTCTAAGGGCATGATATGTTTAGAGAGGTGAAAGAGGGGGAAATTGGGAGAGGGATAAAGAGAGGGGAAGGAGGGAGAGGGGGGCACAGCTGGGAACCCCCATCTAGTCCTAAATAATTACCAGATAAACAACATAGTTTCATTTCAGCAATCACGTTCTAAGTATCCCTTGAACAACCTCGTCTGTACAAATCCGTCTGTAAACCAAATAAACATTGGTCTCATGCACTCAACATTAAACATTAAATACATAGCAACTCTGAAGTTTCACACAAATATTCTAATGATCTCGCCAAATGGCAATTCCCGTGTGGCCACCCCCGCCAGGATCCTTCATATGATCTGCTCCAGTTGGTTATACACACACACAAGTTCTTTTCCTTTTCATTTTTTCCATCAATTTGGGTAATTGGCAATTTGTTACAGTAAAAAGAGCGCCAAAGTTCAATGGCCACCATAGGCTGGTGGCCGTTAAGCCTAACATTCGATAGCCAGCGGAGAGGCAGTTGTGGAGGAGAGGCAGGGACACCTCAGTTGTGGAGGAGAGGCAGGGACACCTCAGTTGTGGAGGAGAGGCAAGGACACCTCAGTTGTGGAGGAGAGGCAGGGACACCTCAGTTGTAGAGGAGAGGCAGGGACACCTCAGTTGTGGAGGAGAGGCAGGGACACCTCAGTTGTAGAGGAGAGGCAGGGACACCTCAGTTGTGGAGGAGAGGCAGGGACACCTCAGTTGTAGAGGAGAGGCAGGGACACCTCAGTTGTGGAGGAGAGGCAGGGACACCTCAGTTGTAGAGGAGAGGCAGGGACACCTCAGTTGTGGAGGAGAGGCAGGGATACCTCAGTTGTAGAGGAGAGGCAGGGACACCTCAGTTGTGGAGGAGAGGCAGGGACACCTCAGTTGTAGAGGAGAGGCAGGGACACCTCAGTTGTGGAGGAGAGGCAGGGACACCTCAGTTGTGGAGGAGAGGCAGGGACACCTCAGTTGTGGAGGAGAGGCAGGGACACCTCAGTTGTGGAGGAGAGGCAGGGACACCTCAGTTGTGGAGGAGATAAATTTTGGAATAAACTGTAATATCTGCTTTCCACTGTAACAATTATACATATATGTGGTAGAGTAGAACATTTGGTTCTTACTTATGTATCTTATTAGTGAGAATGTATTCTAAATGCTAATTAAAGTGTAAATAATACAGGCCATAATTCCCTGAGACAACTACTCTTGTGTGGTTAATTATTTTTAATTTTGTCTCTTTGATTGCAAACACATGTTGCAATGATGCTCAAATGTTATGCTCTAATTTTTTGTTTAGAACATGAACAAAAAGTTTTGAACTTTTTGTTTAGAAAAGTTTTGAGTTGTGATTCCAAAAAAATAAAATGCATCTATTTATATTTTAGTAAATTAGTATTAATTTTAAGTTCCTTTAATTTGTTTATTTTAATGTGATTTTCACAGTTGAAATAATTAATATAATTACTATTGCATTAGAACTAATAACTACGTTTGTATTAAATATTATAATTACTTAATGTTGCTTCAAAACGGTTAATTATGAATTGTGATAATAATTCCTCTTTCATAACAGTTTGACCAATAAGTCAACCCATCCTCCAGCCCAAGCTATAAGTCAAATGCTGACTTAGTTCTTAATGTCAGCATTTGACTTTTACAGCAGATAACCAACGTTGATTTATGCAGTGTTTACACTACAGGCTGGAGTAATGTTTACACTACAGGCTGGAGTAATGTTTACACTACAGGCTGGAGTAATGTTTACACTACAGGCTGGAGTAATGTTTACACTACAGGCTGGAGTAATGTTTACACTACAGGCTGGAGTAATGTTTACACTACAGGCTGGAGTAATGTTTACACTACAGGCTGGAGTAATGTTTATACTACAGGCTGGAGTAATGTTTATACTACAGGCTGGAGTAATGTTTACACTACAGGCTGGAGTAATGTTTACACTACAGGCTGGAGTAATGTTTACACTACAGGCTGGAGTAATGTTTACACTACAGGCTGGAGTAATGTTTACACTACAGGCTGGAGTAATGTTTACACTACAGGCTGGAGTAATGTTTACACTACAGGCTGGAGTAATGTTTACACTACAGGCTGAAGGTGAATGAAGCACACTTCAAGTCATAGCCTCGAACATGGGTAGTTGGACTATAAGTCAAATACTGACTTGTGTAGAGTTCAATAAGTCGGTATTTGACTTATACGTTGTGAATCTGACAGCCCTTTGTCTTGATGATGGACTGAATAATTAACGTTTGCTTTGTTTAGTCTTAAGAACATAATGAGTGTTCGAACTCCTTCCACACAGCCGGAAAGGAAAACAGACACCACCAGACTTAAAATATCATATATTTTCTCTATAGAAAAATCGTATACCTGGGTATATCATGTTGGTGTTGTGTAAAGATCTTCGTCTTAAGGAACAGGCACGTATATCCTGGTGAAAGGAGTTAGCAGATATGATAACCGGAGCAGCAGGCAGCAGGCACGGGTCCTGCTTACGTGTGTTCTATTTTAAAGAAAACATTTTCTTACGCTCTGAGGAAAAGGATATTGGTTTATGTATATTGGGAATATACCTCGCATATTTACAAGGCGAAGGTGTTTTGTAGAGGTGGGCGTGTGTTGTGAGGTTGTCGTGAGGAGGCGAAGAAATTATGAGAATCTTATGGTCTCGTGAGTGGGAAGAAATGTCTTGTTAGAATGGTAAGATATTATGAGGAGACTCAGGTTCCATGAGGAGGTGAATACAGAGTTCCTCAGTTGATTGGAGCTGGGAAAGACTGATATTTCTGCGTGTTTGATTAAATATAAAAGCATTTCGCAGTCTGTTAACTTTCAGAAATGTTCAGGGGACGTTCGTATGTAAGTCAGAGACATATCAACGCTATTTTTTTTCCTCGAAGTGAAGGATTCAAAAATAGTCTCAATAATGATACACACACACACACACACACACACACACACACACACACACACACACACACACACACACACACACACACACACACACACACACACACACACACATACACACACACACACACACACACACACACTGTGACAAGAGTGTTGGAACACCCTCTCGAATATCTCTCTTTAGCACCTCCTCCATCACAGTATGAATGAGCACGGTCTCAAATGTGAAAAAGTACGAATCTCAACGCTAATGCTACTCTATATATGAAAACCTAATCTAACCTAACCTGTCCTGTCATAAACTAACCTAAAATAACCTGTCCTTGCCTAACCCAACCTGTCTTGTTCTGTCCTATCCTGTCCTAACCTGTCATATCCTGTCTTAACCTAACGAAAATACTAAATAAAATGTAATGTGTTCGTTCACACAAGGTGTGTGATGTCACTGTGAGATAATGTTCCTCATGTTGGTATAGGTGTTAGACCCTAATGGGATGAATGGCTCCCAGAGTGCAGAGTTCTGCATTTTGCCCGATTTTGTGTAAACCGAATTCTGCTGCAGACTTGAAGACTGGCTGTTTCTCTGGTCTGGTAAGCAGAGGAGTACTGTAGGTCTGTAACTCCAAAACGGAAGCGGGTTTAAGAACGAGGGGTTGGAAGATCATATTTGGCTATGAGAAGAACTTTCTTAAATCTAGAAATGCTCAACTCTATGCTCTTTGTTTTAGCTATAACTGAAATGATTATATGTATGCAAGAATCTATAAATTATATTGTCTATAAAATAAATTATTATCTATATATTAAAATGTCTGTAAATAAAATTATCTATAAATAAAATACAAATTATTATATATATGTTAAATGATCTATAATAGTCTTTTGACATTTGTTCTCATTTCTACTTCAAAAATTTATAAATTTACAAAATACGTCTATACCTTATATGATCTAAATAAAATGTCTTTGAATTAAGGAATATTTTCTTAACAAATTTGGACCTGCGTTATATGCTTAAATTTTATATTCATTTCGCTCATTTTAACATTGACCAATATAAATATATAGGCACCTCCCCTGAAACAAAGGAATTTTAATGTTATGCAAATTCAATAATACAAAATGCAAAATAGAAACGTACTCATGCAAATCAATCCACTCACACACACACACATGAAGCCGTGTACACATAATTATATACACACGCATGTGCACACAGTTACACACACACACCCATAAACATGAATAGTTAATGAGCTGAGTGGGTTAGATGAATATCAAGTGTAAATATGTTAAAAGACGGATATGTTATTGCATTAGATTACGTGTTAACAGAAAGCGGGACTTTGGAGTCGAGGATTGATCCTGAGAGCACAATACACCTACTAAGCGAGGGACACGCAGGCTAGTAAACCACGAATGGTTCGCTATTTAGTTGATATAAGGTTAAAAGGCTGGACCCAGGGACTGAAGCTCAACATGCGCATATACTATTAAGGGCAAACACACACACACACACACACACACACACACACACACACACACACACACACACACACACACACACACACACACACACACACAAACGTGATTGCATATTTAGTATGTGTGGCCACCACAGGTGTGGCCGCTACAGGTGTGACCGCCACAGGTGTGGCCGCCACAGGTGTGACCGCCACAGGTGTGCCTACCACAGGTGGTGAACAATAAACAATGTGTCGTCCCACAGCACGAGCTGGTGGTGGCGGCGGAGGCGGCCACCACAGGTGTGGCCACCACAGGTGTGTGGCCACCACAGGTGTGACCACCACAGGTGTGCCTACCACAGGTGGTGAACAATAAACAATGTGTCGTCCCACAGCACGAGCTGGTGGTGGCGGCGGAGGTGTGGCCACCACAGGTGTGGCCACCACAGGTGTGTGGCCTCCACAGGTGTGACCACCACAGGTGTGCCTACCACAGGTGGTGAACAATAAACAATGTGTCGTCCCACAGCACGAGCTGGTGGTGGCGGCGGAGGTGTGGCCACCACAGGTGTGTGGCCACCACAGGTGTGGCCACTACAGGTGTGACCACCACAGGTGTGACCACCACAGGTGTGGCCACCACAGGTGTGACCACCACAGGTGTGGCCACCACAGGTGTGTGGCCACCACAGGTGTGACCACCACAGGTGTGACCACCACAGGTGTGGCCGCTACAGGTGTGACCGCCACAGGTGTGGCCGCCACAGGTGTGGCCGCCACAGGTGTGCCTACCACAGGTGGTGAACAATAAACAATGTGTCGTCCCACAGCACGAGTTGGTGGTGGCGGCGGAGGCGGCCGGGAGGACCGTCCACTCCATGGTGCAGGTGACGGTGGCCGACGTCAACGACAACGCTCCACACTTCCTCCAGAGGGACATCCAGGTGGCCGTCGTCGAGGAGGACGACCGCCACCTTCCCGCCACCATCTTCAAGGTCAGTCTCACATTAGTTCTCAAGTGTATGGGGGGGGGAATGAAACATTAAGTGCCAGACCTTTTCCGGAATAACAGAGAATGAATCACAGGACATGTGCCGATAACAGGCATTGCACAACCCGTTCTTGCACTTGCTTATAGTCATTATCTTGCTTATGAATAAGTGCATATGTGACATACTAATTTATTGTGAATATTTGAGTTTACCTTGAAAAGCTGAATAGAAAACCATAACATAACCTAATCTTCTTAGTATGTTAAGATATTACAATTAGTACTCAACCTATACCTATATTGATGTTACAGTTTTATAAAAATAATAAAATAAAAATAAAATATTTAAAAAATTGTAAAGTAACTCAGGATATTGTCAAATTTTGTATAAAATCTCTATTGTTTAATAAAATTAAGAGAAAAAGTTATTGCCTTGAAAAAAATATTACTTGGAATATGCCACATATTTACTTATTTATAAGCGAAATAAATAGTGACTATAAGCAATAAGTCATATATGTGCTGTCTTGTGCAAGAGCAGGTTGCATTGCAATGGGATCGAACTCAAGCATCTATCCTTATTAATCAAATAAGGACTTTGAAGAGTTTACTACTGCTATTCTATACATACAAGAGGCAACCAATTGACAATGATTTGGCACACCGGTAATACTAAACTGTTTTCCTCTCACACCAGTTTAAATTAATATTAATATATGATGCATGGTTAGAGCTATGTAAGGTTATGTAAGGTTATGTAAGGTGTTTACGTTGGTGTTGGGAGTCATTATAGTGTGACTTGACTACAGACGAGTACGGTCCATCCAACTATGGTGTGTTGCATACCGTATTTTTATCGATGCATCAAATACATGTCTGTGGTCCACTAACAACCGAATATTTGCTGTGCTGTATATGCATGCATAAAATCATATGTTTTTCTACAATACAACTTTAAAATTGCTTTCAATAAATGTATGATGAAAATGCTAATTTTTTTTATTAACATAATAACTTGTAAATGGATGCGTCTTGTACGCCGGTAAAGACGGTGATAATTCAACACACTTAAGAAGTAACGTAAATTATGTTTTCGTTCGAACGTTTCATTAACGAAGTTATATTCTGGGTCTTGTTGCTATTAAAGTGAATCATCGGCTGGAATTATAATATTGGAAATTGAATGAAAGGTCAGATGCTATTCACTTTATTGGTGACTTATCTAACTTTATTAATGGTGATACTATTAAATTTCAGTAAACCTTATTACTGTTCTCTCTCTCTCTCTCTCCCTCTCTCTCTCTTTCTCTCTTTCTCTTTTTCTCTCTTTCTCTCTTTCTCTCTTTCTCTCTCTGTCTCTGTCTCTCCCTCCCTCCCTCCCCAGTGTATAGCATATGCAATTTAAGTATCGAGGTACCAAAACATGAGACAGTAAGAGTATGATATCCTAATTTTTACGCACGGTATCGTATAAGCAGGATATCTTTTATTCATAAGATATCCGGTCTGTGTACAGTTGTACACGGCGTTTCCTTCATCAGTTGTCTCTAGCGCCCACAGATAGTGCCAGTGCTGGGAAGGCCATACACTCCTCTATCTCAGAATTAACGCTTAAACAATGGCAATTCACCCAAATCCTGGAGAACATTTTTGTATATTGGCTTTGTGTGGGTGTAGCCTGCTCAGGGGTATTACCATATTCAATCTATTTCAAATTTGATTTTGGAAAAGCGGTGAGAGATGCCAAATCCTGGCGGCTGGTGATTGTCGAGTTAGTACA
Source organism: Procambarus clarkii (assembly GCF_040958095.1). Lineage (NCBI taxonomy): Eukaryota > Metazoa > Arthropoda > Malacostraca > Decapoda > Cambaridae > Procambarus > Procambarus clarkii. The sequence continues at coordinate 17,745,349 of NC_091173.1, forward strand.
AAGCTGTAGATTTACGGGGGAAGTGGGTGCGCCTGGTCATAGGATAGCCATGATATCTGTATATAACATGTTCCAGGGAAATGGAATTAGTCAGTGTACTTTCTCTCTGGTCTGCTGGCCTGGTTGTACTCTCTCTCTGGTCTGCTGGCCTGGTTGTACTCTCTCTCTGGTCTGATGGCCTGGTTGTACTCTCTCTCTGGTCTGATGGCCTGGTCGTACACTCTCTCTGGTCTGTTGTCCTGGTCGTACACTCTCTCTGGTCTGCTGGCCTGGTCGTACACTCTCTCTGGTCTGCCCTTCAGGAGCTACTGTTCCTGTGGTCTCGCCCGTCATGCTGCTAGATACCATAGTGATGCTACAAGGAAAGTTACTTTAAAGTTTCAGTTAAGAATGTTGCAGGCGTTTTAGAGGCCTATTGTGAGCCTCGTGGCGCAGGCACTCGTGTGCTTCAGACATGATTTCATAACACCGATGATCAAAGTGAATATATATTATTACTCACGATATGCAAAATGTTACCCACGATGTTTGCTTTTGTATGATAGAACTATGTTGGGTGTATAGATGTTTTGGGGAGTTTCTTGTTGAGTCGTGCAGTGTTGGGGCGTTTACTTGGTTACCTACCTCGAGGTGCTTCCGGGGCTTAGCGTCCCCGCGGCCCGGTCGTCGACCAGGCCTCCTGAACTTGGGTGGAGGTGTGTTCGCCTAACCATAAATTATCAGCCGGTAACTGGTGTAATTATTTTGATAATTGTTTGCCAATTTTACCACAGTCAAGCTCTGGCAAACCTGTCAGCTTTGATTAAGTTGGTGATTTAATTATCGTCTAGAGTTTATCCTGAATTCTAATGTCACACATGTTAACGGTACTAAAATTGCATGTTGGAGGCATTTTAGGAGCGTGTTAGCTAACATTTTTGAAACACGTGATGAGCGTTTGGGAGAGCATATTAGGTGAGGTGATGGGGAGCGTGTTCAGGAGCATGGGCAATTCTCAGACCCACAAGTTACCCTCGGAAGTAACACAAGGAAGGGTTACGGGCTCACCATAGCCCGTGCTACATGGACATTTTGTTCCGAGTAGCTGAATCTAAAACAACAACAAGAGACACAGGGAGGCTAGCAGGTGACATAGGAATATTGGGAGAGAAAGAAAATAGTTATTATCACTCATTTATTGTTTAGTGACGCTGACAATACTAAAAATCACTTGACGTGTTTATGTCTGATTTTACACTATTTTAACATAAAATTAACCACCTACTTTAATTTCGGTCTTTTCATTAGTGCTACTTACAAGTTATATTCCGTGTGTGTGTTTTTTAACATTTCTTTGAATTAGTTTTCCAAGATTTGATTTTATTACTAATAAAAACACCGAGACGAGACACTGGACCCGAAAAAGGACAGTCACGCATGGGACTGAGTATGTGGGAGGTCCTGAACCACAGTCTGGGGTCCCATGTTCAGACTGAGTTCCCATGTTCAGCCTGAGTTCAGCCTGATATGTTAGGCTGAGAAGGCAATGCAAAATATGTGCTCATGTACGCCAGGAAGTCAGCCAGGCAACGAAATATTTGCAATCGCCTTGATGGGGGGCGTAAAGGCACGGGCCTCAGGACGGGTGAAACAGTAATTAAGCTGCAACCTTTGCGAATACCACCACAACCACAACCACCACCACCACCACCACTACGAATACCACCGCAGTTAGGACTTGCGCAAGGAAAGTCTGAAACTCAGCGCCCTTCAACTCAAGACTTGCTCAAAGTAAGTCTGAAAGTTGAATGTATACGGTTGGTGTGCTGAAGGAAAAGCGGGAGTGGATATTAGTGTGAGTTGAGTGTCGTGTTGGCTGCAGTGTGTCAAGTATTATACCTCACGCTAATTATACGAGAACTGATGCGACGTAGCAGACATGTCAACTGACAGAGGTAATATTGGCGGGAAAGTCTGAAGTCTGGGGGCAGGTCTTTCAGTTAGAACTGTTTCCTGTTGTAACTGTATTGTACTTGTTTCAGCTCACAACAAACCATACACACACACGCACACATTTATGAAGTGTGTACATATATTTACACACACACACACAGAAGCGTGTACATATGTGTACTCACACCGCGACATACACACAGACACACATGAAAACCATATATTTATTTCGCGATGTAATTTGTTGCTTTACATACGCTGTTTATTGCTTATATTTATTGCCAGTAACAGGGAATGTTGTAGAGAGGTTGTATGACTGGGTGTGTTGTATTGACCGCGCGGGCAATATAGCAACCCAGGTGAGGCCAGGTGTATATTGGCCCTGACCTCACCAGCGATGTAACAACTATACATTGTAATGTTTTGTATGGATTAATGGTTGAATTACTGTCGTCGCTCTCGCTTCCTATATATATATATATATATATATATATATATATATATATATATATATATATATATATATATATATATATATATATATATATATATATATTGACATACCCTCTAGTTTCAAATATATTTTTGACATGTATTATATTTTCAACAACGAAAATACGCTTCCAATTCACATTTTGTATATTACTGCGTTAAAAGAATAAATATCGACTGGGAATTACATAGGGATTTTGATCTCTATCCAGGATGAGCTACAGGAACGATGTATATATATATACACACCGAGAAGTATACCCAGATTCTGTGTGTGTGTGTATATAAATCGAGGATTTAATTTATTCCTGTGCTATGTTCAGGGTCACTATTAAGTATACCTGGTGGTGGGGTCAGAAAGATAGTTTGGTGGCATTATTGACCTCGTCCACAAGAACAGTTTTCTTGTGTAATCTTAAGTAACACACAAATGTAGACCGTAGTGATGGTAGACATTTGTGTGAAATTGTTTTATCTCTCTCTCTCTCTCTCTCTCTCTCTCTCTCTCTCTCTCTCTCTCTCTCTCTCTCTCTCTCTCTCTCTCTCTCTCTCTCTCTCTCTCTCTCTCTCTCTCTCTCTCTCTCTCATCTCTCTAAGCCAGTCGCATAACGCTGGTGTCAACTGTCTATCACTTCTCCAGTTCTCAGAATATATTCGACTAACAACTACAGTCATTTATCAAGACACAGTCAGTGTGACTGTATACACAACTTTGTCTTGATATATTGTTCTGTGCATCTGTTTAGGTGTTTGTCAGTCTTGTTCCTCAGTAATTAATCTGAACTAGTAATTATCTTCAGCTTCGTCTACATTAAACAAGGAGGAAAGTTTGGGTTCAGTCGGGTAAAGTTTGGGGTTGAAGGCGCGGGTGTGGTTGACGGTGCAGGTGTGGTTGATGGTGCGGGTATGGTTGAAAGCGAAGATGTTCTCGAAGTTCGTGTTGTAGTTTTTTTTTCACCCAACTCTTGGGGTGTGAAAACTGTGGCAGCTAGTCAATAGCGTTGATCATTCTCACTTAACCTTTGAGACTTCCTTTGGGCAGAAAATCTGGAGATAAAGTTCTGTTAAGCTCTCCTGTTGAGACCAAAATGTTGGCTTCTACGACAGAGGACCAAGAAGTTCATGATTCCTTGACGTACAAGGAGAAGCCATCCGCCTCCAATGCTAACAATGCCACCAGGATCACCAGGTTATTACTGCTCTTCTTTCTACAGCACTCACACACACACACACACACACACACACACACACACACACACACACACACACACACACACACACACACACACACACACACACACACACACACTATAGCGTCTGGAGTTACCCCCCAGACGCTGGCCTTAACCCATGCACCACGATATGCTCACCAGCTCCACCATCAGGGGTCCCCCCGAACCCCAGGTGTCCGGGGGGACCTGCAGGGTGGTGGTGGTGGTGGCTGGATCCCACTGTCCTGCCCTGGAGATGTTCTCAGATGTGGCACATTACACCAGTGTCTCTGAATGTATACATAAATGCACACATGCATATTCAAAGTATACATAGTCATACATATGCTTATTACCATTAAGGATGCTATATGTGCAAAGGGTGTCATTTTGTGACTTTTATGGGAGTGCCAACACTTATGATAATGTTGATTCGGCAAAAAAAATTATTGTTAACCCACTTTGCCAGGAACAACAACAACACTTGAAAGGAACATGAAAATTAAGTACTACCACATTTGCTTTTGAAAACACTCACTTGTGAAAATAAAAGTTAACATCTGCAGTCTTGCATTATCTTGTATTCACGACGCACAGTGCACAGGTGGGTGCTTGAGACGTCGTAAACTATATCAAGCTTCATCAACACCACCAGGGACGCCCGCTGCAGGACGTCAGTTATCAGTTACGTTATCTTGGTGCCAACAAACTTTAATGGAAGATGATATTGTGTCAGATGTTGTATCTTGTCATCCAAGGGTGTGACAGTGGTCCTACTGTTGTGTAGTGTCATCCAAGGGTGTGACAGTTGTCCTAGTACCGTATAGTGTCATCCAAGGGTATGTCAGTGGTCCTAGTACCGTATAGTGTCATCCAAGGGTGTGTCAGTGGTCCTAGTACCATATAGTGTCATCCAAGGGTGTGACAGTTGTCCTAGTACCGTATAGTGTCATCCAAGGGTGTGTCAGTGGTCCTAGTACCGTATAGTGTCATCCAAGGGTGTGTCAGTGGTCCTAGTACCATATAGTGTCATCCAAGGGTGTGACAGTTGTCCTAGTACCATATAGTGTCATCCAAGGGTGTGACAGTTGTCCTAGTACCGTATAGTGTCATCCAAGGGTGTGACAGTCAGGGTGGTTGACTGTAGAAGGGCCGTACGACACTTGCAGTATAAAATATAAAACTGACATATTCTACATAAGTTGACAAAATTCTTGGCTTGTTTACAAGTTAAAGTTCCTATAGACGAATCAGTAATGTGGGTAATTCCCCCAAAATGAGCTCCTGTTTTGATTAAAATATTGTTAAAATGTTAAAATAATGAAAGTCTTGTCAGTATGCTTTCAGTAATATCACAAAAATACTCGGCTGAATTAAATATAAATTGGATTCATAATAATTGTATTGTCTGTATATATATATTTACCCTTATCAAAATGTTGCTTACTTAACGTCTTATTGGTCGTAATGGTATTCTTCCTTCTTATAGAATATAATGCGTGTTTTTTAATATTTGTGTTTAACAGTCTTAGCTTATTTTGAACATAATTTGTGGAATCCAAATGTTTCTCTTGCACTCAGTGAGTGCTGAATTTGGTTCTTTGTTCAGTGAGTTCTCAGTCTGGTCCCGTGTTCAGCCTTCTCCTATACGTCCTATTACTTGGACTGGAAGGTTCAGCAATGACCTCGTTTCTTGCAGGACTTGTTCAATCCTCGACTATCCCAGCAGTTGGGCACCTAGCATTCCCTCCCCCCGTCCTCACACACAAACACACCAGCTCCTTCACTATCCTGCCCTCATATCTCGTCCATGTCCAAGCCAGGCCGGCGGTGCGCTCTTTCCTGATAACTGACCATGATATCGACGATATTCCCAGACACCCCGCACCCTGCCAGAGGGCTGGGTGGTTATCTGCACCTGAGGGGCCCGGGAAGGCACCAGCATCTTAATACAAGGCCCCAAATCACTGCCTTCTTCACTGCCTTCTTCACTGCCTTCTTCACTGCCTTCTTCACCGCCTTCTTCACTGCCACCAAGAGGCACTATGCGGCTTGATGTGTCCAATTAAATACTTTCGTCTAATTTTGACCACCAAACAGTTGTTCTCCAGAATTGGGGTTACGAATCATATATTTGTTATCGTGAAATTCCTGAGGCAGTGTTCGAATTTAGCGGTGATAATTGTTTTATTTTTTGTGCGAAAGTTTGTCTTGATTCTCGTGCATTTGTTTATTAGGAAGCTATGAGGTAGGCCACGGGATGCCAGCGCCAACAGGCAGGTGGACCAGGGCACGTGATGCCAGCGCCAACAGGCAGGTGGACCAGGGCACGTGATGCCAGCACCAACAGGCAGGTGGACCAGGGCACGTGATGCCAGCGCCAACAGGCAGGTGGACCAGGGCACGTGATGCCAGCACCAACAGGCAGGTGGACCAGGGCACGGGATGCCAGCACCAACAGGCAGGTGGACCAGGGCACGGGATGCCAGCGCCAACAGGCAGGTGGACCAGGGCACGGGATGCCAGCACCAACAGGCAGGTGGACCAGGGCACGGGATGCCAGCACCAACAGGCAGGTGGACCAGGGCACGGGATGCCAGCACCAACAGGCAGGTGGACCAGGGCACTAACATAATACTGGTGTTGCAGGTAGAAGCTGTGGACCCCGACAAGGTGGACTCTGCCGGGCTGGTGTACAGTGTTGGAGGTGACGGAGTTGACGGTCACTCCCCCACCCGCGCCTTCTTCACTATCAACCCCCTCACCGGTCACCTCCTGCAGCTGAGGGTGAGTGTTGACCCTCCCTCGCCGGTCACCTCCTGCAGCTGAGGGTGAGTGTTGACCCTCCCTTGTGTTGACCCCCCTCACCGGTCACCTCCTGCAGCTGAGGGTGAGTGTTGACCTCCCTCACCGGTCACCTCCTGCAGCTGAGGGTGAGTGTTGACCCTCCCTTGTGTTGACCCCCCTCACCGGTCACCTCCTGCAGCTGAGGGTGAGTGTTGACCCCCCTCACCGGTCACCTCCTGCAGCTGAGGGTGAGTGTTGACCCTCCCTCGCCGGTCACCTCCTGCAGCTGAGGGTGAGTGTTGACCCCCCTCACCGGTCACCTCCTGCAGCTGAGGGTGAGTGTTGACCCTCCCTTGTGTTGACCCCCCCTCGCCGGTCACCTCCTGCAGCTGAGGGTGAGTGTTGACCCCCCTCACCGGTCACCTCCTGCAGCTGAGGGTGAGTGTTGACCCCCCTCACCGGTCACCTCCTGCAGCTGAGGGTGAGTGTTGACCCCCCCCCCTCACCGGTCACCTCCTGCAGCTGAGGGTGAGTGTTGACCCCCCTCACCGGTCACCTCCTGCAGCTGAGGGTGATTGTTGACCCCCCTCACCGGTCACCTCCTGCAGC
>NC_091173.1:17757379-17782379 GCF_040958095.1 Procambarus clarkii
CCAGGGTGCTGCCCCTGGGCGCTCGTGTGCTCCAGGGTGCTGCCTCTGGGCGCTCGTGTGCTCCAGGGTGCTGCCTCTGGGTGCTCGTGTGTCCCAGGGTGCTGCCTCTGGGTGCTCGTGTGTCCCAGGGTGCTGCCTCTGGGTGCTCGTGTGTCCCAGGGTGCTGCCTCTGTGTGCTCGTGTGTCCCAGGGTGCTGCCCCTGGGCGCTCGTGTGCTCCAGGGTGCTGCCTCTGGGCGCTCGTGTGCTCCAGGGTGCTGCCTCTGTGTGCTCGTGTGTCCCAGGGTGCTGCCCCTGGGCGCTCGTGTGCTCCAGGGTGCTGCCTCTGGGCGCTCGTGTGTCCCAGGGTGCTGCCTCTAGGCGCTCGTGTGTCCCAGGGTGCTGCCTCTGGGCGCTCGTGTGCTCCAGGGTGCTGCCTCTGGGTGCTCGTGTGTCCCAGGGTGCTGCCTCTGTGTGCTCGTGTGCTCCAGGGTGCTGCCTCTGGGCGCTCGTGTGCTCCAGGGTGCTGCCTCTGGGTGCTCGTGTGTCCCAGGGTGCTGCCTCTGTGTGCTCGTGTGCTCCAGGGTGCTGCCTCTGTGTGCTCGTGTGCTCCAGGGTGCTGCCTCTGGGCGCTCGTGTGCTCCAGGGTGCTGCCTCTGGGCGCTCGTGTGTCCCAGGGTGCTGCCTCTGGGCGCTCGTGTGTCCCAGGGTGCTGCCTCTGTGTGCTCGTGTGCTCCAGGGTGCTGCCTCTGGGCGCTCGTGTGCTCCAGGGTGCTGCCTCTGGGCGCTCGTGTGTCCCAGGGTGCTGCCTCTGGGCGCTCGTGTGTCCCAGGGTGCTGCCTCTGGGCGCTCGTGTGCTCCAGGGTGCTGCCTCTAGGCGCTCGTGTGTCCCAGGGTGCTGCCTCTGGGCGCTCGTGTGTCCCAGGGTGCTGCCTCTGGGCGCTCGTGTGTCCCAGGGTGCTGCCTCTGGGCGCTCGTGTGTCCCAGGGTGCTGCCTCTGGGCGCTCGTGTGTCCCAGGGTGCTGCCTCTGGGCGCTCGTGTGTCCCAGGGTGCACAGATTTACGTCTGTCCAACATAAACAGTATCCGTAGTCTCTTTATACAGTGTCATCAATGTGCGTTTACAACGGTGAAATGTAATTCAGACCAGCTTACGTGTGTATAGTGTGAGAACTGTTATGGCCTCACTTAGCTAGTAACCGGTTTCTTATCAAACTGTATATGGGACCTTGTGTGTGTGTGTATATATATATATATATATATATATATATATATATATATATATATATATATATATATATATATATATATATATATATATATATATATACACATATGTGCATGGCATAACACTGCAGGTGTCCGCATCAGACACTATAAAACTTTTGCAGTCTTCTTTCCTGGCGAGTCCACTTTTATCTTCTATTGTACACCACTCAAGGTTGACCCTGAGTCAGGAGCAAGATTCCCTGAATGTTGACAAGACACCCTGGAGCTTGACAAGACACCCTGGAGCTTGACAAGACACCCTGGACCTTGACAAGACACCCTGGAGCTTGACAAGACACCCTGGAGCTTGACAAGACGCCTTGGAGCTTGACAAGTGTCACGAATCTTACTAAGATTCTGCCATGACTCTCGATATTACATATTACTTTATTGTCGTGTTCTCAAATTAATATTGCGTCCAGTTGTATGATTCAAGAATTTGTATATATATATATATATATATATATATATATATATATATATATATATATATATATATATATATAGATAACATAGCATGCTGTGTGGACTGTGTAGTGTGTGTGGACTATGTAGTGTGTGTGAAGTATTTTGGTGTTAGATTTCGCTGTAGTTACTCCGTGTGGGCGGGTGACCATATGTGGATATGGCCGGTGTGATTGTTGTCAATCGAGTGTCTATAGTTTTATCTTTATTTATTCTCATATTTGGTGGCCATATATTTGTATGGAATGTTATACCAGTAATTACTACTCTTTAGTTTACAATGTTTTAATTATTAGTGCTGCATTTGTGGTATTAGAATTTCCACCATGTATACGTGGACTGTTAGGTGATTTCCTGGTAGACGTTTAGTCGACGTTTGGCCTGCGGACCAAAGCCTGGGCAGTAGCGTGGCGGCTGCGGTCGAGAGCAGTTGTGTTTTAAGCTAAGTCATTGGTCACTGTTATTTTAGCCCGTATAAATGTTAATTATCTGGTTAGATGATTTGAGAATTACTATTGATTAATCCATGTTCTGGTGATATTGCTCATGTCTCAGTACTTAATTTCATTTTATGATATTGCATGCTGATAAATATTTCTGGCTACCATTTATACACTTAATTGTTGTTATGTTGTTCCCCTTAGCAAAATATATTGTTCTCCTTTTTATACAGTGATGTAATTGTACCCCTAGACATCTATTGGCAAGGCCGATTTCTTACCATTTCTTTACACTGTGGGGAGAAGAACCTTATTTAGTCTCAAGGGTCGTGACAACAAGACACCCTGGAGCTTGACAAGACACCCTGGAGCTTGACAAGGCACCCTGGAGCTTGACAAGACACCCTGGAGCTTGACAAGACACCCTGGAGCTTGACAAGACACCCTGGAGCTTGACAAGACTCCCTGGAGCTTGACAAGACTCCCTGGAGCTTGACAAGACACCCTGGAGCTTGACAAGACACCCTGGAGCTTGACAAGACACCCTGGAGCTTGACAAGACTCCCTGGAGCTTGACAAGACTCCCTGGAGCTTGACAAGACTCCCTGGAGCTTGACAAGACTCCCTGGAGCTTGACAAGACTCCCTGGAGCTTGACAAGACTCCCTGGAGCTTGACAAGACTCCCTGGAGCTTGACAAGACTCCCTGGAGCTTGACAAGACTCCCTGGAGCTTGACAAGACTCCCTGGAGCTTGACAAGACTCCCTGGAGCTTGACAAGACTCCCTGGAGCTTGACAAGACTCCCTGGAGCTTGACAAGACTCCCTGGAGCTTGACAAGACTCCCTGGAGCTTGACAAGACTCCCTGGAGCTTGACAAGACTCCCTGGAGCTTGACAAGACACCCTGGAGCTTGACAAGACACCCTGGAGCTTGACAAGACACCCTGGAGCTTGACAAGACACCCTGGAGCTTGACAAGACACCCTGGAGCTTGACAAGACACCCTGGAGCTTGACAAGACACCCTGGAGCTTGACAAGACACCCTGGAGCTTGACAAGACACCCTGGAGCTTGACAAGGCACCCTGGAGCTTGACAAGGCACCCTGGAGCTTGACAAGACACCCTGGAGCTTGACAAGACACCCTGGAGCTTGACAAGGCACCCTGGAGCTTGACAAGGCACCCTGGAGCTTGACAAGACACCCTGGAGCTTGACAAGACACCCTGGAGCTTGACAAGACACCCTGGAGCTTGACAAGACACCCTGGAGCTTGACAAGACACCCTGGAGCTTGACAAGACACCCTGGAGCTTGACAAGACACCCTGGAGCTTGACAAGGCACCCTGGAGCTTGACAAGACACCCTGGAGCTTGACAAGGCACCCTGGAGCTTGACAAGACACCCTGGAGCTTGACAAGGCACCCTGGAGCTTGACAAGACTCCCTGGAGCTTGACAAGGCACCCTGGAGCTTGACAAGGCACCCTGGAGCTTGACAAGGCACCTTGGAGCTTGACAAGACACCCTAGAGCTTGACAAGACACCCTGGAGCTTGACAAGACACCCTGGAGCTTGACAAGACACCCTGGAGCTTGACAAGACACCCTGGAGCTTGACAAGACACCCTGGAGCTTGACAAGACACCCTGGAGCTTGACAAGACACCCTGGAGCTTGACAAGACACCCTGGAGCTTGACAAGACTCCCTGGAGCTTGACAAGACAACCTTAACAACCTTCCAGTTGTTACCCAACCTTGAAATGTTTTACACAATAATTACTCGTCTCCCCAAAGCAGCATTTTAAAAATAAAACCATAGTGTGATTTTGTTTATTTTCTCTCGATAACATTAATCGCTTTAATCGATTTTAATTAATCGATTTTAATTAATGTAATCGATTTTAATTAGCCCAAACGTGATCCAACTTATTCTCGATGAATTCAAACGAAAAAAATTCTGTTCATTTTCTCCGGGTAAAAGTATTTTAATTAACCGGTAACGCAAGTTAACCGACGCAGCCAACATAATCTCGTCTCGGCCCGTGAACTACACAAGTGAGGCAGGAGAATGCTGCTTGTATTTACAGAACAGTTTTGATTATGCAAATTGCCTGGTATTATGCCAGCCGAGCTCACCTAATTGTGATACCGACTGAAACTTCTAATTGTCGAAATTCTTTTGTGTGAATGCTGGTCCATTTTGTTTTCCAAATTACAAATTTAGGTCATTTTTTGGTTTGATTTTTGTTTTTAAGTGGCGTTTTTTTTAGCATTTTATTGCATATTAACTTTTTTGTAGCATAGTATTTGTATAATTAATAATTAGAAATTAACCAAAAGCTAACCAGAAACTAACCATAACTAACTAAAAACTATCCAATAGACTAACCAAAAACTAATCGTACACTAATCAAAAACATAGCATAAACCAACCAAACATTAACTATAAACTAACCATAAACTAGACATAGACTAACCAAAAACAAACCCATAAACCATACAAACACTAACCATAGACTAACCGTAGACAAATCACCCCGTGACAATCTTGTTCCATAACTGCAAATAGCCGCGAAACCAGGCATACTCTTAGTGAAGAAAGGTGTCTATTTTGTATGTACAAGAATTCTTACATTCTTGTACAGCCATTAGCACGCATAGCGTTTCGGGCAGGTCCTTAATCCTAATTTTCTCCGGAATAAGACCCCCCAAATCGTTTAACAACCAGGTACCCATTGCAGATAATGAGTCACAGTAACGAGGCTGAAGAATGTTGAAGACGACGAAAAGTCGATCAAGTCTTGATAGACTTGATAATGGTCCAGGACGGATCGAAACGTCGTCATCTTTTCATCTTCTGGTGTGTGGTCTGGTCATCAGGTACTCATTCACTGCTGGGTGAACAGAAGCGTACAGTCAAGGATTGACGCCTAGTCAAACCTCACAGGCCAGGATTCGAACACAGAACTGAAATGATTGTTATTCTAAGGTACTCACAGTTTGTTTAAGTTGTCTTCTTCGATTTTGGTCTTGGCAAATCGAAAACCGGTTCAGGAATCAGCACTGAACCAGCCATTTGTATTGTAGGTGTTGTGGCATCTGTAGAAATAATTAGTCAATCAACCGCTAGGATGCGGAGGACGCGAGGCCGCCCTGATGGCGTTATGAATAAGCAATCACTTCAATTTGCACCTCCTGCGGCCCCGGTGCAAAACTCAGTGTGGGGCAATAAGTGACATTGTGGCGAGGGCTATTGGGTGTAAACCCAGGTTTAGACCCCTGTGGTCTTAATGTGGCGACGTATGTGCTTTTTTGTATTTGGTAAACACATAAATACAGCCATAAAAGACAAAACACCGGAGCACCATAAACCAACGGTAACAAGGCAAGAAACACATGAACAGAACTCAAGAACAGTATAACAAAACACACAAACAAAAGTCATAAAGTACACAAAATGGAAACAAACTTTTATAAACACCTAAACACAGTCATAAAAGACAAAACACCGGAACACCATAAACCAACATTAGCAAGGCAAGAAACACATGAACAAAACACAAGAACAGTATAACAAACATACATAAACAAAAGCTGTACAGTACACAAAATGAAAACAGATAATGAATACCGGACCACAGGGAACCCGCAGACTACAAAAAGTTTTTTTTTTTTTTTTTTTTTTTTTTTTTTTTTTTTTTTTTTTTTTTTTTACACATCATGCATATGCGGAAACTTAGAATATGGATATGCGTCACAGTAGGCAAACCCACGCCTGCCACTCGGCCTCAGTAGGAGGCGGTCCCGCATGCGCCGGATCGGGGCGAGGCATACGCACAGGCATCACTGGAACTGCCCTCAAGGGGCCCTGTCCCTACAGGACCTGCCAGCACAGGGTCCTGCAATCCAGGAACCACCGTCACGGGGTCAGTCGGCACGAGGCCTGATCTCGCGGGTTTCGTCTACACTGGAAACTCTGCAACAGAACATTTCACAGTAGGCAGCCTCACAGGGCCTGACCGCAGCACTGGATTCCATCGGAACAGAGTCCTTTCTCATTAGCACCATCAAATCTCTCCCCCCACTTGCAACCTCAACCGAATCCACAACCTCCCAACCTGGGGAACCAGCAACCAGGGATACAGAGGCAACCGAGGAAGACACAGCACTAGGTGACACGGCCTCCGCACCACCAACCACCTCCACCACGGGCATACTTGCCGTAACGACGGCGTCCACCGGACCCGTCACAGCCGTCACAGCCCCCACGCGGCCCACAAGAGCCGCAGGCATCGCAATATCAGCAGTATCACCACGAGCTCGCCTCGAATGCCTGGAGACAGGCCGCTGGTTGTCTGAACTATCACGCACCCATCACGAGGCACCGCAACAGAACTCCCACGCATAGCACGATCCCTCAGTACTGCAGCTTTGACAAGTGGGGCATCGGACCACACACAACAAGAGGCCGCACCTCAGGCACATCAACATCAACACACCCGGAAGATACCTCATCTGGGGGTGGGGCAGGCAGGGACACCAGAGGCGGGGAAGCCGGCGAGTGGGGCAGGGCCGCACTATCCACTACCATGACCCCCATATTTCCAACCAAGGGGCCCACAGAAACTGGCACCGCACCATCATAAGACCCAGCAGCAGCACTCCGCGCAGGCACACCATCCTTGGGCACACTCTCAAACACACCCAGAAGGATCCGGCACCCCAAGAGGGGGGAAGTCCTCCTCCCAAAAGAGATTCACTCGGTCCATGCTCCCTGGTCCATGCTCCCTTCGCTGCACCCTGCAGCCTGGTGCCCCAGCAAACCGCAACAGAAGCTTGTACGCAGCTGCCGAGCGTAGAACACCCTGATGTAATACCCCACCAGTTTGGCAGAGGAAGGAATATCAGCCTTCAGCCGCATGATCAGTGTGCGGATCCCATTCTGGACACCCTTCAGCCGGCCGGACGAAAGAACATTCAATCCTGACGGACAACACCCAACCAAACTGTCTAAAATAGCGCCACAACAGTACCTCGGGAAACTTGAAAGGGGCTCCGTGAACGCTGACATACGTGGACATGCCACTGCGGTCCGAAACAACCATAGTACCCTCATTATCAGGCAGCTGGAAGAAGCGCCCATCATAGCGCTCGATGAAAGCCCTGTAGACAACCGGGGAATACAACTTAACGACTGCACGGTGACTTAACATTAGCTGGACACCTACTACGTCCGCCACGACAACCGTCAACACGTCAAACACGGCCACATCCACGAGCTGATAGTCCACATTCCTGGAAAATTCAAGTCCAAACATCAGTGAGCGCTGCACCGGGGGAAGAGACACCCCCATCACACAGTGTATGGTTCCTGCAGGCACAGTACATCAATGTTGTTGGCACCAGCGTACATCATTAGATCAAACACCCCCATCACACAGGTGAACGTGGGCTCAAGCCCCTGTGACCCACACCACCAAACAACCGCACACCAGACTGGAGAGCGCAGCAGAAGTCTGCCCTCTCTGGCAGACAACCTCCCGTATGTGGTTGTGGTAGCACAAAGAGAACTCTGGGTCGAGTGTTTCTGCCAGAACACTGCGCACACGGAGAACTCTGGCTACACTGCTGACACCACAAACCTCAACACCCAAAACGATGCCAAATGTTATCCCGTGAAATGCATTCATTCGATACTTTTAGTGTCCACACTAACCCTAAACAACCAGTTTACTGTGTATGACGTTAACGAGCGCCGGGGTGTTGCTTGAAAAACAACTGTACTTTCATCACAATGAAATTACGTGAATGTGATGTATCGATGAAAAAAAGATATTGAGATTATACAATGGGGTCGATCCCGTGTGTTTGCATTTCCGAATCATTCACACATTGTTTATTTAGGACATACGTAAATTTGTGTATTTATGTTTGTAGGTTAGATTAACAGTTTTAAAAGCACTCCAATCACCTTCTGTGGTTGATTGTTAAATAAATCACTGAACTATATGTTTAACAGAGCTCTAACCTTGTCTATGGAGGAGAGTATAAAATGTATATATGGTGGTTAGCATTTTAAATGTGTGGCCACGTCTGTGGTAGACAATAATAATAATACAAAAAATAAATACCGATTGAACCATGATGAGCTTTAAGGTACCTTGCATTATCTTGTAAAACATGGACTATGATACCTAATAGTGCTACAATACCAAGTTTTGCATTGCTCAGTGGACAATGCTTGTACCTGGGGAGTCCATAGATACAAGATCCCATCAAACTGACTCAAAGTTTTTCTCTTTCAGCCTTTCATCTCTTCTGTGTTTGCCACACTGCCTTTCACCTCCCTATTCCTTTACTTATTTAACTAAATCGTTCGCCTGTTATCAGTGTATTTGAAGCATTATTTTTGCTTCTCTTTTCCTGAATGTTTACTGTGAGTACAAAGACTATCGCTGACGTTCAGTGGGGGAGTGGCTGCCTTTGTTCCCTCATGTGTGATGGGAGCTGGCTGACCCGGCCTCTGCTGCCCCTTCCTATGTATGTCGTGGACAAAGAGTCTTCCTGTACCTATTGCTTATCTACACACGAATAAATAATTATAAGTTAAATACATATAATGTTGATATTTAAGTCATTAGCCTAAGATTGTGTAATCCTTCTTTGTATGACAAATAATGAATCACATAACGGATGGTCAATAATCGCCCGATCATTCCCTAATTCCTAATTATTCAGTGACACCAAATGTCGCAGCATTTATACATTATGTTTACATGTTGCCATTTAAAACATTGGCATAATATACATTAAAGTGAATGTATACTTATAATGTCATTTTTACCTGATCATTTTACTCGATGCCACGCATTTGTTATCATTGTATTTAATTAAGTATTCTGGAGCATTATAACTAATTATATTGTATTTGGAAACGACTTACTGTATTGACCTGTGTGACGTGAGCGCGAACTACAGGCTAATAAATTCAATTGATTATACACCCACTAGAATAGAACCAAACACTGAGCCTCTGGAAATATAGTTGTATAGATGTCTGTGAATACAGTTACAGTATACAGATACCTAGGAATATAGTTATCAACACGAATATAAATCCCGTGATGAGGAAAACTGCGACTGTAACGTTAAAGACATTTACGAAAATGTTATAATCTTAGATATATATATATCATTAAGACTGCAGTGGATTCAGTTAATTATACGAATTTAACTAATTATAGACCAACTAATGCAACACATTATAGACAAACGAATGTAACTAATGCTGCCAACTTTCGTGAACACATCAGTGGAATTACTTGGATTGACTTGGATTGGGGTGGAACTGTGCTTAGATTTCCTTTACTATATTTTATTTTATTTGGTAATCAGTCCTTTTACAGTCTGTTGTATTTGGTCCTGAATGTCTGTCTATTTAGAATTGCTCGAGAACAGCGAACTGATTTTGATGAAATTAGTTGTCACTGATGATTTGTTGGGAAGGAGAATGGGGAAGATTTTGGTGGACTCACAGTAGACAGGGATGTACCGGAGTGAGCACTGGCTAATTGGTGAGGTTTACTTGTGGGGCGAGTTTGGCCCCCGTGGCTGAGGCGGGTCGCAGTCCCGGGCTGGGGAAGGCTTATTTCGGAGCCTACGAAGAACCCGAAAGGACTACGGGCTCGCCATAGCCCGTGCTACTTGGAACTTTTTGTTCCAGGTAGCGAATCTTAAACAACAACAACAACCCAAAAGGATCATGATGTGAACTCGTAAGAAACCGTTAGTGGAGAGGCGTTATCATGAGGTAATCCTGAGATGATTTCGGGGGCTGAGCGTCCCCGCGGCCCCGATTAGGCCTCATTTTTGTTACACACCCCCGGGAAGCAGTCCGTTGCAGCTGTCTAACTCCCAGATACGTGGTTACTGCTAGGTGAACAGATGCATCAGGGTTAAAGAAACTCTGCCCATTTGTTTTCGCCTCCGCCGGGGATCAAACCCGGAATCTGAGGACTACGAATATCGAGCGTTGTCCACTCAGCCGTCAGTCCCCTTTCACCCCCGGTGAAAGGGGCAGGTCAGGCGTTACGTGTTCCATTGTATCATCCCTGGGAGACGTGACGTGTTCCAGCGGTGCTACGGCCACTTTCTCTAACACACGTCGCACGGCTTACCGGTTACTTAGGCCACTGTCTGTCTGCTTCTCTGAGGAGAAAATATAAATATCTTGGTGTAGGGCCGGAAATTAATTGCTAAATTTAGCCAGCAGTGGTGCCAAGTCAATGTTTATATTATGGTGAAGATTGGCTGTACTTACACTTTGTTGATTGCATTTGTCTTAGATTCTATGATTTGTATTGATGTATTGGTACTTTTTTTTTTTGCAGGGATATTCCTGTGCGGGTCCTAAGCCTCTGGCTGGCCCACTAAGTGTTGCTTGTTTCTGTTTTACTTGGGCGGGGTGTGAGTATTTATGACTCGTATGGTCGCTTCGGTAAGATTGTGCCATATGTGTTTAACAACTTCTTCTGCTCTGTTGAATCTAAGTTGAAATCTTAATGGGTTTGTAACTGTGCACTGTGTTAGATAATGCTCCAGTGGTCTGTCGGACGTATTGGTACTTGATCGAATACACAAGTTTTGGGGAAGAAAACACCTGGAGCTTTCTCATGGATTTGGGTTCTCATCTCGTCGGTGAAATTAGAGACTCTAAGGCTTGTAGGTAGCGGAGGATATTAATTGATTTGTTGTTGTTGTTTTAGATTCAGCTACTCTGAAGAAAAGGTTGCCAGTAGCACGGGCTATGGTGAACCCGTCGCACTCACCTGGCACGGGAGACTGATTATTAATCTTGAGTAAACGTTGGTAATAATTTAAGGCCAAAAGTTTCGACGAGGGAGAGACGTCGTGCTCTGAAACAACATTCTTCATGCTGTTCCTGTCACAAGTTAGTTTAATTGATTTAATGGGCAGGATAAAGAGCTGGCGCGTGCCGTGGTATATTTAGGCAGGAAACTTTTGCCGGGAGCAAGTGAAGGAACTCATTTTGTGGTGATAGAGGTATAATGTGCACTAGTATATCACTCTAGTGCGCTGGTGGCGGAGTGTAGGTTGCCCGCGTGTATCATCATTATGGTCACCTTTATGGCGCCTGGCCCCACCCCCCCTACCCCCTCCTCACCATCACGGCCAAATTTGACACATTTGCTTGGTCAAATTTCCAGGCGCTCGGTGAAAGGGCACACAGGACACAACGACGTCAACAGCAGGGACCTCTACAGTGCCTATCAAAAGAGAGAACCCCAATTCATAATGTTCCATAATCCTGCCGATCCTGCTGGTCAGGCGCTCCCGTGCCACCAGTGCCTGATACCAGGGTGGATACGTACTGCCTGTTCGTATTCACCCTGGCTGATATCTACGTGAGTTTAGCAGTGGATATCTTTATATCAAGATATCATATCAAGTGGATATCAAGCGGATATCTTTGCCTTACACTGACACTTGATCAAGGAAACTTGATCTCGGCGGGAATTTTTTTTTTGAGCTTTCTCAGGGATCTGGGGGGTTCTAATCTAGTTGATGTAATAAGAGATCCAAGGACAGTCAGCTTCCTTTCCCAGAGCCTCAATGTGGTAATCCAGAAGGCAGGCGGCCAGTGCAATCTCAGCTTCCACCACCCGGCTGCAATGTAGAACTAGATGATTGGTGGCAGGCTTATGGCAGCATAGTCTACAAACACGGTTCGTAGAGTTTAATGACGCGCCTTCGAATCCCAGTCACAACCAGTCCTCCTAAAATACGTGTACATAGAGCAACTATTTCGTCAAACGCACCACTATGTACTGGTGGACTCTAGAAAACTTCACGTTTTGTGCTGCTGAATTAACGTAAATGGCATTCTATTAATTCGGAAATTAACTAAGAGACTGAACGTAATCTGTCCCAGTAATGTTAGGCCTAATTCATGCTGTCTTAGGCCCAGTAGTATTTATATATATATGTCCTAAACTAGGCCTAGGAAATTAGGAATTTCTTGAGTTTTTTTTTCGACTGCTTTTTTTCGGACTTTAAAATACATAATTGAAAATATGAACTTTTTGGGGTTCAACAGAATATATTTGTACATTCGAACAAATAGTTACTGTAAGTACTATCATCATAGGAGGATAGGGTGGTAGATAATTTAGAATTTTTGTAATAAACAGATGTTAATTCTGATTGCAAATACTAAATATTTTAACATTTCTACAGATTACCTTCGGATGTAGAAATGATTACTTTGTTTGGCGTTAGGTGGTATGAGAAGCACTTGCACTCATCCACTCAACAAGCTAAACGGCAGGAACCCAGTTATGTCCTCATCCCAAAAAGCCACGAGGAGAAAATATTAGCAAAAAGAAATGACGATAAACGGAAATAATGTCTCGAGGTTCCACTTTAGGTCGGGTAATAGGCGGGGTATTTTGCTCGGGTTCTCTTGCATTTTTGAGGGTTTTATTTTAGTTCAAGTCCAACCATTTGGGCTGGACGGTAGAGCGACGGTCTTGCTTCATGCAGGTCGGCGTTCAATCCCCGACCGTCCACAAGTGGTTGGGTACCATTCCTTTCTCCCCGTCCCATCCCAAATCCTTTTCCTGACCCTCTTCACAGTGCTATATAGTCGTAATGGCTTGGCGCTTTCTCCTGATAATTCTCTCCCTCAGGTCATGCACCAGGGGGTCTCTCCCTCCCTTAGAAGGAGCCGTGGGTAAGCCAGCCACTAACGGAGGGGTCTGAAGAGCTCCTCGCTCTGGCTTGAACAAACTACCTACAGACTCCTGTAATGTCTATCGTGAACGTCCGACGCATTCGGCTTCCTAAACTCTCATTTATTATGCTGGTAACGACCTTGCGGTGGTGTATGTATATTGAACGACCGGTAGTCTGCATATGTGTAAAGATTTTTTGGAGCTTGTACGAGTTACTCAGTGTTATCCGGGATGATTTAGGAGAGATGCAAAGAGAACCTTTCCTCCTAGGAGGGCTGAGGCAAGCAAGGCTTCAGTACACTATTTCCTCTTCCACCAGCGAAATTGGACGAGACCAAGAGGTCGAGGTGATGTTTGGTTTCCTGGCATCATGATGAATGTTTTGAGCCGCTAATGCCTCCACCACCACCACCACCTCCACCACCACCACCACCACCACCACCACTACTTGATGTCTTACCCTCGGCATAATACCACTACCTCCAGCTTCCCAGACCACTAGCTCCATCACCACGACCTCCCCCCCCCCCTGTGTGTGTGTTGAGGTGGTGGTGCACGATCCCCTGTGTGTGTGTGTGTGTGTGTGTGTGTGTGTGTGTGTGTGTGTGTGTGTGTGTGTGTGTGTGTGTGTGTGTGTGTGTGTGTGTGTGTCTGTGTCTGTGTATGTGTGTCTGTGTCTGTGTGTGTGTGTGTGTGTGTGTGTGTGTGTGTGTGTGTGTGTGTCTGTGTGTGTGTCTGTGTCTGTGTCTGTGTCTGTGTGTGTGTGTCTGTGTCTGTGTCTGTGTGTGTGTGTGTGTGTGTGTGTGTGTGTGTGTGTGTGTGTGTGTGTGTGTGTGTGTGTGTGTGTGTGTGTGTGTGTGTGTGTGTGTCTGTGTGTGTGCGTGTGTCTGTGTCTGTGTCTGTGTCTGTGTGTGTGTCTGTGTCTGTGTGTGTGTGTGTGTGTGTGTTGAAGGAAGGTTTTGAAGACATCCAGGATTTTCACAACCTCTCATTTTCATCGTTACAGGGGACTCGGAGAAAATACGTCACAAGTGGTTTGGATATATCAGCTTTCATATTACTGTGGTGATCTCGACTAATCAGTTCTCGAGAGCTATCCCCCCCCCCCCTAAAAAAATTAGGCATTTTATATGCGTTTAAATGAGTTAATTGCAAATTCATCATTATAATTAACTGAGATTGTAGCCACCATAGGCTTCATATTCGATACTAATCTTTATTTATATTGTGTTCTATAATTCTATTTATCCTTTCCCGGCCCCTCTTCCTTGGCATTCCAGGCATATCTCCCTCATGGAACTATTGGTGGGTTCCATGGAAGCTCATTTCATGTTTTCACTGTTCCTTTACTTTGGGCGTCACTCCATCTTCAATTGTGTTCCAGGTATTGTGGATCTTTGTTCAGTGTCACCGGTCTCGGTGGCTCCTGAGGGGCGGGGGACTGTTCTCTGGGAGGTGGAGGGGGAAGGGGCATGCTGTACGGTAGGGGTTTGTACAGCACCGATCCTGCTGTACATGTGAAGACACTTGTGTTGATTATTATACAGGTGATGGGTGTGTGTAGTACACAGGTTGCTATAGTGTGTGTAGTACACAGTAGGCTGCTATAGTGCATGTAGTACACAGTAGGCTGCTATAGTGCATGTAGTACATAGGCTGCTATAGTGTGTGTAGTACACAGTAGGCTGCTATAGTGTGTGTAGTACATAGGCTGCTATAGTGTGTGTAGTACACAGTAGGCTGCTATAGTGCATGTAGTACATAGGCTGCTATAGTGTGTGTAGTACACAGTAGGCTGCTATAGTGTGTGTAGTACATAGGCTGCTATAGTGTGTGTAGTACACAGTAGGCTGCTATAGTGCATGTAGTACATAGGCTGCTATAGTGTGTGTAGTACACAGTAGGCTGCTATAGTGTGTGTAGTACACAGTAGGCTGCTATAGTGCATGTAGTACATAGGCTGCTATAGTGTGTGTAGTACACAGTAGGCTGCTATAGTGCATGTAGTACATAGGCTGCTATAGTGTGTGTAGTACACAGTAGGCTGCTATAGTGTGTGTAGTACACAGTAGGCTGCTATAGTGCATGTAGTACATAGGCTGCTATAGTGTGTGTAGTACACAGTAGGCTGCTATAGTGTGTGTAGTACACAGTAGGCTGCTATAGTGCATGTAGTACATAGGCTGCTATAGTGTGTGTAGTACACAGTAGGCGGCTATAGTGTGATGTAATACACAGGTTGCTATAGTGTGATGTAGTACACGTGAGAGTACAATGTGGTGTTGTATGGTTGCAGGCGCTGGACCGGGACCCGCCGCTGGGGAGAGAGAGTACACAGTAGGCGGCTATAGTGTGATGTAGTACACAGGTTGCTATAGTGTGATGTAGTACACGTGAGAGTACAATGTGGTGTTGTATGGTTGCAGGCGCTGGACCGGGACCCGCCGCTGGGGAGAGAGAGGTGGCAGGTGAAGGTACAGGTGCGGGACGGACAGCGGGTGTCGCCCTCGCTGGCCGCTGCCTCCCGGGCCTCCAGGCGCCCCCCCACGCTCTCACACCCTCAACACCTCCACTCCCACCAACCCCAAGTGCCACCACAGGCCCACGCTCTCACCACACGCAACTTGGGAGTGCCACCACAGGCCCACGCTCTCACCACACGCAACTTGGGAGTGCCACCACAGGCCCACGCTCTCACCACACGCAACCTGGGAGTGCCACCACAGGCCCACGCTCTCACCACACGCAACTTGGGAGTGCCACCACAGGCCCACGCTCTCACCACACGCAACTTGGGAGTGCCACCAGATCCCCACCAAGACCTCGGTGATGCAGTCCAAGGTCAGTACTCGTCGCCACAAGACCCCAGTGACCCGAAGGACTATTATATTCCCTCTCAGTATCTCCCGAGACCAACCCAAGTTATATCAGAGAAGAAGAATGAAAATACAGAGGAATGGCATGGAATACCTGTCCAGCATAATTCCAGTCAATGGGGCAAACCAAAATATTTGTCTATATCTAGGGATAGATTAGCGTATGGAATAGATGAGGCAGAGACGACGCAGAAGCATGCTAACGACAGGTTAGAAAAGATGGAAGGTAAAACAGGGGCCACATCAAAATTTGTACGTAAGAAAGGAGACATCGTTCAGAAAAAGATGAGATCGGCTGAGAGAAAGAGAAAGTTACGAGACAAGAATCACCAGAAGACGACGGAGATGTCAGTGGATGCAAATCTAAAGTTTCAAAAAGGCGCACCAGCCAGTGACGCTGAAACACGGAGACTAGAATTGTACACCGTGCCTCCACACCCGGAACATGGGGCTCAAGTCGGGCATGGTAAGGTGCCCCTGACCAGGTGGGACGGCTTCCTTGTTCCTGGCTACCAGCACCCGCGAGGCGCCTTCACAAGGGTCAGCTCCTCACTACAACCTCGAGCCTCCAGACTTAAACACGGGACACGTAAGGAACATCAGCCGGCTGGCTGTCACCGGAAACTATTATCTATCAGAGGAATATTCAAACAAAAAGCTCCCAGTCGCAGTTTTAGTGGCAAAATAAATGTTGGCAGGAATAAGCAGGCGTCTGGTTTCACGTACAAACCTATTTATTATATTAACGAAACTTTATCTTTTCCTCAAAGGACTTCCAAAATGGCTAAGGAACACGCGGCCATACTCAGTGATACGAGTCATCACTTGAGTCAGCGGTCGCGACCAACAATAGTCCCTAATCCTGAGGAAAGATCTACTGAATATTTCGAACCCAAACTTGCCCAGAACGCCGCCAGAGCCACGCCTGGTATCCCACCCACCTCGACAACTGTGCGCGAAGTCAAGAGTTCGGGTCCCGATGGAAGAACGCGGCGCATGGACATCGCAGCAACCTTAACTAAACGCAGTGCGGACCAGATGAAGCACCTGTCGCAACGCTATCTGGGGAGGGCCCAGTTGGAGGAGGAGCGGGTCTACGTGAAGAGGTTGGGAAGGAACGGTGGAGGGTGTGAGGACTATGGCAGCTTCTCTATGAGTCCGGAGGAGGCCCCGGAGGAGGAGGAGGCGGAGCCATGGTACCTGCAGGATATGAGGCGGGAGCAGGTGCACGTGGCGGAGACGGTGGTGACGGTGGTGGTGAAGGACATCAACGACAACGCTCCCGTCTTCCCCAACGCCACCATCTACGGCGAGGTGCAGGAGAACGGCCCCATCGGTAAGTACTTCAGCCCTGGTGTGTACCTTCATGTGTGGTTCACAGGTGCAGGAGAACGGCCCCATCGGTGAGTACTTTATCCCTGGTGTGTACGTACCTTTTAGGATCAGATAAACAATAACATCACGAGGTAAGTATTGTTAAGTACTTATTTTTGCTGAGATATTCCTGCCCGGGACCTAATTATAAGCCTTTTATCTTTTACTACAAATTACTCGGCAAGATATTTTGCCGAGATATTCCTACGCGGGACCTAATTATAAGCCTCTGGTGGGCCCTTGCGTTCACTTCAGTCTTATGGGCGGTGGATGAGTTCACAACTCGTCTCTATGTTTCAGGAAGGTTACGTCCGATGTGTTTAACAACTTCTGTTAAAACTCATTAATCATCTCATTTGGTTGATGACTCTGCACTGTGCCAAGTTCCTTAACAAGATAACACGATATTTACGATGAATCTGGCACAAAGGTAGAGGCAGGCTGGCGTTACGTTATCATGGAGTATCTACGGGTAATTAACCATCGAGGATCGAGCACAGACCTGCAAGAGATGAGGACGTCGCTGTACCGGGGCCGTCCGAACGGCTGGGACACGGTTTACATCCAATACTTTAGGTTTCTTTAAGCAATATTTACCGGTACTATTAAGTACATTATGCATTTAATGAGGAATATCGCTGGACAATATTTCACATACCAAAGTGGCTAATTAGAAGCACTGGCGTCTAATGTTCAGCATCAGTTGTTAGATAAATGTTCCCGCGTTTGTTCTTGGCGTAGCTTGTAGTCACGTGTTGGGTAATCTTGCTCGACCTCTTATGTTAAACATGGCGGTAAATATTTTTGACGTTATAGCACGTATTTTTACAAGCGTTTCTGCCGTGTGATGTGAATTGCTGTTAATCCCAGGAAACACACATTTTTTTTTGTTTAACCGCGTAGTAATAATGTTATTAAAACGTAACAGGTTTACATTCACCTTCCTGGTTGCGGATACATCACCCTGATACACCAGGGTGATGTATTGCCCCTAATACAGCCCATTGACACGTCAAACCACTAATATATATTGCCTCTTACTGGCCACCACAAGGATACATCACTGAGGATACTGACCATCCATCAAGCACTCTCTCTCCTGTGAAATTTAATATTCGCCTCGCTAATTTAAAATAATTTTCGTGTCCTTTCAAGCTGTTTTGATCTTGATACACAGGTCCTATGTACCGACCAGACGGCGTCCAAATGATGTAAGATTATTTTTTGAGAAGGAAGTCTAGTCTATGGAGATTTCTGGAGGGGAGAGATGATCTGGGAAAAGGCGGGGCTGTGATAATGAAAAACCCCAGAGAGAGAGAGAGAGAGAGAGAGAGAGAGAGAGAGAGAGAGAGAGAGAGAGAGAGAGAGAGAGAGAGAGAGAGAGAGAGAGAGAGAGAGAGAGAGAGAGAGAGAGAGAGAGAGTGAGTGAGTTTGAAAGACTAGAAGGGAAATGTAGATACGAGAAAAGTTAAAAATATAATATTGTAAAGGCGGAGATGGTGGATGAGGGAAGGGGTGTGTCTGTCTGGCCTCCGTCAGGCTGGGACGAGGTCATGGCCAGGGTGGGGGGTTATCTTGAGATGATTTTGGGGCTTAACGTCCCCGCGGCCCGGTCTTCGACCAGGCCTCCTTTTTGTTAGACAACACCCCCCCCCCCCCTCTAGGAAGCAGCTGTCTAACTCCCAGGTATCTATTTACTGCTAGGTAACAGGGGTATCGGGGTGAAAGAGACGTTTTGCCCTTTGGTCTCCGCCTCCACCGGGGATCGAACCCGGAACCTCAGGACTACGAATCCGAAGCGCTGTCCACTCAGCTGCCAGGCGTCAGGCGGGGGGAGGGAGGTCGTGGCCAGTGAGAGAGGGGAGAGGTTGTTGCCCCTCTCACTCCCTGAGAGGGCCCTGTGCCACTTACTCGTCACTTCTCCTCCTCTCATCACTCTCTCTCCATTCGTCTCCTCTCAGTTCGCCACTTTCTCTCCGTATTTATAACTGGTAGTGTTCTCGTCACTTTCTCTCACGACACCTCACTCTTATTTTAACTAACTCCAATTGCATAATTTTTCTCCGCGTGGCGGCGGCTTGCCTGCACTCCCACTCCCGGAGCATCTTAATGAGTTTCCTCTCCTCCAGCCTCCCTCCAGCACATCCCTCCTCCTCCCTGGCCTCCAGCACATCCCTCCTCTTCCTCCCTGGCCGCCTCCAGCACATCCCTCCTCCTCCTCCCTGGCCGCCTCCAGCACATCCCTCCTCCTCCTCCCTGACCGCCTCCAGCACATCCTCCTGCGCATGCGCCGTCTTTCCAGCAACCACCAATCTCTCTCTCTCTATGCCTCTTTATCTCTATTCCATTATGTCCATTTAATTTTCCCCTCACTTGCCTGGTTTCCCTTTGCTGTATTCAGCTCTCTCCTCTCTGTCTGTTACTTCTCTGTGAATGATAAGGTTAGGTTATTATCAGGAAAAGGCACTAAGCCATTAATTTTATTTATAGCACTTGGAATATGTGAGGATAAGGATTTAGGATAAGACGGAGGGAAGGAATGGTGCCTAACCACTTGGACGGTCGGGGATTAAACGCCGACCTGCATGAAGCGAGTCCGTCGCTCTACCGTCCAGCCCAAGTGTCTATCTTGTCTGTGAGTGTTTCCTCTGTCATTTTTTTATCCTCCTTCTCTGGCTTTGTTTCGTCAGTTTTCCATTCCTACCTCCTCTCCCCTATTCCTCCCTATCCCGACCCTGCGTATTTTTCCCCATTCCCATCCTCTGTGTCTGTAGCTCTTTTCTTACTTATCCTTTCATCCTTGTGTGTCTTTCCTTCTCCTTTGCTTCACCCAATTTCGCTAGCTCGCTTGTATAGCTCATATGTGCTGCTGCCTTTTGTGTATCTGGGAATAACTCTCTCTGAAACTTCGCCATGTCATTTCAGGTGAGGGGGGGAGGTGTTTCACGTGGCTGGGTGGGGGGGGGGGGTGTGTTGGTTCACGTGGCTGGGGGGGGGGGAGGGGGGAGTTGGTTCAGGTGGATGGTAAAAAATCCACCATGTAGGGACGTGCTGTTGAGGTGAGTCTTGGGGAAGATTTATTAGTGAGCTCATGTGTCAGTTGGCTGATGTATTAGTGAGGTAATGTATTAGTGGGGGTGATGTATTAGTGAGATGTGTAGGTTGGCTGGTTGTATCAGTGAGGGGTGATTTATTAGTGAATGGAATTCATCATTCGGGTTATGGATTTGTTGTACACCTGTTAGTTAGTGATGTGTGTGTTGGTGAGCTACGGTGCTGGGACGGGGAGTTAGAGAGGCAGAATAGACAGTAATTCCTCTTGTATCAGGCTGCTTGATTTCCGACCCCGTCAAGTTCCATTTTGAGATAGCGAGAGGTGTCCAGTCCTAAGGTTGCCAGGTGTCCAGTCCTAAGGTTGCCAGGTGTCCAGTCCTAAGGTTACCAGGTGTCCAGTCCACCAGGTGTCAATACACGTGCACGTGCACTTGTGTATAATTGCACTTTTAATTTTGCATGACTACAAAAAATCTGAAAATCTGAGAAGCATAATCAGAGGTTTCGTGCTGATGCCTTGTCTGAGAGCCCAATTTGACGCAGTTCCGTGTTGGTGCCGCGTCTAAAAGGCTGAGGTGGTGCCACGTAACCATTAGGGATGTTGTGCTGAGCTCGTCAACACACCACAAAGATGGCTGCCACCACTGCCAACCATTTACATGACAAGTGTTAATGGCTCTTGGCCCCAACCCAACACTGTCATCGATGTCCCGACACACACACACACACACACACACACACACACACACACACACACACACACACACACACACACACACACACACACACACACACACACACACACACACACGGGTCTGGTAGCTGAGTGGACAGCGCGCGAAACTCGTAATCCTGTGGGCTCGGGTTCGAATCCTGTGGGCTCGGGTTCGAATCCTGGCGCCGGCAGAGACAAATGGGCAGAGTTTCTTTCACCCTGATGGAAAAGAATGAAATTCAGATGAGAAACCCAGGTTTAATCAGAGATGTAAGCTATCAAAGCAACTAAGTGTTGGTTTGCTAGCTTACATCTCTGCTGCTAGCTTACATCTTTACTAGCTAGCTGTTGCATGGAGAAACTATAGAAATAATAGGACACTAGAGAGCAGAGAAAGGTACCTGAGTGCCAGGAATGAATACGTCAGGGTGAGGAGAGAGGCAGAAAGACAATATGAAAATAACATAGCGAGCAAAGGAAAGACTCAAACTACATTACTGCACAGCCACATTAGGAGGAAAACAACAGTGAAGGAACAGGTAATGAAACTGAGGTTGGGGGGCAGACAAATTTAATACAAACGACAAGGAAGTGTGTGACGAACTCAATAAGAAATTCCAGGAGGTCTGCACGTTCGAGCAAGGAGAGTTCCAGAGAGGGAATAGATAACCAGGCATCACTAGAGGAGTTTGGGATTACCAGTGGGAAGGTGAGGAAGCTTTTGCTAGAGTCGAATGTGACAGATGCTATAGGCCCAGATGGACTCTCGCCATGGATACTAAAGGAAGAAGCAGAAGCACTGTGCCTGCCACTCTCCATAGTGTATAACAAGTCACTAGTAACAGGGAAAGCTGCCAAAAATTTGGAAGACTTCTAATGTAGTCCCGATATACAAAAAGGGGGGATAGACAGGAGGCACTGAACTACAGGCACAGAATCTACCTTTCAGATTTGTTATGGTTGAGTTTGTGAAGCATATTATCGGCTTCCAAAGTTAATTGATTTGGAATATTGTTTTAGCGTTGTTTTACGTTTTCCGGTTATAACTTAAAGTGTCTCTCGTATTGTCTTCAAACTTTCTGTACTGGGGGGGGGGGTTCATTCAACGAAGTTTCCTTGTTTAATTACTTATGGATAACGATTATATATATGCTTAGACACAAGACATATAAACATGTGTCACTTGGTTATATAGTTTGTCATTATAGATAATAATATGTAGTGTCTTGATAGTGTATATATATAATATGATAGACGATAGTTGCTAATTATTACAGGTGTGCAAATAATAATTTTATATAATGAGTTTGTAAAATTCAGAAAATGGATTACATGCAAATAATGCCAGATAATCATTTTTATATACTTATACATAGATATATAATATTATTATGCTACATTGTAAAATTTCTATATTAATAAATCATTATAAATTGTATATAATTTTAAATATTGATACATTATATATCATTTAGTAATAAATATGCGTAAATATAATAATATATTTAGTTTCTATGCAGGCAGAGATAGAGCAATGTTTCCTTGCACCTGATGCTTCTGTCAACCTTTTCAATAAATCGGTACCCGGGAGTGAGTCGACTGTTGTGGGTGGCATATCCTGACGAAGGACAGCAGTTGGCCTCGTATGACTATAGAAAAGCTAACAGGCTTCCTGTCCCCCGACAATTATAAACCTAATTGGCTTGTTAACCACGCAGCGGGAGTATACATATTAAAAATAATTAGAAATAATGATTTCTAATTAGTCCTCCTCATGGGAGATTCGAACCTCAAATCTGTGATTTTCCAGTCCGGTTCGATAGCAACCCAAGTGGCCATTAGGTTGTTGTTTAAGATTCGCTACTTGGAACAAAAAGTTCCAAGCAGCACGGGCTATGGTGAGCCCGTTGGCATTAGGTGATAGGTCGTGCATATTGGCAGTTATACACATAGGTACCTTACGCTGTCAAGCCTGACTGTGTCCAGGGGAAACTCCCGTGTCGACCATCAGGCTAGCGATAAAGGTAATTCGCACACTCACACACATCTGACTTTCAGAGCCAGGAGAGTTCCCCCCCCTCCCCCCCTGTCTACACCGTACACACCTGGTCGATCGTGATTTTGTTCTAGGTTTGGTGTTGTGCTGAGGCCAGGTGTTCAGGCCAGGTGTCTAGGCCAGGTGTTCAGGCCAGGTGTTCAGGCCAGGTGTTCAGGCCAGATGTCCAAGCCAGGTGTCCAGAGGCCTATCAACCTCTGGAGGGGTAATATGACCACCACCACAACTCATGCTGACCAACCAGCAAGTATACTTTACCCCTGAACATAAGTCAGAACTTGAGTAAACTCCCAGTGTATATGCACCAAGAAGCTGGGTATACCTCTCAGTATATATATATATATATATATATATATATATATATATATATATATATATATATATATATATATATATATATATATATATATATGCAGAATAACCACATGTGAAAAAACAGAGAATGCTTAACGCGTTTTCGGCTAATTCGCCTTCATCAGAGCAAAGTAGAATGGTTGTATGTGTACCGGCCGTGGGGGACACCTGCTGAAGGTGTGGACGCTGGGTCGAGGTCTTCCCCGGGAAGCAGACAACCAACGCTCTTCATCCAGATCGTCAAGGTGGTCGTCGCTCCAGTAAACGGGTTGACATCACGGTGAGCACAGAGGGCATAAGCTTGCACCTCAGAGCTGCGTGGTTCTCGCGACCTCGAACTTCACTAACAAGCGGTGAGCTGGCCAGAGGGGGGTCGTATATGTGTACCAGAAGGGTCGTATATGTGTACCAGAAGGGTCGTAAGCTTACTAGAGGAGTCGTTAGCGTACAATGGGGTCCTGAGCGCACCAATGATGTAAGCCTATCAGGGGAAGGGAGTCTTTCAACTTTGGACACTACCCTTTTTACTGAAATAATTTGTATTGCACTACTAATATATATATATATATATATATATATATATATATATATATATATATATATATATATATATATATATATGTCGTACCTAGTAGCCAGAACTCACTTTTCAGCCTACAATGCAAGGCCCGATTTGCCTAATAAGCCAAGTTTTCATGAATTAATATATTTTCTCTATTTTTTTTCTTATGAAATGATAAAGCAACCCATTTCGTTATGTAAGAGGTCAATTTTTTTTTATTGGAGTTAAAATTAACGAAGATATATTACCGAACCTAACCAACCCTACCTAACCTAACCTAACCTATCTTTATAGGTTAGGTTAGGTTAGGTAGCCGAAAAAGTTAGGTTAGGTTAGGTTAGGTAGGTTAGGTGGATGAAAAACAATTAATTCATGAAAACTTGGCTTATTAGGCAAATCGGGCCTTGCACAGTAGGCTGAGAAGTGCGTTCTGGCTACTAGGTACGACATATATATATATATATATATATATATATATATATATATATATATATATATATATATATATATATATATATATATATATATATATATATATATATATATATATATATATATATATATATATATATATATATATATATTTATAATGTTTTAGTTTGTCGTACATATTTTAGAATCGACATTCGCATTAGATCTTCCGATTTTTATTAGGAAGAAGAAAGAAGACACCATAATGGAATCTTCTCCAAATATATACAGTGGGCGCATAAATGAGGCGTCGAGCAACCATGGCGAGTTGGAGGACCAATTAGTATAGGACAATTGACTCGTTATTAGTATGCAAGCGGAAGGCTGCAGCGGTAATGGAGTTGCTTGCACCTGTTGCAGTCTCGGTACTCCTCAAGTCATACGCAGGCAGCCCCTCGCATCGAGAGCCATGCAGTCCCTCCAGAAAAATAAAATTACATCTTGAGATTTACCAACGCAGAAGAAATGGTAAACGCAGTGGAAATAAAAGAATAATAACACAGTTCTGTATGGACGCAAATATTGAGGCATAGAATCGTTGCCATATTTATTAAAATCATGTTCACGGTTGTTGGTACATCAAGATTCGTTGACACAGTCGTTCGTACATCAAAGATTCATTCACACAGTGTT
>NC_091173.1:17787379-17904879 GCF_040958095.1 Procambarus clarkii
TTAGGTTAGGTGGGTGGCTTGGGTTCGTTTAATACTTTGTATTGTGTACGTTGTGGCAGCTGAAAAGACCGGCCTGGACAATGGGCTACAGTGTCAGCTGCCCCACAATGGACTACGGTGTCAGCTGCCCCACAATGGACTACGGTGTCAGCTGCCCCACAATGGACTACAGTGTCAGCTGCTCTACAATGGACTACAGTGTCAGCTGCCCCACAATGGACTACAGTGTCAGCTGCCCCACAATGGACTACGGTGTCAGCTGCCCCACAATGAACTACAGTGTCAGCTGCCCCACAATGAACTACAGTGTCAGCTGCCCCACAATGGACTACAGTGTCAGCTGCCCCACAATGAACTACAGTGTCAGCTGCCCCACAATGAACTACAATGTCAGCTGCCCCACAATGAACTACAGTGTCAGCTGCCCCACAATGAACTACAGTGTCAGCTGCCCCACAATGAACTACAGTGTCAGCTGCCCCACAATGAACTACAGTGTCAGCTGCCCCACAATGAACTACAATGTCAGCTGCCCCACAATGAACTACAGTGTCAGCTGCCCCACAATGAACTACAATGTCAGCTGCCCCACAATGAACTACAGTGTCAGCTGCCTCACAATGAACTACAGTGTCAGCTGCCCCACAATGGACTACAATGTCAGCTGCCCCACAATGGACTACAATGTCAGCTGCCCCACAATGGGCTACAATGTCAGCTGCCCCACAATGAACTACAGTGTCAGCTGCCCCACAATGGACTACAGTGTCAGCTGCCCCACAATGAACTACAGTGTCAGCTGCCTCACAATGAACTACAGTGTCAGCTGCCCCACAATGGGCTACAATGTCAGCTGCCCCACAATGAACTACAGTGTCAGCTGCCCCACAATGGACTACAGTGTCAGCTGCCCCACAATGAACTACAGTGTCAGCTGCCCCACAATGGACTACAGTGTCAGCTGCCCCACAATGAACTACAGTGTCAGCTGCCTCACAATGAACTACAGTGTCAGCTGCCCCACAATGGACTACAATGTGAGCTGCCCCACAATGGACTACAGTGTCAGCTGCCCCACAATGGACTACAATGTCAGCTGCCCCACAATGGACTACAGTGTCAGCTGCCCCACAATGAACTACAATGTCAGCTGCCCCACAATGAACTACAGTGTCAGCTGCCCCACAATGGACTACAGTGTCAGCTGCCCCACAATGGACTACAATGTCAGCTGCCCCACAATGGACTACAATGTGAGCTGCCCCACAATGGACTACAGTGTCAGCTGCCCCACAATGGACTACAGTGTCAGCTGCCCCACAATGAACTACAGTGTCAGCTGCCCCACAATGGACTACAGTGTCAGCTGCCCCACAATGAACTACAGTGTCAGCTGCCCCACAATGGACTACAATGTCAGCTGCCCCACAATGAACTACAGTGTCAGCTGCCCCACAATGAACTACAATGTCAGCTGCCCCACAATGGACTACAGTGTCAGCTGCCCCACAATGAACTACAGTGTCAGCTGCCCCACAATGAACTACAATGTCAGCTGCCCCACAATGAACTACAGTGTCAGCTGCCCCACAATGGACTACAATGTCAGCTGATCCACAATGAACTACAGTGTCAGCTGCCCCACAATGAACTACAGTGTCAGCTGCCCCACAATGAACTACAATGTCAGCTGCCCCACAATGAACTACAGTGTCAGCTGCCCCACAATGAACTACAGTGTCAGCTGCCCCACAATGAACTACAATGTCAGCTGCCCCACAATGAACTACAGTGTCAGCTGCCCCACAATGAACTACAATGTCAGCTGCCCCACAATGAACTACAATGTCAGCTGCCCCACAATGAACTACAATGTCAGCTGCTTGTATATACAAATATTCCTACATGGATGATGTACAATAGCTTAGCAATTATTTTTCATGACAGCTTGACGTATCAAAATCATCATAATATTCTCAAAAATTATATATTCATGTAATTTTATATAAACGTATTAATTAATCATTTTTTATGAAATTTTAAATTAAATCTCGTTGATTGGAATAATCAGATTAATCTTTTTATTGTATAATTTTGCAACAAACTGGAGGGGATGAGGGGGGCAGCAGCAGTAGACAGAAAGAAGTACGGTGCGCCCACTCTCAACCCATCACCGTAGCGCTGCTGCGGCAAATGCTGCGGAAAGGTGTAACAATAGCGGTAAATAAGGGTACGGTGTGGCGAGGCTTCACCTGCTGATTGGTTTAGCTTGTGCGTTGGTGACCGACTGTGGTGATTGTGGCCAGAGTGTGGTGCCCTGGCCACGGTGTGGTAGTGGTGGTGGTGGTGGCCACGGTGTGGTAGTGGTGGTGGTGGTGGCTACGGTGTGGTGGTAGTGGTGGTGGCCACGGTGTGGTAGTGGTGGTGGTCATGGGTTGTGGGGTGTGGTAGTTTGTGGTGACGGGGGTGTGGGGGGTTTAGTGGGGGAGTTTCAGCAGTGGTTACAGGTGGGTGAGAATGAATACTGGTGGGTAATGTTGGCAGAAAAGATATAGTGATAATATGGCAGTATGTAGCGGATAGCACAGTCACGGAGCCGTGACATGTGACCCGTATTGACCACAAAAGAGTCACACTAAGCCATTGTGTGACTCCCCAAGCCATTGCCCCCCTCCCCACTCCCCTCCCCCACCATGTGGTGTTTATCTTGTTAAATTACCTTTGGCCGCTGCTTGGCGCTGTACCGCACATGGCACACACTTCACACACACTTCGTGCAGAAGTGCCTGGTCCTCGCCGGACTCTTGAGATGCTGTGTTGCCTCTCACTAGCCACTATAGTCTTCTTGCGCTCCTTCAGTCTCTATAAGAACTAACCGTTCTGATCCTCCACCCCTACACTCACCACATCCCCCCAATAATCACCAATCGTTCGCACAATCACCACTCACTCACACACTCATCAATCACCCCTACACTAACGAGACGCCCCCCACAATCACAACACACATCAGACGTGTCCCACACTCACCAATCTTCCCTCACAATCACCAATCAGTCCCGCACTTACCAGAAACAAATTTAATAGGAGTTTTAAGTAGATGAATATATAATTTATTATTAAGCTCCACT
Organism: Procambarus clarkii; assembly: GCF_040958095.1. Lineage (NCBI taxonomy): Eukaryota > Metazoa > Arthropoda > Malacostraca > Decapoda > Cambaridae > Procambarus > Procambarus clarkii. Next base: position 17,790,511 of record NC_091173.1, read on the forward strand.
TATGACCAAGTGAACTTCGAGTCACCTGTTGACTGAACATGTTCCAAACATGAGTCGGCCGAGAATGAACAGTCACTGAACATGATAAGACACAATAGAGCTGCCGCTGCTGGCTGAGCGTCTTGTGTTGTAACGGCTGTTTTCTTCTTGGCCGTGAATTTAGGAGAGGTAAATAGATCTTTACGAGGATTGGTTGTGTGTACAGACCTGAACTAGTAGCGCCTTGGTCAGCGCAGTCGGGGTCACAGCCCAATGGTCCCGGGTTCAGGTCCCCGGCAGGACAGAAAAGGATGGGTACATTTGTTTTTCGCCTCATGCTTCTGTTACCCGGCAGTGAATGGGTACCCGCGGGTAGGCGAGAATAGGTGGGACAGGCCACGCAAGAGGACAGTGCACGCACGCGCATACACCCACTCACCCACACACCCACTCACCCACACACCCACCGGGGCGCACATTAGACACCCTGAGGGAGAGTCTGGGAGGTTTATGTGTCGGTGGTGTTCACTGGAGGCAACATTTGCGGCTTCGAGGAGAAAAGTTTGGCGATTGCAAATCGGGGCTTCGGAAGACTGATTTTATTGAAAGGACGATGAAGACAGGAAAGTTTCATTAGTGTGGGAGAGTGTCTTAAGTCCGGCGTCTAGTATGGTTAGTGTGGGAGAGTGTCTTAAGTCCGGCGTCTAGTATGGTTAGTGTGGGAGAGTGTCTTAAGTCCAGCGTCTAGTATGGTTAGTGTGGGAGAGTGTCTTAAGTCCGGCGTCTAGTATGGTTAGTGTGGGAGAGTGTCTTAAGTCCAGCGTCTAGTATGGTTAGTGTGGGAGAGTGTCTTAAGTCCAGCGTCTAGTATGGTTAGTGTGGGAGAGTGTCTTAAGTCCGGCGTCTAGTATGGTTAGTGTGGGAGAGTGTCTTAAGTCCGGCGTCTAGTATGGTTAGTGTGGGAGAGTGTCTTAAGTCCAGCGTCTAGTATGGTTAGTGTGGGAGAGTGTCTTAAGTCCGGCGTCTAGTATGATTAGTGTGAGAGAGTGTCTTAAGTCCGGCGTCTAGTATGGTTAGTGTGGGAGAGTGTCTTAAGTCCGGCGTCTAGTATGGTTAGTGTGAGAGAGTGTCTTAAGTCCGGCGTCTAGTATGGTTAGTGTGGGAGAGTGTCTTAAGTCCGGCGTCTAGTATGGTTAGTGTGGGAGAGTGTCTTAAGTCCGGCGTCTAGTATGGTTAGTGTGGGAGAGTGTCTTAAGTCCGGCGTCTAGTATGGTTAGTGTGGGAGAGTGTCTTAAGTCCAGCGTCTAGTATGGTTAGTGTGGGAGAGTGTCTTAAGTCCGGCGTCTAGTATGGTTAGTGTGAGAGAGTGTCTTAAGTCCAGCGTCTAGTATGGTTAGTGTGGGAGAGTGTCTTAAGTCCGGCGTCTAGTATGGTTAGTGTGAGAGAGTGTCTTAAGTCCAGCGTCTAGTATGGTTAGTGTGGGAGAGTGTCTTAAGTCCGGCGTCTAGTATGGTTAGTGTGAGAGAGTGTCTTAAGTCCGGCGTCTAGTATGTTTAGTGTGGGAGGATTCACAATCCCAGCTAAGTCTTTGCTAAGCTTGGTCTTTGTTATTAACATACTTTACTTCAAGATTAATATTGGGTTTTCGAAATGCTTTTTTTTCGTGTGTACCTTGAGGAGGATGTTTCTCACACTCAAACTTTGCAACACTTACATTCGTAAACTGGAAGTTGCTTCCTATATATGCATCGTATATATATATATATATATATATATATATATATATATATATATATATATATATATATATATATATATATATATATATATATATATATATATATATATATATATATATATGTCGTACCTAGTAGCCAGAACGCACTTCTCTGCCTACTATGCAAGGCCCGATTTGCCTAATAAGCCAAGTTTTCATGAATTAATTATTTTTCGACTACCTAACCTACCTAACCTAACCTAACCTAACTTTTTAGGCTACCTAACCTAACCTAACCTATAAAGATAGGTTAGGTTAGGTTAGGTAGGGTTGGTTAGGTTCGGTCATATATCTACGTTAATTTTAACTCCAATAAAAAAATGACCTCATACATAATGAAATGGGGTAGCTTTATCATTTCATAAGAAAAAAATTAGAGAAAATATATTAATTCAGGAAAACTTGGCTTATTAAGCAAATCGGGCCTTGCACAGTAGGCTGAGAAGTGCATTCTGGCTATTAGGTACGACATATATATATATATATATATATATATATATATATATATATATATATATATATATATATATATATATGTCGTACCTAGTAGCCAGAACTCACTTCTCAGCCTACTATTCAAGGCCCGATTTGCCTAATAAGCCAAGTTTTCCTGAATTAATATATTTACTATAATTTTTTTCTTATGAAATGATAAAGCAACCCTTTTCTCTATGTATGAGGTCAATTTTTTTTTATTGGAGTTAAAATTAACGTAGATATATGACCGAACCTAACCAACCCTACCTAACCTAACCTAACCTATATTTATAGGTAAGGTTAGGTTAGGTAGCCAAAAAAAGCTAGGTTAGGTTAGGTTAGGTAGGTTAGGTAGACGAAAAAACATTAATTCATGAAAACTTGGCTTATTAGGCAAATCGGGCCTTGAATAGTAGGCTGAGAAGTGCGTTCTGGCTATTAGGTACGACATATATATATATATATATATATATATATATATATATATATATATATATATATATATATATATATATATATATATATATATATATATATATATATATATGTCGTACCTAGTAGCCAGAACTCACTTCTCAGCCTACTATTCAAGGCCCGATTTGCCTAATAAGCCAAGTTTTCCTGAATTAATATATTTACTATAATTTTTTTCTTATGAAATGATAAAGCAACCCTTTTCTCTATGTATGAGGTCAATTTTTTTTTATTGGAGTTAAAATTAACGTAGATATATGACCGAACCTAACCAACCCTACCTAACCTAACCTAACCTATATTTATAGGTAAGGTTAGGTTAGGTAGCCCAAAAAAGCTAGGTTAGGTTAGGTTAGGTAGGTTAGGTAGACGAAAAAACATTAATTCATGAAAACTTGGCTTATTAGGCAAATCGGGCCTTGAATAGTAGGCTGAGAAGTGCGTTCTGGCTATTAGGTACGACATATATATATATATATATATATTGTCCCCTACTTTAGATTTGGTTGTAATTTCATATAGCTTTAATGTTTATCAAGAATAATTTTATAAATTATTTGAAAAATACACGCACGTATAATGTATTTTAGGCAGTTTTATTTAATGTTACGTATTCAGTGTGTTTTGACTCCGGAGTGTTGAGAGAGAGAGAGAGAGAGAATATTAAAGTTGAAATAAATATGTGAACAGCATAAACTAGTGATACATTCTGTCTAAGTTTTGTATGAATAAAACATTTATTATTATTATTATTATTTTTATTATTATTATTATTATTATTCGAGCGCCCTCGTGCGTTCGAACCAAATTCAATTTCAAAATCAATAATTTATTCATAAATTTGTACATTTATAATTGGTGTAGTTTACACAAAATTACTGTGCATTATTTACCTAAGAGAAGGTCATAATAACAGCCTACGGTATCTGGATGTTGTTAATATATATATATATATATATATATATATATATATATATATATATATATATATATATATATATATATATATATATATATATATATAGGTTTTTAATATGTTAAGACAAGAACATTTCAGGGTCAAGCCACATTAGCATTGTGATCACTGTATACACTATAAGTTTAACACCATCAACATGTGCACTGGGTCATGTTATTCTTTTTCTCGTGTTTTCAGTAAGTTGCATTTTAAGGCCAATTAAATCGAAATGGATCATTAAATAATTCTGTTTGTATTATTGTATGTGATTCTCTTCATATCTGTCCCCTTTTGAGAGACCTTTTATAGTTGGCGTGCATTATACAATGCGAGGACATGTAATTATTGTAGGATATACAGAGATCATGATGGGGGGATCACTGTGTCTGTCTATAATCATAAGCTCGTGTAATCAGAGCGTTTTATCATTTAAAATGAGGCGACTCTTTTTGTGAATATATAATGTGCATTTGAGTAATTAATTTCGCTATGACTATGGAGCTTTGAGCCTTTTTATAACACACACACCCACACACACACACACGCACGCACGCACGCATGCACACACACACACACACACACACACACACAATTTGGTCGGGACCAAAGAGCCAAAGCTCAACCCCCGCAAGCACAAATAGGTGAGACACACACACACACACACACACACACACAGGGGCCTGGTAGCCTGGTGGATAGCGCGCAGGCCTCGTAATTCTGTGGCGCGGGTGCGATTCCCGCACGAGGCAGAAACAAATGGGGAAAGTTTCTTTCACCCTGAATGCCCCTGTTACCTAGCAGTAAATAGGAACCTGGGAGTTAGTCAGCTGTCACGGTCTGCTTCCTAGTGTGTGTGTGTGTGGAGGAAAAAAAAGTAGTTAGTAAACAGTTAAGTGACAGTTGAGAGGCGGGCCGAAAGAGCAAAGCTCAACCCCCGAAAACACAACTAGGTGAATACAACTAGATGAATACACCCTCCCACCATCCCGCTCCTCCCTCTGGCAGAACCGGGAGAGGGGAGGGGGTCCTGGTGGGGAGGAAGGGGGGGGGGGTCAGGGTAGAGAGGGGGCCGGTGAGGGGAGGGGTCCGGGAGGTCTTCCAGTGACTCATGATTCGGTAATTGTTTCTGGTGGATAAGCGTCCTGAATAACAAACAAATCGTTCTCTTCCATGACACCGGGATATGATTGTAAGTAACTAAATATTATGCTGTTCTCCAGCACGACCCGGTGTATGAACATACACCATAATACCTCGTATGTCGTATGGACATACAACACTTCAGAAAAATAGTTGCAAAAGTTTAATCTATGAGAAGGATCATCAATCAGCAGTTTTAATACAAATCTTCAAAACTAGACTGCAATTAGAAGGTTTTGAAATTTTGTGCACAGTGCTAATGAGAAGAAATTTTGTAGTGAATGGTGTGTGAGAAGGGAAGGTATTTTCCTCAAATTTGACTCATGAAATGCAGCTTTATCAAGATTGCTTCTTAGTGTCACCACGTGTGGTGGTCAAGTAACATCAATGCGTGTTACTGGGACTGTCTGGTGTGACTTTAGTAGCCGTTTAATAATCAGTTGTAAACTGCATTAATAAGGAGCATGTTGCCGTATGTGTTGCGTGAGTTCCCTAGATTTATTTTATCCTGGTAAAAGAACATTGAAACTGTATAGGAGGCGACCAAAAAATCTCTTCTAATGCGTTATGTGTGCTTTTCTCCGAGGCTAAGGGTCCCCTGCTTCCAGCCAGAGGTGGTATACTCCCTTTCTTTTTATCTTCTATATTAAATCTCACTTAGAGAGACCTCTTGGACGCAGGTTCGAATCCTCGTCACGGCCCTTATGGATTTGTTCACTTATAGAGACCTAGTTTCTCACACATATTGGTCTACTGTGGTTGGTGTTGGTTTACCTAGATATGTGTTGGTGTACCCTGGAGGTCTGCCCTGGCCGTTCTTAGTTTACTGAGCCTTTAATACTTAATTATGACAAAATGTAAGACAAAAAATATTATTTGTGTGGCAGTGTATATTTGTTAATGGTAGACGCTCTTAGATGAATTTACTACAGACACCAAGAAGATATTTAATTTAATGGCTGGTCCACTTCCGGTTGAGTCTCTGAGGAAGAATTTCAAATTGTGTCCCTCATGACTGCAGTTTACATGCGACTTGACAGATGTCTAATTTGCGCAAAATAGCCAGGCAGGTGTTGTAGCATGTTTGGAGAACTAACACCTGAAATATGCAAGTGTTAACTGGCAGAAACTGCACACCCACCTGCATATATTTGTTTAGAAAATACAGTAAACATGATTGTGTCTGGTGAGTCTTCGCGTGAGTAAGAGTTCTGGCAGCCTGGTCCTAGCTGTACGCTGTACGCATTGGTCAGCTGCGTTATCTGTACCGCCTTTGTCGAGGGGTCAGTCAGGCTGCCGCAGTGACGGGTCCTAGCGGTTAGTGGCACCCAGCTGAGTCACCAGCCGTATAGTGCCAGGTCCCTAGTGGCACCCAGCTGAGTCACCAGCCGTAGTGCCAGGTCCCTAGTGGCACCCAGCTGAGTCACAAACCATCCCACTACAATAGTCGTGTTTGTATGTGTTACTTTAGATCTCATTTGTGTACTTCATTACCTCTCTCCCAGCTGGTCCTGGTGGTCCAGCTGGTCCAGGTGGTCCAGCTGGTCCAGCTGATCCTGGTGGTCCAGGTGCGTCGCTCGTCTTGGCAGAGTCGTGCTCTTGGGTCCCGTCTTCAGACACTTGTTCGTACGAACATTAACATATACTTGACAGCGTACCTGGCCCATGCTTTTGGCCGCGCACCTGGGCGGCGCATCTGGGCCGCCCACCATCGCCGCCCACCTTCGCTGCTCTGCGGCTGCTGATAAAGTTTGGCGTTTAAGGTCTCAGCTTTACACACTATTTTCTCCAAAATTGTAAAAGTAAGAAGATTCACTTAATTTTAGGATATCGTTATTATTTTTAACTTCAACTCGCCTGATGGAGAGGGGAGGGAAATTATGAGGAGAAAGCGCCAAGCCTTTACCACTATATAACATCGGGAAGGGATCAGGATAAGGATTTGGGATGGGACGGGGGGAAAGGAATGGTGTCCAACCACTTGTGAACGGTCTGGGATAGAACGCTGACCTGCATGAAGCGAGACCGTTGCTCTACCGTCCACTCCCAATTGGTTGTACTCACCTGATATAGAGTGAAAATATTTCTCCTCTGTTATCCCCCTTTAAACTGTTTCTTACATGCGATCCCTCGTTTTCATCACCTGGTATTAGATGATGATCTTCAACACTGTCACGCACCGTGAGGTAAAATAACGATCTTAGGCTCTATGCCACAGCCTATGAGGTTGGCGCCGGTCCTACAAACTGAGTTGCAAGGGATAATACAGTTTGGGTTAAGCGAAACGGCTGGATTTTTAGCCGAGTGAGATGGAGGGAAGAGACAGCATCACGAGGAGTGTATAGTGGGGCCGGGGTGTTGTAGTCGGGAGGTGTTGTCAGCATGTGGGTGTGTCAGTGTGGTGCCACAAGCTGGGTATAGTGTAGATCCTGGGGAGAGGGTTTATTTAAGACCAGTGAGTAGTGACTGGGACGGTCATGGTGGCTAGCTTACATTTACGCTAGACGACTGAAAGAGATGTACGAATTATATATATATATATATATATATATATATATATATATATATATATATATATATATATATATATATATATATATATTTATATATATATATATATATATATATATATATATATATATATATATATATATATATATATATATATATATATATATATATGTCGTACCTAGTAGCCAGAACGCACTTCTCAGCCTACTATGCAAGGCCCGATTTGCCTAATAAGCCAAGTTTTCCTGAATTAATACATTTTCTCTATTTTTTTCGTGTGAAATGATAAAGCTACCCATTTTATTATGTACGAGGTCAATTTTTTTTTATTGGAGTTAAAATTAACGTAGATATATGACCGAACCTAACCAACCCTACCTAACCTAACCTAACCTATCTTTATAGGTTAGGTTAGGTTAGGTAGCCGAAAAAGTTAGGTTAGGTTAGGTTAGGTAGGTTAGGTACTCGAAAAACAATTAATTCATGAAAACTTGGCTTATTAGGCAAATCGGGCCTTGAATAGTAGGCTGAGAAGTGCGTTCTGGCTATTAGGTACGACATATATATATATATATATATATATATATATATATATATATATATATATATATATATATATATATATATATATATATATATATATATATATATATATATATATATATATATATATATATATATATGTCGTACCTAATAGCCAGAACGCACTTCTCAGCCTACTATTCAAGACCCGATTTGCCTAATAAGCCAAGTTTTCATGAATTAATGTTTTTTCGTCTACCTAACCTACCTAACCTAACCTAACCTAGCTTTTTTTGGCTACCTAACCTAACCTTACCTATAAATATAGGTTAGGTTAGGTTAGGTAGGGTTGGTTAGGTTCGGTCATATATCTACGTTAATTTTAACTCCAATAAAAAAAAATTGACCTCATACATAGAGAAAAGGGTTGCTTTATCATTTCATAAGAAAAAAATTATAGTAAATATATTAATTCAGGAAAACTTGGCTTATTAGGCAAATCGGGCCTTGAATAGTAGGCTGAGAAGTGAGTTCTGGCTACTAGGTACGACATATGTCTATATATATATATATATATATATATATATATATATATATATATATATATATATATATATATATATATATATATATATATATATATATATATATATATATATGAAGTTTGTATTTTGATATCTGTGGTGTAAGGTAATTGTGAGGAGAAAGCGCTAAGTCTTCCTGACTACATCGCTCTTGGAAGGGATATGAGGACAAGGAGCTGGAATACGACGATTGAGTGAAGGAACAGTGCCCAACTACTTGAACCATGGGGAGTCAAACTCGGTCACTGTAACCAGCCCGTCCTCCTAAGGTTTCCCAGCGTCAAGAAAACGGTCAACTTAAAGTGTCGTCTCCTAACCTACCAGAGGACCCAAAACAGAAAACGGGACGGTGCGTCACTTTCGCCAGCCGGTTCCATTTGCTAGTAAGACAATTTTTGGCCTTATGTAACGCATACGAGCGGAAAGCGACGTTCTTTGTAGAAGGACAGGTTGGTGTAAGATACAAAGTCTTCGCTGTACCGACCAGTCCTAGTGGATGGACACAGCTATGGAGAAATTGTGATACATGTTCACTTACAGATTACTGTTGGGTTATTTCTGTCTTTTCTACTTGCCCTATAACATAGTAATGTTAGTATACTAGTGGATTAATGCCTTATCTCCTGTCCTCAGACCTGTCGGTGGGCGTGGTGTGGGCGTGGGACGCGGACGACGAGAAGGAAGGCACCAACGCTCTCCTCACTTACACCATTGAGAAGAACGTGATGGAGGAACGGTCAGGCCAGGCCATCTTCGCCATCAACCCAGAGACCGGCCTCGTCCGCACCGCCATCTGTTGCCTGGACCGTGAGACTACACCAGAGTACCACATCCAGGTGGTGGCTGTGGACGGTGGCGGCCTCAAGGGTGAGTCTTGGAGTACCACCTCCAGGTGGTGGCCTCAAGGGTGAGTCTTGGAGTACCACCTCCAGATGGTGGCCTCAAGGGTGAGTCTTGGAGTACCACCTCCAGGTGGTGGACGGTGGTGGCCTCAAGGGTGAGTCTTGGAGTACCACCTCCAGGTAGTGGCCTCAAGGGTGAGTCTTGGAGTACCACCTCCAGGTGGTGGACGGTGGCGGCCTCAAGGGTGAGTCTTGGAGTACCACCTCCAGGTGGTGGACGGTGGCGGCCTCAAGGGTGAGTCTTGGAGTACCACCTCCAGGTGGTGGACGGTGGTGGCCTCAAGGGTGAGTCTTGGAGTGCCACCTCCAGGTGGCGGCCTCAAGGGTGAGTCTTGGAGTACCACCTCCAGGTGGTGGACGGTGGCGGCCTCAAGGGTGAGTCTTGGAGTACCACCTCCAGGTGGCGGCCTCAAGGGTGAGTCTTGGAGTACCACCTCCAGGTGGTGGACGGTGGCGGCCTCAAGGGTGAGTCTTGGAGTACCACCTCCAGGTGGCGGCCTCAAGGGTGAGTCTTGGAGTACCACCTCCAGGTGGTGGACGGTGGCGGCCTCAAAGGTGAGTCTTGGAGTACCACCTCCAGGTGGTAGCTTCAAGGGTGAGTCTTGGAGTACCACCTCCAGGTGGTGGCCTCAAGGGTGAGTCTTGGAGTACCACCTCCAGGTGGTAGCTTCAAGGGTGAGTCTTGGAGTACCACCTCCAGGTGGTGGCCTCAAGGGTGAGTCTTGGAGTACCACCTCCAGGTGGTAGCTTCAAGGGTGAGTCTTGGAGTACCACCTCCAGGTGGTGGACGGCGGCGGCCTCAAGGGTGAGTCTTGGAGTACCACCTCCAGGTGGTGGCCTCAAGGGTGAGTCTTGGAGTGCCACCTCCAAGTGGTGGCCTCAAGGGTGAGTCTTGGAGTGCCACCTCCAGGTGGCGGCCTCAAGGGTGAGTCTTGGAGTACCACCTCCAGGTGGTGGACGGTGGCGGCCTCAAGGGTGAATCTTGGAGTACCACCTCTAGGTGGTGGACGGTGGCGGCCTCAAGGGTGAGTCTTGGAGTACCACCTCCAGGTGGTGGAGGGTGGCGGCCTCAAGGGTGAGTCTTGGAGTACCACCTCCAGGTGGTGGAGGGTGGCGGCCTCAAGGGTGAGTCTTGGAGTACCACCTCCAGGTGGTGGAGGGTGGCGGCCTCAAGGGTGAGTCCTCCTGGTCGATAACAAGACGTCTGTGTGGTTTAAGGTAAGGTAATTATCAGGAGAATGCACTAAACCATTACGATAGAGCGCTTGTAAGGGAGGTGATACCCGACCACTTGGACGGTCGGGGATTAAACTCTGACCTGCATGAAGCGAGATCGTCGCTGTACCGTTCAGTGAGTTTTACCAGGCAAGCACATGCGAGGTTGTGACGGAATACTTGATGACTGAAAAATGTAAAAGGATTCCATATTTATATGAGTGTGGTGGTCTGGTAGCACAAATAATCACTGTTAGCTTTGCCAAAAAAATTATGACCTGGCATTATAGATCTTGTACTTCTGTCATCTTTAAAATATTTTAGAAATCTCTGATTTTATAATAAATGATTAATTTCATTATAACATATGTAAATGTCCATACATACTATTTACACTGTAATCATTTAAAATGTTACAAAGTCAAAATATATTAATTTGAATATTTGAGTTATATTAGATATTATTTAAGCTTAGCATTATAGATTACCTAACAAATGCACCAAATGACTGAGCATAATAATAATAGCTTCGCTGCCTTACAGTCCACTAAGACTAGGTAGTCCAGGAAATATCTGGGTAAAATATATTTTGTGGAGAAAAGTTCATGTCATAGTTACCTCTCGCTTCCACCTTGCAGGAGGAACACGATTTCCAGCAAGATATTAAGTTATGTGGGTGGTTATGTTATGAAGTTATGTGGGGGTTGTTATGTTATGAAGTTATGTGGGGTTGTTATGTTATGAAGTTATGTAGGGGTTGCTGGTCTTGGATTAGTTATCATGGAATGATAATTGGTCGTGAGATGGGTAATGTTCTTGGTCGAGGAGTCTTAAGAAAATAGGTCAAGAAAGAGAGGTGGTTGTCACTACCACATTCATGTTGCATAGCGGCCGCTAATATATGGCTGAAGAGATGCTCAATTAAACATTCAGAATATTTAGCCTCAGTTGCAGCATGATGCTGTAGTTTGAACTCCACGCTTAAGAAACCAGAGAAATAAGATGTCCAAAAAAGATCTATGACACATCACTAAAAGGTTTCCTAAGAAAGAGTAATACGAACTAAGAAATGAGGCTTGAGACGGAAGATCACATACACCCGTAATGGTGTATGATCAAAGTATTATGATCCCAAAATGGCAACACTAGTTAGTTGATAGATCGCACCTTTTTAATTTAATTACTTGGTTTATTTATAATTTTATTGCGAATTTAAAATTATTTTTGTAGTTATTGTCGCCTTTATATTGGAGAAATAATCTCATCTTTCCTCTTAGTTATGAAATAATGTAAATTAAAATATAACAGATGTGATATATAAAGGATATAATAAGTCTTGTTTAAATTTATCTATTATTTTGAGTTCGTTAACAAAATTTATTCTATTTTATTTGTGTTAATTTTTGTTTCTTTGTTAAATGTTTGTACTATTTTATGTTGGTTATTTTTTTATTTTGTTAAAATTATTGTACTTTTTATTTTGTTAAAATTGTTGTTCTTTTTATTTTGTTAATTTTTGTTTACTTTTAAATTTTGGTTAAAATTTTGTTACTATTTCACTTTTGCTATATTTTGGTTCATTATATTTTATTAACATATTTTTGTACTTCATTACTCTGATTAAATTTGTTTACATTTTGTTTTGTTAAAAATTTATGTACTATTTAATTAAGTTAAAATGTTTGCACTTTTTTATTTTGTTACTATTTGTGTACATATATATTTTTCTTAATTTTTTTTTAATTATTTAAAACCTAACTCAATGTAAATAACATGTTTTAATGTTTGATGTTATGTTAATAATAATGTCTTAATGTTTTAAGACATTTAGTATTGACACCTTCCGAAGCCCAGTTACGTCTAATTGGCTCTTCCACCTTACCTGTCGTAGGGAGGCTAAAGGTTATCTCACACCTGCTAAGCTTGGACACAAGACACCCGCTAAGCTTGGACACAAGACACCCGCTAAGCTTGGACACAAGACACCCGCTAAACTTGGACACAAGACACCCTCTAAGCTTGGACACAAGACACCCGCTAAGCTTGGACACAAGACACCCGCTAAGCTTGGACACAAGACACCCGCTAAGCTTGGACACAAGACACCCGCGAAGCTTGGACACAAGACACCCGTAGAGAGGCCCGGCAATAATATGCTAATCACCTGGCAACTTAAGAATAACAAACTGGGCAGGTGAGCTCATGCAAATTGGCCTCGACGAAAGTAAACTGAAGCCCGGTATACTCCAGACGGATGAGTAGACTCCCCTGGTGTCACAAAAGGGGAGTGGGGGGGGGGAGGGTATAGCAGTGGTGTCACACAGGGACACACACACACACACACACACACACACACACACACACACACACACACACACACACACACACACACACACACACACACACACACACACATACATACATACATGTGTGTGTGTGGAAAAAATGTTAGTAGTTAGTAACATCTGTTTGCCAGTTGAGAGGCGACCCGAAAGAGAAGAGCTCAACTCCCACAAGCAAAACTAGGCGAATACATACATAGATACATACATACATACATACATACATACATACATACATACATACATACATACATACATACATACATACATACATACATACATACATACCGTGTCAGACTTTATGGAGTGTTTTTAAAGATACCTGACAGTCACACATACTCCACATAGTTGGAAGGTGTTCAGGATATTTTATCAGGTAGAATGGGAGTCGAATTCCTAAAGAACGATATTGGGCGTCTCTAAAATTTCTTAAACTAGACAAAAAGCAAAAATCTGTACAAGAGTTGATTTCCTCGACTGAATAAATTGTCTGACATGACGGATTTGCCTTCACCACCACCACCACCATCACAACCTGAAACATTTCAACACAAATTTCGTTTGTATATGGACGTTATTAAAATATAGAAAGCAAATAGAGCACAATCCCCCATCCCCCTATACTGCTGTTATTGACAACTTCCCCTCTCCTCCTATCTCCCTCCACCCCTCCCTCCCCCCTCCCCCGTCTCCTCCCCCTCCCCTCTTTTACCCCCATCATCATCATCATTCTCTCTCTTGCCCTTTTTTCCCACGTGTGCGTTGGTGGATGTGATATTCTGGGAATTGTGTTGATACACATATATTTCCCTCCCCCCCTAGCATCATATCCTCTCGTATTATATATAATTTGTTTAAATGACGTTTCGCAATGCAAGGTAAACAAACCCTCCGTGTATATCTGTTTAATGTATTCTACTTTTTCACCGTTTTAGTGCTGAAATCTCTGTTATGTTTACATGCTGAGGTTATTTTCCCCGGTGTTATGTGGGTGCTGTTTTCTCTCTCTCTCTCTCTCTCTCTCTCTCTCTCTCTCTCTCTCTCTCTCTCTCTCTCTCTCTCTCTCTCTCTTTCTCTTTCTCTTTCTCTTTCTCTTTCTCTCTCTCTCTCTCTCTCTCTCTCTCTCTCTCTCTCTCTCTCTCTCTCTCTCTTTCTCTTTCTCTTTCTCTTTCTCTCTCTCTCTCTCTCTCTCTCTCTCTCTCTCTCTCTCTCTCTCTCTCTCTCTCTCTCTCTCTCTCTCTCTCTCTCTCTCTCTCTCTCTCTCTCTCTCTCTCTCTCTCTTGACTGTTTGATAAATGTGTGCAGCTGAGAGCTAAATGATGTGAGGGAGTAAGGTGGTGGGAGAGGCTAAGGATGGAAAAGGGAGGTGGGAGAGGCTAAGGATGGAAAAGGGAGGTGGGAGAGGAGAGGAGAGGTTAGGGTTCAGGTTGCGAGGTGGGTCAGGTTTTAACTTAGACAATACAACAAATCCGTTGGTGAATAGGCGTACGTAAAATAAAATTACCTTCTGCTTCTGTTGTCATTGTAATGCGTGTACTGACAGGTGGTCCAGGCTGGTGAGGCGGAGTAAAAACCGGCGCACCAAACCGGGTAAATTAGCAAAGTGCTGCCTGCGTGTGTATGTAGTGAGCCTTGCGCATGCCGGGCTGGTTACTGTTGGTATCGGCAGTGTGTGCGTGCGCGTGGTACCCCCCAGGTGACCTAAACGAGGACCTAATGATACTTTGCAGGTACGGGGACGGTGGTGGTGCGGCTGGCCGACGTGAACGACAACTCTCCACGACTGACCCAGGACCTGTGGCAGGTGGAGGTGGACGAGACCTGGGGCGACGGACCCCCCAGCAACCACACCCTCCTCCAGGTCACCACCGCCGACCACGACACCTCAAACTACTTCTTCTACCGGGTCAGTCTCCTTATTGATCTCCCTCCCTCCCTCTTGGGTAATAATGTCAATGAATCTGGACGCTACAGCATCTCTGGAAAGATATACGGACAATAAAACTGGCAAGACATCATTCACAATTGTATAATTAATAAGCACTTACTGTTAAGATGGTAGCGCACTCACACAAGAAGCGCAGTCGCTGGGGTGTTCACAGAAACCTTGAGAGTGTGTATGTGGGAGGCCGCACTGATCACCTGCTTATCAAGGTATCAGAGCCAACTAAGCAGCAGTCTCTGTTGCTTAAGTTGTCAGCTCATGGCTCTGCCCAATGTCAGACCCGGAGCTTAAGCGTTCCAAATGGGAATCTGGTAAACGTTGGCCATAGTTGTGTACTTAATGGGTATATTGGTTATGCCTTCACACACACACACACACACACACACACACACACACACACACACACACACACACACACACACACACACACACACACACACACACACACACACACACACACACACAGAGGAGGTAGTCAGTGGCAGTCCCCAAAAGTTCACCTCTTTTAACTTCCGTCTGCTTTTGGCTGTGATTTCCAGAGATGCTGAATAATCTCCGTTGGTACTTGAATGATATAATACTGTATGCCAGGATTATACCTTTTCACTATTATAATACACCAGTATTCCTTTTGAATCGTATAATGTTGTATGCCAGGTTTATTCCCTTTTGAATCGTATAATACGGTATACTTTCGAACAAAGTCTCCTAATTTATGTTGACCAAACCACACACTAGAAAGTGAAGAATCGACTTGAGAATAGTCCAGGACGGACCGAAAAGTCGTCAACCCTCCACTTTCTAATGTGTGGTCTGGTCAAGATATTTCACCCACGTTATTGTGACTCCTCGTCTCCTACTTTATCTAATTTTAAACGAGTCAATCATCTATCTCTATTGAGTCATTTCTCTACCTCTTCTGGGTGGGTAATATGGTAATACTAATCCATATGACCATGGGTGATTCTCAGTCTTCATCTACCTCAGGTGGTGGAGACCAGCGGGTGGGGCTGGCAACACTCACCAGTGTTGTTGTGTTGCAGGTGGTGGAGGCCAGCGGGTGGGGCTGGCAACACTCACCAGTGTTGTTGTGTTGCAGGTGGTGGAGGCCAGCGGGTGGGGCTGGCAACACTCACCAGTGTTGTTGTGTTGCAGGTGGTGGAGGCCAGCGGGTGGGGCTGGCAACACTCACCAGTGTTGTTGTGTTGCAGGTGGTGGAGGCCAGCGGGTGGGGCTGGCAACACTCACCAGTGTTGTTGTGTTGCAGGTGGTGGAGGCCAGCGGGTGGGGCTGGCAACACTTCAGCATGAGGACTGAGGGCACCTCTGGGCACTTGTATGCTGGGAGGACCCTGGACTATGAGGACGCTGCCCAGCGGCGAGGCTTCCGCTTCATGGTGCAGGTCACGGACAGGGTGAGTCACGGACTGCATGGTGCAGGTCACGGACAGGGTGAGTCACGGACTGCAGGTCACGGACAGGGTGAGTCACGGACTGCAGGTCACGGACAGGGTGAGTCACGGGCTGCAGGTCACGGACTGCAGGTCACGGACAGGGTGAGTCACGGACTGCAGGTCACGGACAGGGTGAGTCACGGGCGTCATGGTGCAGGTCACGGACAGGGTGAGTCAGGGGCTGCAGGTCACGGACAGGGTGAGTCACGTTAACTAACAGGAAACTGAGTATTCAACATGACTGAGTATACAACGTGACTCTTGAGTATACAAATTAAATCAATGATAATATTAGAAGAATCTTCCCTGTTGTGATGACCCGGTTTATGTTGCTTTATTGGGACCATTTTCCGATTTTCAGGTTCAGTGCCAGACAGTTTTAAGCGTAGATCAGGATACACATTCATCCTGTTTGTGTATTTTGTTTTTATATATAACAGCTGGGAAAGGCCTCCTCACATAAATATGTAGTGGGGGATTGAACTTGGTCTTGGTGCTCTGAATGTCTCACTTCTGGGTGCTCACTTCTCCCATGTAACCAAAAGTCTTAAGTTACAACTGAATGAAACTTGACCTCAGTGAAGTGTCACATTAAAGTTTAAGACTTTACTTCAGGTTAATCTTTTACATTATCAACATAATATGTATTCCTGATCCACTTCTTATTGGCATCTGGAAGAGGAACATTATCCCTAAAACTCTTGTTCAAACCTTGCATGTCTAAGTTCAGGGTCACGGATTCCACTTCAACTTCTGCTTTAAAAAAAATAGTTACAGCTCACCCTTCTAGGCTGAAATTTATGTCATTTAAATTCGTAAAAAACTGTGAGGAATAGCCGCCGCCATAGCTAGCCTCGGAAAGTTATTGAACCACTCACTAGCTATTCAATGTTTTATCTTGAAGAAATAATCGTATTTCATCATTCAAATATGACAGTAAATATTTTACCGCGAGACAACCAACGCATTTGAGAATACAAGAGCAAGTGTCCACGGGCACTGCCCATCTCCTCACAAGAGCAGGTGTCCACGGGCACTGCCCATCTCCTCACAAGAGCAGGTGTCCACGGGCACTGCCCATCTCCTCACAAGAGCAGGTGTCCACGGGCACTGCCCATCTCCTCACAAAAGCAGGTGTCCACGGGCACTGCCCATCTCCTCACAAGAGCAGGTGTCCACGGGCACTGCCCATCTCCTCACAAGAGCAGGTGTCCACGGGCACTGCCCATCTCCTCACAAGAGCAAGTGTCCACGGGCACTGCCCATCTCCTCACAAGAGCAGGTGTCCACGGGCACTGCCCATCTCCTCACAAGAGCAAGTGTCCACGGGCACTGCCCATCTCCTCACAAGAGCAAGTGTCCACGGGCACTGCCCATCTCCTCACAAGAGCAAGTGTCCCCGGGCACTGCCCATCTCCTCACAAGAGCAGGTGTCCACGGGCACTGCCCATCTCCTCACAAGAGCAGGTGTCCACGGGCACTGCCCATCTCCTCACAAGAGCAGGTGTCCACGGGCACTGCCCATCTCCTCACAAGAGCAAGTGTCCATGGTCACTGTCCATCTCCTCACAAAGAACACTAAAAATACGGGAATGTAAAGGATGAACTTTTTATAAAAATAACAACTTTCACTGCCTTACCCTGTGTCGTGTTCAGTGTTCCTGGCACCTTTCATGCTGCCAGTGGTTCTCTGTGTATGGAACAATGAGTCCATTTCAGAGTTGGAACTGCAACTCGAGTACTTGTCTCCAGTCCTCTGTACTTTCCTGACATTGCAGGAGCCCCATGAGTACTGACATTGCAAGATCCCCATAAGTACTGACATTGCAGGAGCCCCATGAGTACTGACATTGCAGGAGCCCCATGAGTACTGACATTGCAGGAGCCCCCCCTGGAAACACAAACCGAAACTGTCTCTATTTTCCGCTTGTAACAACTTGAAATAAAGTTGCTACATCTTGGCTTAACGTGTTTATGACGTATTAGAACGTTGTTACAACTTGCTATATTGGTTGTTATAACTGGTTAGGTGGTGTTAAAACTTGCTCGAACGTTGTACCAACGTCGTAGTTTCGGTGTGTGTTTGGTGGGCCATGAGTACTGACATTGCAGGAGCCCCATGAGTACTGACATTGCAGGAGCCCCATGAGTACTGACATATACATACTAGAGCAACCTTGGAGCATATTCACACTAGAGCAACCTTAGAACCTATACACACTAGAGTAACCCTGGAACATATACATACTAGAGCAACCTTGGAACATATTCATACTAGATGAACCCTGAAACATATACACACTAGAGCAATCCTGAAACATGTACACACTAGAGCAACCTTGGAACACATACACACTAGAGCAACCCTGAAACATATACACACTAGAGCAACTCCAGACACTAACATAAACAAAATTAGTGTCATGACAGGTTCCTAAAATCAACGAATAACCTTCGTAATTCGTGACAGATCAAGAGATCAAAATGAGAGAAAGATTCACATCATGAGGGAAGGCTAAAGGTAACTTGGTATTAATTTGTTTGTATTACGTATCAATAATTTAATCGACGGAATATTAGACTATATATACCCTTTACTGATGATGATGCCACGGTATTGAGATAAATAAGAGATCAAAAAGATTTCATGAGGATGTTCATCTTTGAGGAAAGTTGACTTATGGAATTCAAGACAGAGGTGCCTTGTAAATATAAATGTGTAGAGTACAAAATGGAATGTATGAACGTAATACCTTGTGAACCAATTATTCAAGATATCTGAAGAAACACAAAACACCATAAGTACATATATATATATATATATATATATATATATATATATATATATATATATATATATATATATATATAATCACACACACACACACACACACACACACACACACACACACACACACACGTTCATACATAATGTAGCTCACTAACTGTGCTTAATGCTAGGCTCTCCCAGCCCCGTCCACAGAGACCACCACCACCTGCAGCAGCTCTATTCTCTCTAATATGCCAAGTGGCGCCCTTTGTCTCCCGGCCTTCCCCCAGGGTCGAGGCGGGTGGAGCGACGCCCGACACACCGACACAGCGTGGGTGGAGGTGAGGCTCCGGGACGTTAACGACAACCCGCCGCAGTTCAGCCGCCCGCACGCCCACGTCACCGTCAGGGAGGACACCGCCCCCGGCACCCTCCTCGCCTCCCTTCCCGCCGTCGACCCAGATATGGTTAGTGTTAAAGAATGGTTAGTAAGCCGAGGACATTACTTTTCTCAGTTTTAGGTACTATAGTCACCCATTGTCTCCTGCGTCCTCCCCCGTGGCCTGGGTTTCCTCCCTCGCCCTACTATCGTGACCTGCACTTCCCCTTTTCAGCAAAGCCTCATCCTTCTGGCGGAAGACGCGACAAGAGCGATAATTGGGTGGTGGTGTTGGAGAGTCACACATACCAAGCCCATCACACACATCCTTCCTCTCTCTCTCTCTCTCTCTCTCTTGATCTCTCTCTCTTTCTCTCTGTCTCTCTCTCTCTCCTTTATCTTTCTGTGTGTAATTACCTAAGTGAAGTTACAGGATGAGAGCTACGCTCGTGGTGTCCCGTCTTCCCAGTACTCTTTGTCGTATAACGCTTTGAAACTACTGACAAAAGTTTGACTACTGACACACACACTTTGAAAGTATTTGTGTGTGTGTGTGTCTATTTCACCTATCTCACCCAATTTTTTTTTAAAACAATATTACCTTTACAAAATTAGCATCAGTCAATTTACGGACAAATTTCCCAAGATGCCAAACCAAAATAGGTTATAAATAGGAGAAAGACACTACACTGTTCCTTACATTTTTTCTTCACTTGAGAAGGAAATTGAAAAATCAACTCTTCAAAGTTAATTTTTACAGTTATATTTGAGCAGAGGCTAAGAGATTGGTTTCGTTAACTCTTGTTAACATTGTCAAAGGTTGAGTTCGAATGATTACAAATTGATGATTGATTTATTCCCGAGGATGATTTGCAGGTGCAGCACGATGGCTGGGGGCAGTATGTTGTGTGTTCCGTCGTGTTCTGGACCATAGCAGAGTGTAATGTGGTGCCAGTTGGCTATTGTTATGTGGCCTGGGTTGCTTGATGTATAGTGCTTCGTCCATGTCCAGTCTTCTGTTGTCGCTATATCTGTCGACACACACACACACAGGATAGACAGGAGACATTGAACTACAGGCCAGTGTCCATAACCTGCATATCATGCAAGCTGATGGCGAAGATTGTGCGAAGAAAGCTAGTGGAACATCTGGAGCGAAGGAACTTTGTAACACAGCATCAACATCGGTTCAGGGATAACAGGTCCTGCCTCACAGGGTTACTTGAATTCTACGACCAGGCAACAAAAACAACCCGTTATCGCAAATTCGTAAAGTCAATATTGACTTATTAACTACGTGCATAGGTGATATACTAAACATAATAGATACCCCTAAAAAGATTCATAGAAAACACCGACCTTACCTAACCTTGTTAGTATCTTAAGATAAGCATCTTATTGCTTCGTAATTACAATTATTACTTAACCTATACCTATTATAGGTTAAGTAATAATTGTAATTACGAAGCAATAAGATGCTTATCTTAAGATACTAACAAGGTTAGGTAAGGTCGGTGTTTTCTATGAATCTTTTTAAGGGTATCTATTATGTTAAGTATGTCACCTATGCACATATTTAATAAGTCAATATTGACTTATTAAATTTGCGAGAACGGGTTGCACAAAAATCAGTCAAGAAAGAGAAGGGTGGGCAGACTGCATATTTTTGGATTGCCAGAAAGCCTTTGATACAGTACCTCACAAGAGGTTAGTGAAAAAGCTGGAGATGCAGGCTGGAGTGAAAGGGAAGGTACTCCATTGGATAAAGGACTCTTGTGTGGAGTCCCCATCTATAAAATACTCAAGGGAATTGGCAAAGTAGAAATAGATGAAATGTTCACACGTAATATTAACAGAACGAGGGGACATGGGTGGAAGCTTGAAACTCAGATGAGTCACAGAGATGTTAGGAAGTTTTCTTTTAGCGTGAAAGCACTGAAAAAATGGGATGCACTTAAGTAGCAGGTTATGGAAGCAAACTCTATTCATACTTTTAAAACTAGATATGATAGGGAAATGGGACATAAGTCATTGCTGTAAACAACCGATGGCTAGAAAGGCGGGATCCAAGAGTCAGTACTCGATCCTGTAGGCACAAATAGGTGAGTACATACACACACACACTCACTATTATTATTAAATTATTATTATTACATGTATGAATCTGTACACCAGTTGATTGACAGTTGAGAGGTGGGACGAAAAAGCCGAAGCTCAACCCCCTGCAAGCACAACAAGGTGAGCACACACATACATTCAACACATTCAATGTACTTGAACCATATTTATTTGTTTCAGATGGAGGAGCAGGTTGTGGAGTACCGTGTGGTGGGGGGTTGGGGAGTGGTGACAGTTGATGGTGTGGGGGGAGTGAGGTTGTGGCGCGCCCTGGACCGTGAGTCTCCTG
Source organism: Procambarus clarkii (assembly GCF_040958095.1). NCBI lineage: Eukaryota > Metazoa > Arthropoda > Malacostraca > Decapoda > Cambaridae > Procambarus > Procambarus clarkii. The sequence continues at coordinate 17,812,346 of NC_091173.1, forward strand.
GAGGGGAGGTGGGCGTGGCGCGGGTGGTAGCCGTGGATGATGGCCGCCCATCCCTCTCCTCCACCGCCACCCTCACCATCACCCTCACCGACGTCAACGACTGTCCGCCCCGGCTCCTACCCCCCACCGTCCTCCACGTCACAGAGGGAGCTCCTGCCTCTCTCCTGGGAATCCTCACAGCTACTGACGATGATGTCTGGGCGCTGGGGCACGGCCCGCCCTTCACCTTCACCCTGGCACCCTCCAACCCCGCCCACGTCCTCAACATCCTCAACATCAGCTCCCAGGCAGGTGAGTCCCAGCCACTCCCCCCCCCCCCCCCCACATCCTCAACATCAGCAGATGAATGCGGATTCATTTGTTTAAACTTCAAAGAAATTCCGAGGAGTCTGTTGTATTTTCTGGCTTGTGTTGCATTATTTTTAGCCAGACTGACGTGTGTCTTATTGTTTCACTCTGTGTCGTTTTTGTCATTTTTTTAACCTGAGTTCTTTGAACCGTTTTAACAGTTGGCATTTTTTACTGAAAAACTCTTATATTTATTTTTAGTTTCGGTGCTGTTTGTCTGCCTAAAATTAACTTTTTGATGGTTTACATTGATTACAGAAATATTGTTTACTAGTCACATTCTTAATATTTCTTATTGGTCAGTTAAACGACGATTTGAGTAGGATCATTGATACACATTTATCTCACTAATACCTTATTAATATCCCATTATATCAATAAAGACACTGTACCTCACCTCTTTCCTGTCTGTTATCGGGAGAGGGTGGGGGATTTAAACCTCAAAAGAGAGCTGCAGACAGTCTGGAGCAACAGTCTGTTGCACCAGACTGTTACTTTCATACAGGCGGACAGCGTCCCCAACCACTCCCTGACAGAACAAACAGCCGACCTCGGGAGCCACACTCCCACTACCGTCGGTCGACCAGCAATTGACACTGGAGTGCTTGGAATTCACCTAGGAGACCACCCTGTACGCCTCTTGATCTTGGAGAGAGGTTCAGCATCACCTATTTAGGGGTGCGGCTCCCAAACTGGCCTCGTTGTCTTGTGTACACACCCTACTCGAGCCGCCGTGGCTCCCCACTCTCTCCTTGTTTGGGATGATCTCCTAAATCCCCCCCCCCCCTTTTGTGAATTAGTGTCTACTGTCTCCTTATCTGCAGCCGTGACACTCTGAGAGAGATACTATATATCCACACCACTGAACTGTAAATACATCCTTCTGAAGATGTATTATTAAATACGGAAGTTCTTAAGGCAATTCCTGTCTTAATTCTTCCTCCGTGGTTTGACACTGTCACATTGTTCATCACATGTTAATTTCTTCGTGACTTACACACACACACACACACACACACACACACACACACACACACACACACACACACACACACACACACACACACACACACACACACACACACACACACACACACACACACAGTATATAACTTTTTCCAAGGGCAAGTGTTCATGTTGTCTTTAAGGGTTTTGCGGGATGATATAAGGATGATCTAATCCCATACATGTGTGTGTGTGTGTGGACAGGCCTGGACAGTGGGCGTGGCGGGGCGGAGGTGTGGACAGTGGGGCCACTAGACAGAGAGGAGCACCGTCAGCTGAGAGCGGAGGTGGTGGTGGCAGACGCTGGGGGCCTGGCCGCCACTTACCCCATCACCATCGTCGTCGATGATGTCAACGACAACCCCATGAAACCGGGGTTTAAAACTGTATATTTGTGGAAAACGCAGGTACGTCATATTGGCCTTCTCGGAGTGAATCCTAAAGCACTGTGTAACCCGCTGCGTGATGCAGGTGTCAAAGTGCTATATCTTCATATCTTCATGACTATATCTTCAACTTCATGCAAATATCTTTGTAGCGTCCAAGATTTTTTAGCAACATTTGTTTATTTTTTCATCTTCGTGAAGTATTTTTAATACCATTTGACGTTTTAACTTTATGTAAAGAATATTCCTACATTTCAATAGATTCAACCAACATTGAAATGGCTTTAAGTTTTTTTTTTTTGTAATCTTAATTTCCTTCGTTATTGGTGTGGGTAGAGTGTAATGCACTCACTACAGCCACCGACACAAACTAAATCAAATCAAATAAAGCTTAAGTACTTCACTTTATTTAATTTTGTTCAGCTTTATATATAAAATATAACTGTGTTGATGAAATAGTATTTAAACTTTGAGTAATTAGATAATTAGATTCTAACAAACTTTGTCAGACGGGAGGTGCGGATGCTGCCCTGGGCAGAGTGTACGTGGAGGACCCGGATGACTGGGATCTCCAGGATAAAACATTTGCCTGGGCAGGACCTCCCCATCCACTCTTCACCCTCCAACCCAACACCGGCCATATATTTGCCTCTAAACAGCTTCGGGAAGGAAGGTAAGACTGCCTACCATCATAAATATTTGCAATATTTATATCTCCAGCGTATTGCATCTGATTTTATATAACCAAAATCAACTGTAGCAAACTCATCATTGACGTCAAATTATTTTCTCGAACACATGCATTAAGAAAGACTCGAGTCTTTACTGAGAAATTGTTACTGCATCATAGATATTTTTTCCATTCATTAAAAACATAAAAATGGCACTTGCTTTATAATAATTACACAGCCTTCTTATAAAGAGCGTGAAGTGTTCACCTCTGTTCTCCTAGTAGTAATTTGGGACCTGGTTGTAAAGCTAGTGGCGGATGATGTTGCAGGTATGAGCTGCGCTTCACAGTATCAGACCGAGTGTGGGCCCAGCAGGACGTGTCGGCCAACGTGACAGTGGCGGTGAGGTACCTGTCACCGGAGGCTCTCACACACGCTGTTCCCGTCACCCTCACGCCCACCACGCCCACGGCCCTCACCGCTGGATGGACGCCCATGGTAACTTTCTCCTGGTACCGGTACTGGTTGGTAGCCTGTGTGTGTAGAGTAGCAGTACTCGTCAGTAGTCTACACGTAGGATACTGGCTTAGCTGATGACACTATTGGCTAGACACTCTCTCACCTGATAATTAATTACCTTACCTTGCAGAGTGGCGGCGGGGGCCTGGGTACACTGACGAAGGCGGTGATGCAAGTGGTGGGTGAAGGAGCAGAGAGTGTGGAGGTTGTGAGCGTGTATGGTCTCCACGGCACCTCACAGTCTGCTGCTGCTGCTGCTGCTGTGTCTGCCAGCAGCACTGCTCACACCTCTCCTTCTCCAGTGCCGTATGTGTGTGTTTGGGTCAGTGTAAGGCTCGCAGGCCGCAGCTTCATGGATCCAGTCAAGTTGCATGGGCTGCTGGCACTCCACTTGCAGCGAGTGAGTAATAAGCGGTTCAACTCCGGCCACGATTTATCAAGATTTATGCAACCACTTGCGAAACCTTTACATCTTTCCTTACATCTGTACATTATTTCGGCTTTGTTTTCATTTATTAAACAGTTTACGAGCTACGAAATTGTACGCTCATGGTTACTATAGTTATAAACAACCTCGTAGTACTTTGACGCTCATAAATTGTTTAATAAGTGTTAACAAAGCTACAATGATTGACTAAGTAGATTATAAATGATGGTGAGGTCCCCGTGGCCTACATTGACATAAGTACATATATATTAAATACTTCTGTATTTAATACAGAATAATTCTGTATTCAGCCTTTGTACTTAGGCAGAGGTATTATATTTTCCTGAAAGCACTTGCATTCAATTGCTAAAAATGAGAACACTATATTGTATAAGTCCGCTTAGCAATTCCATTAATTCCATATTCATATTTAACATTTGTTATGTGTTACAGAATACATCTCAGTTTTAAGACACTTATATTCTTTGTTTAGTCACTTAGGCAAAACTGATTTGCAATTAATAATTAATTTATCCTTTGCCATAACAATAGGTTTTTGCTAATCTTTGATATTCCATCATAATTGTTAATACCTTATTCTCCAAATCATCTAACCCTTATACTATGGACCTTAATCCTCGGGTCTTCAAGTGTGATTAGGATTTTGGTGAGTAACGAATTAAGATGTTTCCTCAAGCTCGGTCATACTGGGGAAAGTATAGATTAACAAAGGTATTTTTGCCAGTTGAATGTGTGGAGATTTAGGGTAAAAGTTTAGGCGAGTCAAAAGAGTAAAACAAGAATTATTATTGACAAAGAATAATGAAAAGGAAGATGATGATCATGGAAAGATAGATTAAATAGTTAGAAGAAACACAGAGTTCTTTAGACAAAAGTAAGATAAAGGGAAGACGAGTGTGGTTTACAACAGTGAAGTGTTCATTTCGGTTTACCTGAAAATCCATAATCACTAATAGGGCTTATGCGAGGACATGATCCCCGTAGTTTATATATATATATATATATATATATATATATATATATATATATATATATATATATATATATATATATATATATATATATATATATATATATATATATATATATATATATATATATATATATATGCGAATGCGAACAAGCCTGAATATATATATATATATATATATATATATATATATATATATATATATATATATATATATGTCGTACCTAGTAGCCAGAACGCACTTCTCAGCCTATTATGCAAGGCCCAATTTGCCTAATAAGCCAAGTTTTCATGAATTAATTGTTTTTCGACTACCTAACCTACCTAACCTAACCTAACCTAACTTTTTCGGCTACCTAACCAAACCTAACCTATAAAGATAGGTTAGGTAGGGTTGGTTAGGTTCGGTCATATATCTACCTTAATTTTAACTCCAATAAAAAAAATTGACCTCATATATAATGAAATGGGTAGCTTTATCATTTCGTAAGAAAAAAATTAGAGAAAATATATTAATTCAGGAAATCTTGGCTTATTAGGCAAATCGGGCCTTGCATAGTAGGCTCAGAAGTGCGTTCTGGCTACTAGGTACGACATATATATATATATATATATATATATATATATATATATATATATATATATATATATATATATATATATATATTTATATATATATATATATATATATATATTTATATATATATATATATATATATATATATTTATATATATATATATATTTATATATTTATATATTTATATATTTATACAGTAAGTGCCAGATGACTGGACCAAGGCATGGAGGAGTGGGGAGAGAAGTAGATACATTTGTATACAAATTATTGGAAAAAATAATGCTATTGAGCATATCGGGATCGGAGTATGTAGGGGCACTGATCGACAGTAAGTAATTAAGAAAACAAATCACTAAGCCCGGAAGGTTATTTTGAGAGGGTGAAGGTATTAGCAATGCACGATTAGTAAATATCAAAGAAGGTTAGAAATAAGATAGAGTACACTAGATAGTTTAAATACCTAACGCTAGGTAATAGTGACCAAGCCCCTGTTATTTTTTCTAGCTGGAGAAGTTGATGAAGCTACGGGTTGTGTTGGAGGACACACGCGTCATTGAGGATGAAAATGGAAAGCCTCCCAGCTCCTCTGTCTCTACGCCTCTAGACACACTGACTCCACATAATCCTTCTTCCGTTGCATCCCTGGCATCTATGGCACTGCCTCTTCAGGTAACAATTTACTATTTGTGTGTTGACCAGACCACACACTAGAAATTGAAGGGACGACGACGTTTCGGTCCGTCCTGGACCATTCTCAAGTCGATTGTGGATGGATATATTATGTTACTCAAAAAGAATGGTCCAGGACGGACCGAAACGTCGTCGTCCCTTCAATTTCTAGTGTGTGGTCTGGTCAACATACTTCAGCCACGTTATTGTGACTCATCGCCTGCTTACTATTTGTGTCTACAATGGGGGTCCTCTACTTGGCCTCCTCTGGTGATGAGCAGTGATGATGGAATCTTTCAGATAGCAACAAAAGAATATAGAAAAGTGCCATTTATGTCCACCCAAACTCATTCATAGACGTCTGATTTGCGCTTGAAACACTCCAGGTGTCCCGCATCTGTTATGTTACCCGGGATATATTATGTTAGAGCAAAACAATAATACTGTATTTATCTATTATTCCTCACCCAAGTTGATCATTTCAGGAGTCCTAAAGAAAAGTACATCCTCATAGAGGAAAATATGTAGGGAAATTTTATACAAAACTGTAATCAATTTCAGAATGCGAATCGATATTTGTATAGAAGTAGTTGGAGCTCAAATTTGAGCATTCGAGGAAGTAATACTCAAAAAGTAATACAATGAGTAATACTCATTTGCCACGTAAGAATGAATTTGTTACACCCTGTATATGATTTTGAATTTGATTTAACTTCAAAGTTATATAAGATTATCTGATTCACTGTTGCTTAAGGATAAGTTGGATAACCAAATTTAGTTGAAATTGGCAAATGAACCATGTAAATATGATCTAAACATCTCAGTACAGAATTGGTATTCTAGCAAATACCAGTCAAAGAACACGTTGAGCTTATTGTGGTTGCTCACAATGAGGTGGGTTACCATTCACCTGTATAGCTCGGTAGAGCGACAACCGAACCAGGTTGTCGCTCTGACCCAGCTCAATTGCTGGTTCGCATTCGATGCCTTCGATGGTCGAAATGGTTGGGCACCGTTCCTTCACCTCGTTCACATATCTCAGCTCTTTGTCCTTATATCTTAGTTCTTTGTCCTCTCATCCTAGTTTCTTGTCCTCACATCCCAGCTCCTTATCCTTATATCCTAGCACCATGTGCTTGTGTCCCAGCTCCTTGTCCTCATATGAATTCCAAGTACTATATAGTCATTCTGCCTTGACTCTCTCGTGACAATTACCTAACAAAGATGCTGACAATTACCTTCACAATTACCTGACAATTACACAGGTGGTGGACTCGAACTCGACTTCGCTGGTAACCCCTCGTCTGAGGCGAGGCCAAGACTGCCACACCCATAAACGTCATGAGGACGACGCATGCACCTCCACGTCCTGCCTCAATGGCGGTCGCTGCATCAGAACGGACATTGGAAATAGGTAAGATAAGAACTAACTTATCACACCTTTGAATCAAGCATTTAGCACAATAGACCAGCTATATCAAAGGGTTTAATGTAGTTGATCTCTCATTCATGTTAGAATTAAAGAATTTGAAGATCCGTGCCGTTTGCATTGGTAATCTTATCTTAAATGTTTCAGGGTACAACCAAAATCACCAATGAGTCTAAAATGGCTTGTATTATGTTTCAATGACTTGCAGATTTAGTGGAGATGGCATGTGAGATATATTATAAAGCCATGGAACTTATATATATATATAGACTTACAGAAATTACTCACGAACTGAAAAAAGTGATAAACTGAAGAGTAATGGGCACATATGAAGTTGGAATGTAATTAAATGCTATAAATAGCATCTATTCGTGGAGCAAATTATGCGTGAGGGTAGTGGTAAACTAAGGTACTGAGAGGAATGAGGGCTATGCCAGTATGATTGTATAGCACTTGGAAGATATATGAAGGCCAGGAGCTGGTTATGAGGAATGAGTGAAGGCACTGTGCTCAACCACTTGCACCATCGAGGATCGAACACAGACCCCGAAAGAAATCAGGCCGTCGCTATAGAGGACCTGACCAAGTGGAACGTAATAAAGGTAGAGAGGAAAGGTACTTGGGAAAAAGTCCTAGAAGTGATTGATGTCTTTATATACACTGGGGGATTTATAATTAAAAACAAATTGAGAGTAGATTAGGCAAGTAAAGAATGTAGCTACTGCAATGAAGAATTAGATACTCTTCTAATATATTATTAGATATATAGATATATAGATATGCGGCCAGAGAGCTGCATGAAGGAGTGATGAAGACAACTGTAATGCTGGCGTGAGGTGACCATCACTTGAACGTTGAACAGCAAGAATGTGAGCAGTAGAGGGAGGTAATTTGAGATGCATGCATGATGTTAGAGGGCCAGAGAAAGGAATGATAGCGTCATTGAACGATGAAGAGCTTAAGTTATCACTTGGTCATATTTAACGAACGGATGATTTGTGAAATGTTATAGAGAGAATTTCACTTGAGGAAGAGAAGAGTGGCGTCTTAGATAGTGTATGAGGATACCAGGGAGTGAAACTTTATATATTCAGGAATGATGATGATTTTCCCCATTGGTAGGTGTGTGTGTCCTGGAGGGTCGTGGGGGCCGCAGTGTAAGGTACTGGCTCGCAGCTTCTCGGGCTCTGGGTGGGCGTGGGTCCGACCTCTGCCCCCTTGTCTGCCCACCACACTCTCCCTCCGTCTCCTCACTCGCAGCCCTGATGCTCTCCTCTTGTACTCGGGGCCTCTGTCACCCACATCCACCCACCCACTCCACCCTCCCTCACCCATGGTGGCACTGCAGTTGGTAGGTGGGCAACCACAGGCGCTGGTGGAAGGTGCCAGAGGACCACTGAAGCTGCAAGTGAACGCGACTCTGAACACTGGCACGTGGCACACCCTGCATCTCCATCTCAACACTCAGGTATAATCCCCACTTACTATTGATCCCACACATATATGAGGAGAAGAGGAAAGTGACAACGTTTATGTACGTCCTGGACCGAAACATCCTCACTTTCCTGCTCTCTCTTTATATATGTAGGTTGGGCATTAACTTTCAGCTGAGTTATTATGACTTACTCTGCATCTTCACTTACAACTTATTGTTCAAAGTACTCTAGAATCCAAAGAAAACCCTGTTTCTTTCTTATGGTATATTGTAAATAATCAAATTGAAGTTCCGCAATACTGTAATTCATTTCAAATATTAAGTGAAAAACAATGTCTTTGGTTAATGTACATGAATCAAAGAACAAGAGGAAACTGCAGCAAGCGTATTGACCAATGCATGTGAATATCCTCACCTCCTCATTTTTTTCACCCCTCATTGGTTTCCCTTCTGCCTATTACAACCACCACTGACTTGTGAAATCCACTGACTCATTTAAAATTCTGAAGATGTATTGATTAATACGAAAGTACTTAAGGAATCAGACATTGTCATTCGTTGTCATTCATCATGTGTTCATTTATTCTGGATTTACACACACACACACACACACACACACACACACACACACACACACACACACACACACACACACACACACACACACACACACACACACACACACACACACACACACCCACACCCTTCTTGCAAGTGGGAGATGCTTGTGCTTGAGATCTTGTACTTTTTTGTTTTTCATTTTAACTAACTCTCGTATCATTTTTCATCCCCAGACCTTTTTTTTTATCTTTCAGGGTGCCACACTAATGGTGGACCTGTGTGGACACGGGTGGACAGCTGACATGACAACTGATGCCCATTGTGTTACAAGGGCCTCGTGGGTAAATACACAGGTGAAGGATAGTTGGAGCAACAGTGTCCCCATTCAGCTGGGTGGCCTCGCTCACTCATACCCGGACGCAGCGGAGTTTGGCTGGGCAGCTGGAGTAGTGCCTCAGGCTTTAGTTGGCTGTCTCTCTCACCTCACACTCAATGGAGAGGTATAATTATGGTTTCTTAACAATTATTCAAAACATTTTAATTTTATTTCCTTTATTTGACAAGTGACAGGTTTCATGCGTTGCTATATAAATATCAATTATTTATATTTATTAATTTTCTCTTCATCTAGAATAATACAGCAGAGACGTAGAAGACTGTATAAAGGTGTTGATATGTAAATAATATAATTATTTAGTAAGGATTAAGATCACACACAAGATCTCTTATATTTATATGAATATGAACAATGATAAATCAAGACACATACTGTGCGGAAATGTTGACGTGTAGGTGTGTGTGTGTGTCCCTCAGCTGGTGGATGTGGGCGAGCCGGCGTACAGCAGTGGCAGTGGCGGAGGCTGCGTCGCCCAGGACACCGCCTGCAGAGACAGGCTCATCTCCTGTGGCATGCGAGGCTCTTGCATTGGTGGTCTTGCCACGCCTAAATGTGACTGTGAGCCGGGATGGACCGGGCCAGAGTGCTCCAGGCCTACTGTACCAGCTGCCCTTGGCCAAGCCTCATTTGTGAAATTAGCGCTGTCTTTTACGCCCGATCCTTATAATCTGGTGGTGCAACTGAGAGTGCGGGCTCGAGGCCACGCCGAGGGCCTCCTTCTACAGGTAGCTGACACCCAACAATTTCACGCCTTAAAACTGTGTGTAAGTTTCTTTTCATTTATCTTCTACGCAAGTAGAGTATAATTAATTGATTTCAACATTATATTCACGCTCAATATATAAAACTGTATATATAATATAACTATAGCTAAGGTATTTTCCTATTTTCCTCTTGTGTTGAGTATAGAGAAGCCAAATATTACAAAATGGTTCACAGGTAAAGTTAGTCCCTGGAAATTAACGAAATAACTATGCTTCTTATAAATAATTTGTGAAAGTATTGTTTTATTTGATTTCATTGGTTTTCATTATTCATTGTATATAATGTTATATAACTATACCATTAATGTTACCTAACATACCCAGTGTATAGTTTCTTAAATAAAATTTTATTAGAGTTGTCCTGCACCAGCATAATTTTGACGTGAAAGATAATTAGTGTAGGAAGATTAATAATACATGAAATTTCACTTAATAATTAGTAAGTTCATTAACATAAAATTCCTTCTTCATCGTTGACGCGGCAGGTGCGTGGCGGTGTTGCGTGTGCGTCAGTGTCCGGGCCGGAGTCCACACTGCAGGAGGCGTGTCTGGAGAGCTTCCCGCTGGGGGACGGCTCCTGGCACACACTTCGTGTCAGCCGCCACGGACCAAACCTGATCATCTCGGTGGATGACGGCGATGGCTGGCGCCAGAATGAAACACTGGCCTCCCTCGTGTCCAGCGTCAACCTTGCAGACGTTCACCCGCTTGCTGCTACTCTGCCGCCCGCACCAGTCACTGTTGACAAGCAGGATGGCGTGACCGTGGGAGGCGTGCCCGAGTTCGAGGAGCTCCGCCTGGTAGCAGTCCACGATGATCTCCAAGACAGTAAGCAACGGTCTTCGGTTTACATTGAGGAAAATAGAGTATTTTGATAGCCACAAATTTGAAAGCTGGATTATTGATAGCCACAAATTTGAAAGCTGGATTATTGATTATTGAAGGCTGGGTTAGAAAGCTGATATCCACAAATATATTTAATAGAAAGCTGGATCATTAAATATATTTTGTTTGAAGTCTGGGTTTTTAGAGCTGGATTGTTTTAGTAATGTATATGCACAAATTATAAACACAAATTTAGATTATAAATACATAATTAGTCATTTGTATATAGAATGAATGAAACATTTGGGATCGTGTATACAAGATGTTCAAACATTTTGAGGTGTCAAACGTTTAATGAAATAATGTGCTCTTTGAAAATGTTGTTGATTTTAATATAGAATATAAAAACTAAATACACTGATGACTCACTAAGGTATGCATAATGGATTAACAAAACACGATATTCATATCTGGGATTTCTTTCTCATAAAAAATATGACAAATGTGACTGAGGTTCCTTCAATAATGGATAACTTTGTTAATTTACTTTTCAACTGCATTTGTGATAATTTTATGATTAATTAATCATAAGCTAATATTAAGAGGTGAGGCTGAAAAAATATATTGTCAGAAACGAGCATCAGAGCGAATTATGGCACGATAAAGAAAGTGCTTAATATAGTAAGCGAAGGGATGGAACTGAAATGAACGCAAATGCTGAAAATCTCAAGTAATCTGACTGGCATAACGCACTCTTTTTTTTTATGAGAGTATTACAAATTAAGGTATGGAAGGTAGAGGTTAGCCGAAACATCATTTTCCATTGCACTTGGTTAAACTTTAACACCTTTATATGCGTTGTTTATTGACGAGAAGGCACTACTGACAAGCACATGAAGGAGAAGATATTAAGACTTACTTTGAAACATACACTTAACTTTAAAATAGCAGTTTTTTCTACAGACAAAAAGTTTTGAATTTGTATACAAACATACGCAGATAATTGTTTATTAATTTCTGCAGGTTGTATAGATGATGTGAGAGTGTGTGGTGAGGCAGTGCCACTACCGCCCGCTGTCAACAACACACTATGGGGTCAGGTTACCACTCTACAGAACGTCGAACAAGGTTGTTCAGCCCCGGATTCTTGCATCAATACCACATGTTTACCACCCTTGACGTGCCATGATTCCTGGAGACATGCAACCTGTAGGTGAGGCTGCAACCTTATTGTAGAGATAAGATGTTAGGAAATCGAGACAAGCAGGGTACTAAGGAATTGTTATAGAAGAGAGTAAGGAATTGATATAGAAGCAAGAGAGGAAGAAAATGATGTTGAAGGGAGTAAGGAATGGATATAGAAGCAAGGGAGTAAGGAACTGATATAGGGGGCAAGAGAGTAAGAAATGGACATAGAAGCAAGGAAGTAAGGCATAGATATAGAAACAAGGTAGTGAGGATTGTATATAGAAGCAAGAGAGTAAGGAATTGAATAGAAGGAAGAGAATACTAAATTTATGATGAGAAACGCAAAGTTAAGAGTAGAGTTTTAGGAAATATTTCGTCTGTGAAGGCTTCCTCAGATTTGATAAACCAGACCCATAGGTTGGTTATTTGAGAGGCTTCTGCTGTGGGGGTTTGATGAATAAATTATTCAATTACATTGCCGCCATGGGTATATGAGCGTTGTTCATGCAGCAAATTTCAGGTGTCCAGATTCTTAATATCAAATTACTCTTAGGACTGGATTTTTAAATAAATTATATGTATACTGTTATACAGTAATTAGTTTAGTTGCACATAGAAACAAGAGAGTAGAAAGGACGAGTCTTGACACAGGTATAGAATGACTGAAAGAATCGAAGAAGACTACTCCAGGAATTCACACTAACGTGATATATCAATGTAAAAACCAATTGGAGCAATGGAAGGATTCGTGCGGGTGTGAAATACCCAGATCGCTGGTTCGAATCTCCCACTCTGCTCTAATTGATTTTCTCAATGGAAGAAGAATACTGAATTGGCAATGTGGAGGCGGCCAAACTGGTGCAGTTCGTTAAGGGGCTCCGTAATATGACAATGGCCAAGGAAAAGAAAAATAAGTGAGGAAAAATCTACCTATTTAACTTCCATTGTTGATTTATTTATGATGGTGGCCCTAAGGCTTTGGTATTTGGCAATATGTTTACTTTGCTCTTTTCAGTTCTTTGATTTTGGTTTTGTTTTTATGTATGAGTAATTCAGAACCAGGTAAATATCAAGTGATTTTTTTTTTAGTTATGGAGTCTATTGTTATTTACCTAGCGGGACATTAGAGTATTATAAACAAGTATTTACTGAAATATCATTGCATATTAAAATAACGTTTTTACTTCCGTATATAGAGGTATACTTTGTATCTGTACAGTATTTTGTTATATTGAACATGGATGATGGTTAAATGATAATACAATGTTACTAAAGCGTTTTTGTTATTAATGATAATTTTTGTTACATATTGTGCATCTCGAGAACAAGTTAGATATATATGTATACCGCATCTTTATTTATGTTATAACCATTTCATGACAATAACAAAGAATTTAATGTATCAATATTTCTTAGCTTTCAATGTTGTGACTTATATATAATTTGCGGTACTTGAAACCCGGAAGGAAAATACTAAGACTTACTGTCCGGTAACTATTTAACCTCCTTTTTGCAGCTGTGAGTCAGGTGAGCAGGTGGTGGGGCACAGCTGCCAGGATGTTGACGAGTGCGTGTTCCAGCCGTGTCTCCACGGGGGCACCTGCTACAACCTCACACCTGGCTACCACTGTTTGTGTGCTCCAGCCCACATTGGAGACAACTGTGAATGGTCCAAGTTGCCACCAGACTCCCACCCTCTCACAGCTCCCATGGCCATAGCTGCCCTTACACTCTCTGTGCTTATTGTTGGTGAGTGCTCGTGAAAAAATACCACTGATTGTTGTGATATAATATATTCTTTAGAATAGATACCATATGTTTTAGTTTGTATTAGCAGATGTCTCTCTCAGTGGAATGTTTTCGAGAATATTTCTTATATTGGAATGATAATTAGATATGCTGTTTACATGCAGGATCCATCTGATTTGAGCGTGGTAAAAATATAAACACTTATTCAACTGAATCCTTATTTTCATCTGAAATTTTGAAGTCTCGTATTTCATTACTCCTACCCATACATAGTGACACATTCCATATAATATTTCGGTTCTAAATGGTTCTCTATATCATAAAATTACGTGTTAGTTTAATTGTTGCAATGGGGGCCCATGGTATTACCGAAATCCTATTTTTTGTTTGTTTCAACAGTTGTAATTGGCATTTTGTTGAACCTTCGCCTTCACCGGTCTCGCGCAACGCGAGGCGTGAGCCTACGCACCGCTGGGGTGGAAGGAGTGACGAGCGTGGCAGAAACTCCGGTTGAAGTCCAGACAGTAACTAGTAATCAATGCAGCCCTAGTTGTAAGGAAGAAAATGTCTTTCTTGATTCACTCAAGATTAAACTACCTAACAAACAAATTCTTCAGTCCCCTAAAGGTGAATGTTACCTCTGGATTTGAGAAAGACAGGAAGTTATGAATGTACGATTCAGTAAAAAATGTTCTCTTTCTGTCTAATACCATTGTTTTTTCTTTGAAATTAATGTAAATAAATGGTTAATGTCTGTCCATTATAGTAAACCCTTTTCTATCAACATTGTGTAGTGATTCCTTTGTATGGGAAAATAGCCTTCATTTTTTAGAGGTGGCTTCTTTCAGAACATAAATCATTTAGTTCATATTATTTTAAGCATTAGAGTAGTTTTCAGCATTAGTTCTGGGATTCCCACACGCTGGTTTGGGACTTACACAAATATATAAACGAATCACATTTCTTGTTTGTGTTGAAAGGCAAGAACCTGTGACAAAAAAAAAACGTGAATTGCCTCAAAACATACATAAAAAAACAGTAGACACAAGGAAGGAATTAGAAAGACGTGTAATAAGAAAACAGCTCTCATTTATAATTGTATATTAGGAAGATGGAGGAGCAGCAGATCATTACCAAGTGGTGCAGTATACCTCGGAAGAAACTTAATCACTGATGTGGTATTGTTCAGAGCTTTAATATTGATAGAGGGGCCATCAGTTCTTCCTTTATTTTGACCAGACCACACACTAGAAGGTGAAGCGACGACGGCGTTTCGGTCCGTCCTGGACCATTCTCAAATCGATATTGACTTGAAAATGGTCCAGAACGGACCGAAACGTCGTCGTCTCTTCACCTTCTAGTGTGTGGTCTGGTCAACTTACTTTTGCCACGTTATTGTGACTCATCGCCTGCAGTTCTTCGTTAATTTTTAAAGAAGGGTTGATATTATCAAATAATATTTGTACTTAGGTCAGTTTACAGCTTTAGGGCTCGGTTCATGAATTTGTCTAATTCCACTGTAATTGTAAAAATGAATAATATGTAATTGGGAAGTACATAAGATGTAATTCTGTAAAGTGCTATGTTTATTTTTGGACATAACAATACTGTATTATGATATTACAATAAAATAGGACTATTTTATTGTACTCGGTATAGGACTCGGTTCATGAATTAGACAAGTTCATGAACCGAGCCCCTAAAGCTGTAAACTGAGCTAAGTACAAATTAACCAGTCAAACACAATCGACAAAGTGCTCTCGTACTCAGTAGCAAAACAGTATTTGCATTCGCTATTGGTAAGACAACTTCTGTTGTATTTGTGAGATAGTTTTCACTTAATTTTTGGGGGGCCAATGTTATTGTTTTCATTTATACTGTATGTTGGCTGCCCTTTAAAGAACACCCTGGTGTTATACTCATGACATTCGAAGGTTGCCTTTGTTCTGCAAGTATTCATTTTGTTACACTTCTCACAGAGTTGTCCAAGTTACCTTCAATTATATTTGATTTCTATTGTTTCAACTTATTTATAGGATTATTGAGTTATTTATGCCACTAGTAACAAACCAATATAATCCACTGGTAACAATACCACCATTATCCACTAGTGTCAGTATCCCATAATGTACCAGTAACAGGACCACTGTAATCATTGGTAACCTTTGTTTACAGGCACAAAGCATCTGGTCACTCCCATTGGACCTCTATCAGTTGCTAGTGAGAGCAGAAAAGTCAGCTTAATGGTAAAAGGAAGCACAATGAAGGCTTCTAGTTGCGACGTTATAACGTGTAAGGAGAATGCCAACTCTCGTAGAGGCTCTATAGCAGCCGTGACTACTACTATGATGGATGTTGTCCTTGAGCACAGATCGAGCATTCCACAAACAGTGTGTTCCGAGACACATTGTAAAGCAGGGTGTTCTACTGCACTGTGCCCATTTACATATCCTGCACATGGTACATCAAGTGGCTTGTGTCAAGTCGTGACCAGCAGTGATACGGGCGCTGTTCAACCTTTACTAGCACAAGATGACCTCAGAGCCTATGCTTATGAAGGAGATGGCTCATCATCAGGCTCGCTTTCATCTACTGTGTTAGGTCAGTGTGATCAATGTTAAATGGAATTGTTTTATTTCAGTGTTTCATGATCATGTTAAAGTAACATTTGTCACAAAGAGTAGATAAATCAAACATATTACACGATAATGCAAAGCACACTGTGAAATAGTGAAAGACTCTTAGAGCGAAGGTCACGGACTTAGTATAAGGGAAAACAACATTTTTTTACTGTCATTTGTATCATATCTATTTTTACAATGTTACAGTTCTAATGTAATTTTGAAGGTACTGGTGAATTCTAGTATAATCTCTGGTAAGATACCGGAGGAGGGTGGGAAGGAGTGAGAAAATGAGGGGATCGGAAAGAGAAATGAGATAATTGATAAAAACAAAAGAAATGTAGAGATATAAGAAAAAGATGGAGACTGATCCCTTCTACACACTATTTCCAATTCTCAACATTCTACACTTTGTTAAGACTTTATATAATTATAGTTATGTTATACTTTATGTTATATGTTATAATGTTATACTTTATATAATTATAGGTAATTACCTACACAATTAATCCTAGACAATTACTTACAAAATTCGTAGAATGTGCTCGCTAAATGCTTCTACTCCTCTCAGGGTTGCAAACAGAGTTACTGGATGATGATGACAGCCCCGAGCCACTTGTACCTGAGTATAGGGAGGTATTCCACCTTCTCAAAAGCCTTCCAGATGCTCTGAATTCCTCAAGCCTAACCAGTGTTACTGATATTCCCAGTCTGGATGTAGTCTCCAAGAGCCCCAAGGTAAAACATGGAGCAAATATAACATGATAGGAAAAAAAAGGTGTCATTTCCGAAAACCGAGACAATATTGCACATTTGCAATATAAGACATGGATTAAGAAGCACTCTGCAGTTGCCAAGTGATCGTGTGATACTATTTTTCAACCTGCAAACTTTCTTAATTGGAAATGTTAAATATTACACGTAAGATATTTGTATGATCATTTTTGGTCAGTTACGATCTTGCAACTTGTAAGGAAATATATATATAAAAGGTTAGATCATCAGCTGACAATAATTTAAGTGACAGATCTAGTGCACAAAAGACTTTATTAAACTGGATGAAAAGGATGCCTCAGCTATTCTTTATCTTATTAGTTGTATTTTTCTCCATTTTTTTTTAATTATTTAAAATTATTCAATATTGTGTTCTTAATATATGACTGGTGAGAAACTGAAGTATTTAAATAAATTACACTGAAGAGGGAATCAGAGGTGTTTATACATTTATATCAACAGTAAATTGTACAATATAAAGTGTCTTATTATCCAAGCAGAACCTAGTTATACTGTATGGGTGGATATTATATAGATATATGAAAGGATGAAGAGGTATCTCAAGAGATTAATGTACTGTATGTATTTTTCGTATTTATACACAAATGTTTGCCATAGAATTAAATTTTATTAATTTTAGATGCGGGATTTTTGTTTTTTACGTGTAATTACACAAAATACCATCACAATCTTTGACAAAAATACTGCCCATCTACTCATGCCAAGCTAGGAAATATTGGAAAGAAATATTTTCTTGTTTACAAAAAAATATTAGCTATTACGATCATAATGATAAAGCGATCACACTTTATTATCTAAACATTCTCATTTAGGTTATATACATAAAATACATATAGAAATTCTATGTATTACTACATAAGCCTTCTCCCCCTTAATACAAACGTATTGAGGATATGTAAGCTATATTTTTTCTGCATAGAAGGAAAATTAAAAAAAAGGAAGTAAAGGGAAAATGGCTTATTGGCCTTTGTGAGGTCTATTTACATGCAAACAAATTTGCTCATATACGTCTACCATAGGCTTGAAATAAATTCAGTGATGATGCGTCTATTATATTTCTCAATAATCTGCTCCATTAATCAATAATCCTACTTTTCAACCCATTATTTACCCAGATGTTTAACACATCTAATTTCATCAAATTTATGTATTGTTTCGTATAATATTTTGTGCTGATATATTAAGGATCATATCAATTCCCCATTTGCTGTACTCTAGCAATTTGTATACTTCACTGATATCACCCCCTAACTCTATCTATCTAGGGAATTTAAATTAAGCTTTCTAAATCATTTATTCATTGTATGCTCATATCCTAGCAACCGCAGTAATATACCATTCAGTAAGTATACTTTAATTCTGAACATATTCCAGGACTGTAAACTCTCAGAGTATATACACCGAGAAAAGTGTTGCACCTTTCGGTTTACATACACTTAAAACCGAGCATTATTGTTACGAAGTTTCCCATTTTCTGATGTGTTTTAGGGAAAGTGGGAAAGGCGAAATCGAGTGTAATGGATATAAATTTATTGTTGGAAAGAAGGTTATAAATATTAGAAATAATTCAGTATATAAATATTTGTAAATAATAACTTTTGATAAATTCAACAATTATAAATACATAAGAGATAAATAAGTTAATAAATTAAATCAGTTGGTGTTCCCGAATCCAATTGTGAGGCTGATGCCATCTCGTGTTCCCTTCACCAAACTTTGTTGGTTGACAACTTATCCGAATAGAACAAAATAAATAAGCACGATTGCTTACAGTTTTTATCACGATAAATTCCAATTAATCGAATTTTGAAGATTAGAAAACTCATTTTTTTATATATATATACGTTAAAAAGCGGGGCTGGCGACAGAGGTGAAAATAAGGTCCAGGATGTCTCTCTCCCGGCAGACGGCAACATGGCGGCCTCAGAGTCAACACGGGTTGAGTACTGCTGTCGATTCCACTGATTCTAAAGCCGTGCTCGCGCTTAGTATACAAATTGATTTGTGCCATTTTTGATGTTACAAGCGCTAGACGTGCCAGGTATAATAAAACAGCGCTTTATTAACTTAATTACGTCATAAGGACAGCGTTAAGGAGAAGGTGCGTGACTCCTCACAGAACAAGACGTCTTCTCCCGCGAGTGAGAAGTAAATCAAGAACCGTGTCCAGATGGCGTTATTACAGGTGAGTCAAATTGTTGTGATGTGTGTGTGTGTGTGTGTGTGTAGACTGTGGTTTACTTTGAGGCAAGTACGGCAGAGTATCGTGATGGGTCATTACAGACCGACTCATTGTGTATTAGGGGATGACGGGAACTGTGTAAGGCTTGATGAAGGACATTGTCTCGCTCGTCGCAGGCAAGGAGGAACAATATCACGTCGTTTTAGAATAACTGAGTAAGACTTGAGCCGGAAGTAGTGTTACTCAGCAAAGTCTTACTTACTTTGTTACTGCAAAACATTATAATCCGTCGTTTGAGTTTTGGCAATACTACAGGACTGCCAGCCAGGAGAGCCCCTACTCAAATTCAGAAACTTTATTGATACATGTCTGTTTAGTACAATTACAGTTGGGTTAGTTTACAGGAGTTTACAGTGAATTATATAACTAAGAGAAAATCGCAGTGGCAACATTAGCATGAATATCTGACGATATAATAACATTTTAAAGCACTAATATTAAGAAATCATTCGGTGAATTTACACAAAATATTTTCACACCCTTAGCACTCTCAATCCAACCTGTCCCTTGAACGTACAGTCCCGTTTTCTGTTTTGGGTCCTCTGGTAGATTAGGAAACGACACTTTAATTAGATCGTTTTCTTGACGTTGGAAAACCTTAGGAGGACGGGCTGCTTAATCAATAGATTCTAGGGCTTTCCCTACTCGCTCCTTACCTAACTATGCCACACTTCAGGTTCCACAAATTAACGGTTAAAAAAAATAAATGATTAAGAAGATTTATTTGTGCAGAAAACGGGTATAACATTAAGCTTGATTACATTAGCCTTTACTAACACGAGAGAAAGAAATGGGCATCTTTAATGACTAACTTGCCCTGTCAGAAATCCTTATATTCATTTGGGTAGGAACCGAAAATACGGAACTTTCTTAACCTGTGTGTGCTTTGCCCGTACTAAATTGAGTCGGCCATAAATTTCCTCAGTTAACACTGATTCATATCCTGAAGTACAATAATTTAATACAATTTAAATGTAAACAAGGTTAGCACTACTGTATCTTGCTTCATTTCAAGAACCTTTTAAGTTAAATATTTTAGCCTATTGTCAATGTAAAGATAAACATTTTATTAGGCAAAATTACATACATATATGTATATACATACTGTACATACAAACATAGGACAAGGAGATTGATGGCATCATAGATAGGCAGGTACATAGCCTACAGCCATTAATACACACAGAGCTGTAGCCTTTTGCAGCCTCTCATTTTATTGGTTTGGGGATCCATAATATGCAAATTAGGATATTTGCTAAAGAGCCCCATTGGGCCTAACTTGTAGGTTAAATATTATTGTGTATATAATAGGTTAAATTAAGGGAAGTTGGTTAGTGATGTGAACTATGAGGAGTCTGGTTGCTTTGCGAAGTTATGATCTAAACCCGTAGATCATAACGTTGCAAGGTACAGTTGGTTGTGAAAGTACATATGTTGGTGATAAAGTAGAACATGCTTGCAAAGCCAATAACATGCATATTTAACCTTTCGGTCGCATTAAAGAAAATATGGCGAAATTTCCTTGTTTAGGGAAATAAAGTTATTTCATAGTTTTCCATCAAAGGTCACTAATTCAAAAATCTGTTGTCTAAAGTGTAGCAAGTTATGACAGTTCAATTGTTAATTTATGCATTGAATTGTTTTTATACAATTCCGAATATTTCTTTAATGTTTTAATGATGAACTTGCCAGCATAATATATTACTGAGAGGCACCAAGTGTCTCTGAGGCAATGGGGGATATATATATATATATATATATATATATATATATATATATATATATATATATATATATATATATATATATATATATATATATATATATATATATATATATAGACCTTTTTTGTAACAAAGTTCAAATAAAGTAAATATATATGTGTACATACAAAAGAATGGGGGTGGTAGGAGAAGATAATATTAGTGTTCAGTGAGAAACCACAAGGTCTCCTCTGAATACTTTTTATTTTCTTCTCCGAGGCTATGGGTCCCCACATTGGCATCAGAGGTGGTACCCTCACAAACTTTTATATATATATATATATATATATATATATATATATATATATATATATATATATATATATATATATATAAATATATATATATATATATATATATATATATATATATAATATATATAGCGCCTAGTCAATCCTTCCTGGCCAGGATACGAACCCAGGCCAAAGAGCTTGCGAAGCGCCGGACGAGTGTTTTACCACTGCGCCACGGGGATTGCTCTACTGTTACTAAATGAAAAGTAGGCTAACTCCCATTCAAGAAATTTTGGAAATGATGTACAGCATAAAGGTGATACTTAAAGGTAGCCATAGACTACTACGTTATAGAATACGTAGTTTAGCAACGGTGTAAATATAGTATTTAGCAGTAACAAAAATATACGAAGGTGCATATTTAGTCAAGCCGATTGTTTGAAATGCGTCGCGTTGCTATTGGAGATCACTATTATATTTCAAGCCCCTTTAATTTAATCTTTGGTCGAAGTCTGGCTTGCTGGCTGTGCTTGTAAGGTACTTGTTTACATGTGAGTAGACAGCAGATCTGGCCACGTATCTACAAACAAGGTTTAGTTTGGTCACTGACGCAGTGCACCTGGTGTCGCTCTTCAAAGAAAACCTTAACCTGTGTGGATCAGTAACTAAGATATTTTGCGCTGTATTTCCTTTTGGTCAGTGATGGTGTTTGTGTTTTCTTTATAGAAACCGTTAAGGGTTTGTTAATTTTTTTTTCAAGATTTAAGAACTGTTCATACCATGGTTTTTACATGCAATTTGTTTTCAAATGTGTTTTTAAAGTGATTTTGTTTTCCAGTTGTGTAAAATCATTTTATTTGTGTACATCTTATTTAATTTTAAGTAACGTTAATTTATGGAAAATAATTTAAAGTACAGTACAAATGTTGGTGATTGAAAGGTACATTCTTGCAAAGCAAGCATAATGTTTCGTTTCGGGGAGGGTTGTTAGTCTTATGATCCTCAATCGTTCCTGGTTTATAAAAGTCACAATCGTCTAGAGAATGGTCCAGGACGGACCGAAACGTCGTCGTCCCTTCATTTTCTAGTGTATGTAGTGGTCAACATACTTCAGCCACGTTATTGTGACTCATCGCCTGCAAGTCGACTTAGTTCTGGTATGATTTTGTTGTGTCCCACATGCAAAGTCTTGCATATTTCGGTATTAAAAAGCATTTGTCCGGTTTCTGACAATTTGTGGAGTTCATATAGCTCTCTTTGTAAGGTCTCAAAATTAGTTTCGCTTCCTACCGTACCATAGATGTTAGTATCATCTGCAAATCTGATGTGGTTTGTAATATTCTCATCTATGTTATTGATGTATATGACAAATAGCGTTGGCCCCATGATGTATGGGATGTTGGAGCTATATGTGAGCCACGGTTTTCGTTTTAAGTATAATCAAAGTAAACAATCATGAATTAAATATAGTTATGTCGCTATTAGTAGGAAGTGTATATAAGGCTGGGGAATAATATACTTCCTACACATCACAATAATTCTGAGTTTAATTGGTCCAGAAGAGCTTCTTCACTCTAGCAATTACAAGGGACTCTACGTCATCGTAGCTTAACTGTGAAAACACAGAATAACACCTTCGTCTGACATGAGTAAATCTCAACTAATATATGTAAATCTAGAATTTCCGTATTTGCTGGCGTATGAGATATTTTATGGAAAAAATATAATTTTAGTATGATTTAGCATACATTTATTAAAAATGTTATTGGCTGTTTTTGGAAAAATACTTTTCTGCATGTAAATGCAATGTATACTCGATGGAGCAAAATCGTGTTTCATATCCGCTGGCATATACTCAATATACTCTTTGATTTGACTTGAATACATATAAAACTCCATAATAATATAATAGGCTATAACTTATCATTTCACAGAATTACGGAATTCGTTTCATCACATTTAGTAAGTTTAAAGTATTCATTTGGGTTGACAGTGAATAAATATGATATTCACTGTCCTTAATAAACGTAAGAAATCAATCAACGTTATCAAACAAGCTACCACAAACAAGGCTGATGCCTGTTCGATATAGTAAACGCATATTTTGACTAAATGTACCAATATGCACTATTGGTTACAGTGAATTTGGCGCAGTACCCCTCCGCTAGATAATATCCTTAGATCTAGCACAATTTTCATGTTTGTCTATATTTAATGTGCTCCTAATCATCTATTTCTATAAAAGCTTGGAACTAGCCTTACCCAACTTTCCAGGATGACACATAGCCTCTCAGTCGGGTCGAGCCTCGGCCGACCTCTGCTATTTTCATGGTCTGAAATCAAGGACGTGTTTATGTTTGCTGTCGAGTTTTTGTAAGGTTTTCAGTGCTTCGTAATATAACATTTTCAGAGAGAGAGGGGGTGGGTGAAGGGCTGGAGAGGGGAAGAGAAGTGGGAGAAATGTGGAGAAGGTGAGGGAAGGAGATAGGGGAGGTGGGGGGGGGAGAGGGAGGATGTTCGGAGAGAAAGAGGATATTGAGGGAGAAAAGTTGAGAGGGTGGTAGACGGCAGTAGAAGAAGAGAGATCAGAGAGAAAGAGAGAGAGAGAGGGGGGGGGGAGAGGGTAAGAGAGAGGAGATTAGGAGAGAGTGACCCAGGCACTCCCTCTAGTTTGTTATAAATAAAGAGCACATGATTCAAGTAATGCAGTACAAGTTCTTCGTGCACAAGCAACGTGCTGTATTAAATAGATACTGGCGAGCAGTTGCAATGTGCCGTTGTTTTATTTAGCAACAGAAAAATGATCCGCTGGTTTTGGGGGTCTCCAGATTTGGTGAGGCGGAGGAGTGTCTCCAATACCGGGAGTGGAGGCTCCTTCCACACTGACAATGAGTACAGTGATGGTGTTTATGTATACAACTGCGAGCCCTCTACACTACGCTCCAATGTAAAATGTCTAGCCTAGTATTCTTTCCACACTCTTTTTCTCTGTCTTTCTCTTTCTCTTGTTCGTTCGCTGTTGTCATCTAGTAAAAGCAGGAGTATTGGGACTTACGAGATACTCAACATACAGCCTAGGAGGGTTGCCAGAGCAACACGCAGGCTGCGACACGTCGCGCGTTGTGTGGCGGGGCGTCGTCTAGCAGCTCACCGACCTGGCAATGTCGTGTAGGCGAGAGAACACAGAGTGCCTGGCTGGAATGAGAACCTTGAAACACGGTACCCTTATTCCATTACCTTATTTTCCTCGCCGTCTTGGTCTGGTGTATCAGTGAGGGTTTTGCTTCACTCCATGTTTTTCACTGTCTCGTTTCTCCCTCGCTTCTCACTCTACCTCATTTTCCTCCCTTTTTTTCCTCAACCTGCTCTCATTCCACATTGCACCCTGTCTCCTCATTCCTCTGTTGATCCTAAATCCTCTCTTGTTCCTCACCCTGCCTCATTCCTTCCCTGTTCCTCACACTGGCTCATTCCTCACCTACACACACTCCAGCCTTGGACATTGGTATCTCGGGGCTCACTATATCCTTTACAAACAAACATGGTTGTTTTGAATTGTATATACAGGAGTTTGTGAGAATAATTTGAGATATATTTTTTTAGTTAGGTGAACCGGACTTGCGTCTTGGGCAGCCGTAGTGTTATTACTGTCTGAGGAAGCTTCTGCCATGAGCCAAGTGCTGTGTTGATGTATTTTCCTTGCCTGTTTTCCTAGAACTTTATCCACTTTGTAATATATTTAGCTTTACGTTTTGATAGGAGAAATATTTTGTTTCAGTTTCTCAGTTTGTAAGATTTTTCTGTGTTGCATTTGTTTTGGCAGTTTTTTTATGGAGTCCACCTCCATGGTCCAACCCGTTCTCGCACCTTCGTATAGTCAATATTGACTTATTAAATACGTGCATATGTGACATACTAATTTATTGTGAATATTTTAGTTTACCTAGAAAACACCGACCTTACCTAACCTTCTTAGTATGTTAAGATAAGCATCTTATTGCTTCGTAATTACAATTATTACTTAACCTGTTATAGGTATAGGTTAAGTAATAATTGTAATCACGAAGCAATAAGATGCTTATCTTAACATACTTATTGCTACATCTTATTGCTTCGTAATTACAATTATTACTTAACCTGTTATAGGTATAGGTTAAGTAATAATTGTAATCACGAAGCAATAAGATGCTTATCTTAACATACTTATTGCTACATCTTATTGCTTCGTAATTACAATTATTACTTAACCTATTATAGGTATAGGTTAAGTAATAATTGTAATCACGAAGCAATAAGATGCTTATCTTAACATACTTATTGCTACATCTTATTGCTTCGTAATTACAATTATTATTTAACCTATTATAGATATAGGTTAAGTAATAATTGTAATTACGAAGCAATAAGATGCTTATCTTAACATACTAAGAAGGTTAGGTAAGGTCGGTGTTTTCTAGGTAAACTAAAATATTCACAATAAATTAGTATGTCACATATGCACGTATTTAATAAGTCAATATTGACTATACGAAAGTGCGAGAACGGGTTGCATTATACCACCGTGACGGTAACTGTGTTCGAAACCCATCCTAGTACCGAGGTAAGCGACCACACACATGGAAATCGAACATGCGTTTACCTATCTGGTCAAATAGTTTTCGACCATCTAACTGATAATTCTGGACGGGTTAGATTATTGTCCCTCGGTTCCCAGCGGGCAATATATACTCGAATAACGTTAAGACAACGTACACTCAGCATTATTAACGTTAAGTCAATTAGCAGCAACATTTGATCAACGTAAAATCAGCATTAATTCAACGTAGAATCAACATTCAATGTTAAATTTAAGTGGGTTTATTATCAACGTCACTCCAGTGTTACCAGATTTCCCAGTTTTTTTTATCACATACGATAGGGAAATTATACATATATATATATATATATATATATATATATATATATATATATATATATATATATATATATATATTCGTGATATACACACATATATATATAATATATATATATATAAAGCACGCTCAGAGCCTATTTCACAATTGCAATGACATATTACTTTATATTCTAAGGTTCTAAATACACTTCTGTTAATATTACAATGCGATTCGCAATTGATCTGTTGTATACAGCATTAACACTTATCATCGTGGACCATGGGCGGCACTGGCACTTATATCTGGATCATTATACAACAATCAGTGTTTGCTCCAAGGGACCGATTAATTAAGCCATTATAGAGGGGCAGCTGCTTTGTGTGTGTGTGTGTGTGTGTGTGTGTGTGTGTGTGTGTGTGTGTGTGTGTGTGTGTGTGTGTGTGCGTGTGTGTGTGTGTGTGTGTGTGTGTGTCTGTGTGTGTGTGTGAAGCAACCAGGACACGTGATGGATAATAAGCTTAATTATACTAAGGCTGGACAATAATTATCCTAGCCTTCAGCAGCCGAGGATGGAGCCCAGCAAGCGTTGCGTCGATCACCAATTTGCGAAACGTGGGTAGTTTTGCCCCGCGACTATTTTGGAGACAAGTGTGAGAGGATTCAACAGTGAGAGTATACAAGCCATAAGAACAAAGGTAACTGCAGAAGGCCTATTGGCCCATACGAGGCAGCTCCTATGTATAACCACCCAATCCCAAGCCGTGTCAGTGGGCCAGCGTGTGAAGCTTGTGGTGGCACAGACGCTCTATCTTCGTTGTCAGACATTAAAGGTAACATTGTAACATTTGGTGTATGATTGACACGTTACCTGGACGCTATAAATGTTTTCCAAAATCCTTTAACGCAATTGTATAGCAGTTCTTTTGAAGTGTCTTGGTATTGTAATTAATATTTGTATTTAAATGTTAGTTTTGGCACAGTGATTGAATGGTTACTAGTGAGCGTCAGTGTACTCTTACACCGGTTAGGTGTATACCTGTAACTGTTAAACGATAACTCCCAGCAGTCAGGGCTGGTAGTTTAGGGGGGTCCCCAACATTCAGGGCTGGTGGTTGGTGGGGGCCCAACAGTCAGGGCTGGTAGTTTAGGGGGGGTCCCCAACATTCAGGGCTGGTGGTTGGTGGGGGCCCAACATTCAGGGCTGGTGGGGGGGGGCCAACATTCAGGGCTGGTGGGGGAGGGGGGATCCCCAACATTCAGGGGTGGGTGCAAAAGTCTCACGATATTCTTCCCTCCATATTTTCTGTTTGTTTGAAACTTCTGCTCATTTGTGGCCCAGAGACATTATTTAAATATTAAAATGAAATCATTAAAGGTGGTGGTTCACTTCTTGCAGCCGAGGCTTTAGGACATTACTGATGGGAGTTTTATCATTACCAGACGCCGCCTGCGGCCGCTGCTGGCCCGCCTGCGGTAGTGGCAATCGTCACGTACATAAGTGTATGTCAGTCTCACTAACTGTGCGATCATTTCCAAGACCAGCTTTATGTAATTATATATATATATATATATATATATATATATATATATATATATATATATATATATATATATATATATATATATATATATATATATATATATATATATATATATATGCAGGAAGTTGAAAAATTAACTCTCCAAAATTCATTTTTCTCTCTTCCTCTTTCAAGTCGCTCTTTTCTCTCTCTCTCTCCTTCAGGTCGCCTGTTTCTCCCCCTCCCAGTCTGTCATCTCTTTTATCCTCGTCCAATCGCTGTTCTCTCTTCTTCCAATCATTGTTTTATCTTTACTTCCAATCACTGTTCTCCCCTTCCTTGCATCCCTCGTTAGTTCATTACCCACCTTTTTCCTGATGTTTTTGTTCGTGTGACCCTCGTAGTTATTTCCAGCCGCTGTTTGTCTCTCTCCCTGTCATTGTCTTCCTCTCTCTCCCTTTTACCTTACGTCACTCGACCCTTTCTTACCATCGTATTCTCTTCCCTCCTTCGTTCCGTCCTCCCTCGCGTCTCTCCCTCCTTCCCTGGCTCCATCCCACACACCGTCAACCCACAATCCCCGCCAGAGAAGAAGCGTAATAACCTGTGTAATGTTGAAGTATCGCTGGCTGACACGTGGGTTTTCTTCTCGTTTGTGTACGCGGTTTCGCAGTGGGGCGCGAACAGCTCCTTCTCTTCTCCCTCTCTCCCCATCCCTCTGTCCCCTTCCCTCTCTCTCTCCCTCTCTGCACTCCCTCTCTCTCTCCACGCGACACTGACGGATGGGGGAGCTGGAGACCCCAACCAACATTTAATTCATTGTTGATTATTATTTTTGTGTAATGTCTTTTAAGCTACCCCCTGGCTTCGGGTCCAACTGAAAAGGAAAAGAAAACCACCCTCACGTGCCTCTCATTATCACTCGAGGCACAGTGGGTCCTGCCTCAAGCACTGTTATGGTAACAGCGCCTCGCCTGCGCCGTAGTAACAGAGTCTGCAGACTGGTACAATTAACACGTAACTGGCGTCCGGACTCGTGACTGGCAGACGTGACTCTTAGCCACCAACCACTTGGGCTCGCTTCATGCAGGTCGGTGTTCAATCCCCGACCGTCCAAGCGGTTGGGTGCCATTCCATTCCCAAATTCTTATCCTGGTCCCTTCCAAGTGTGGTATAGTCGTAATGGCTTGGTACTTTCCCCTGATAATTCCCTCCCTTACCCCTGCAGGACACAGCGGCGGAGGACACAGGTCAGGAGACACAGGACACAGGTCAGGACACACAGGACACAGGTCAGGACACACAGGACACAGGTCAGGACACACAGGACACAGGTCAGGACACAGAGGACACAGCTCAGGACACAGAGGACACAGGTCAGGACACACAGGACACAGGTCAGGACACACAGGACACAGGTCAGGACACACAGGACACAGGTCAGGACACACAGGACACAGGTCAGGACACACAGGACACAGGTCAGGACACAGGACACAGCTCAGGACACACAGGACACAGCTCAAGACACACAGGACACAGCTCAGGACACAGAGGACACAGGTCAGGACACAGGTCAGGACACACAGGACACAAGTCAGGACACACAGGACACAGCTCAGGACACAGAGGACACAGCTCAGGACACAGAGGACACAGGTCAGGACACACAGGACACAGGTCAGGACACACAGGACACAGGTCAGGACACACAGGACACAGGTCAGGACACACAGGACACAGGTCAGGACACACAGGACACACAGGACACAGGTCAGGACACAGGACACAGCTCAGAACACACAGGACACAGCTCAAGACACACAGGACACAGCTCAGGACACAGAGGACACAGGTCAGGACACAGAGGACACAGGTCAGGACACACAGGACACAGAGGACACAGGTCAGGACACACAGGACACAGCTCAGGACACAGAGGACACAGGTCAGGACACACAGGACACACAGGACACAGGTCAGGACACACAGGACACAGGTCAGGACACACAGGACACAGGTCAGGACACACAGGACACAGCTCAGGGCACACAGGACACAGCTCAGGACACAGGTCAGGACACAGGTCAGGACACAGGTCAGGACACACAGGACACAGCTCAGGACACAGAGGACACAGGTCAGGACACACAGGACACAGGTCAGGACACACAGGACACAGGTCAGGACACACAGGACACAGCTCAGGACACACAGGACACAGCTCAGGACACACAGGACACACATGACACAGCTCAGGACACACAGAGGACACAGGTCAGGACACACAGGACACAGGTCAGGACACACAGGACACACAGGACACAGGTCAGGACACAGGTCAGGACACACAGGACACAGGTCAGGACACACAGGACACAGCTCAGGACACACAGGACACAGCTCAGGACACACAGGACACAGGTCAGGACACACAGGACACAGCTCAGGACACACAGGACACAGGTCAGGACACACAGGACACAGGTCAGGACACAGGACACAGGTCAGGACACACAGGACACAGGTCAGGACACACAGGACACAGGTCAGGACACACAGGACACAGGTCAGGACACAGATCACGACACATAGGACACAGGTCACGACACATAGGACACAGCCCTCCACACACAAGCTGCTGAAAATCTGGCAACCAGAAATGTGTTTGGAAATTAGCACTTGTAAACAGTTAAGAAATTAGCATTGAAAAAAATTATTTAAAAATATTGACAAGGGGAAAATCTCATGGAAATAAGATTTTTTTTTATAAATGTTGAAATTGACAGGGACACAATTTTCCCAGAAATAAATTGTTGAAAATTTTTTATGTAAATAGTGTTTTGTATAATGGGTTGTCCCTTTGTAAAGAGCCGGCCAGACGCATGCGCAGCTTGTCTTACTGAGCATGAAAAACACTCGACATCGTAAATATTCTGTAACTTTTCCTAACTGCTATTGTATGCCATTACACTTTCTCGCGAAGAGCAAAAATGTAAATGTATCCATTGTCATTGACTCGCTAATTAGCAATTCAAAGACAAGGTGCTGAGAGAGGAGGGAGGGTTGTGACTGTGGGGAGGGAGGGTTGTGACTGTGGGGAGGGAGGGTTGTGACTGTGGGGAGGGAGGGTTGTGACTGTGGGGAGGGTAGGGAGGGAGGGTTGTGACTGTGGGGAGGGAGGGTTGTGACTGTGGGGAGGGAGGGTTGTAACTGTGGGGGAGGGAGGGTTGTGACTGTGGGGAGGGAGGGTTGTGACTGTGGGGAGGGATGGTTGTGACTGTGGGGAGGGATGGTTGTGACTGTGGGGAGGGAGGGTTGTGACTGTGGGGAGGGAGGGTTGTGACTGTGGGGAGGGAGGGAGGGTTGTGACTGTGGGGAGGGAGGGTTGTGACTGTGGGGAGGGAGGGAGGGTTGTGACTGTGGGGAGGGAGGGTTGTGACTGTGGGGAGGGAAGGTTGTGACTGTGGGGAGGGAAGGTTGTGACTGTGGGGAGGGAGGGGTGTGACTGTGGGGAGGGAGGGTTGTGACTGTGGGGAGGGAGGGTTGTGACTGTGGGGAGGGAGGGTTGTGACTGTGGGGAGGGAGGGTTGTGACTGTGGGGAGGGAAGGTTGTGACTGTGGGGAGGGAAGGTTGTGACTGTGGGGAGGGAGGGTTGTAACTGTGGGGAGGGAAGGTTGTGACTGTGGGGAGGGAGGGAGGGAGGGTTGTGACTGTGGGGAGGGAGGGTTGTGACTGTGGGGAGGGAAGGTTGTG
Source organism: Procambarus clarkii (assembly GCF_040958095.1). Classification (NCBI taxonomy): domain Eukaryota; kingdom Metazoa; phylum Arthropoda; class Malacostraca; order Decapoda; family Cambaridae; genus Procambarus; species Procambarus clarkii. Next base: position 17,844,114 of record NC_091173.1, read on the forward strand.
ACTGTGGGGAGGGAGGGTTGTGACTGTGGGGAGGGAGGGTTGTGACTGTGGGGAGGGAGGGTTGTGACTGTGGGGAGGGAGGGTTGTGACTGTGGGGAGGGAGGGTTGTGACTGTGGGGAGGGAGGGTTGTGACTGTGGGGAGGGAGGGTTGTGACTGTGGGGAGGGAAGGTTGTGACTGTGGGGAGGGAGGGTTGTGACTGTGGGGAGGGAGGGTTGTGACTGTGGGGAGGGAGGGTTGTGACTGTGGGGAGGGAGGGTTGTGACTGTGGGGAGGGAGGGTTGTGACTGAGGTGATGTCAAAAGGGGGGGGGTAGCCGCTGAAGGGCGCTACTGCCACATGTTCCATGAATATGTCCCGTCAGACTAATAAACAGCAGCATACATTTGGCAACGCGCCGCTGTAATTAGATAGGTCAGTGTTAAAACATAAAATTAGTCCTATTTCGGCGAGCGAGCCAACTACACCAATATATACATGTCCTTAGTAGTGAATGTATACGTTGAACGTGAGGCACGGACATGTTCTGCGGCAGGTGGCAGCGGCAGGCGGCAGGAACAGGCGGCAGGCAGATGGCACGGTGAGGCTACGGCAGGTGGGATGAAGGGTCGGCTGCAGATGGAGCGGCCGCGACGGCATCCCGGGGTGGCCGCAGGTGGCGGTGACGGCTCAGTAGGGTGGAGGTGGGTGGCGCCGCAGCGAGCTGGGATTTGGGGTGGGAGGCGGATCCCTGTTGGGTTTTGGGGTAGTAGGGAGATCCCTTTTGGGTTTTGGGAGGGAAGGGGGTCCCTGTTGGCTTTTTGGCGGGCGCCAAGTTGGGTCCTGGGTGGGCAGCGAGAATCAGTTTGGGAGGGCGGCATTGCCCTCAGGGTGTGGTGGGTGGACGAGGGCGGACTAAGAGCAGCCAGCATATAATGCTATACAATACAGACGGGTCTCGTACTGTCTGGCTCATGTGCCTCTCAAGGCTAACTAGAGCACATAGTCACTATGGGTCGTTCGTGGGGGCAAATGATGGTTTTTACCCAGGCGGGGGGGGGGGGGGGTGTGCCTGCCGACAGGATCGAACTTCAGCTCACGGATCCCACTTTTCTAGCTGTCAGTTGTACTAATGAAATTATTCCAGACCTACATGTCTCTTGATAATATTTATTTAACAATTTTGGATAGAGTTTACTGCTGTTTCATACTATTTTCATATCCCTCTCTTGCTCATCTGTGTCTAGCTTTTGTCCATGTTCATCTCTCTCAATTGGTATTCGTTGTAAATATATATTTCTTTTTCACCAAGTCAGTTGTCCTGTACATATGGATGCTACGTTCTGTTTCCTCTCACTTTTATCTTATATTAGTGTTGTTTGTCTCAGTTCTTTACAACCTTTTGTGCCGTTTTCAAATTTCCACATGTGAATTCTTATATGCGGTAATACTTGTTTGGTTGGTGCGTTTTAGTTGTGGATAGATGTGTGCGTGTCTGTCTGTCTGTCTTGTGCCAACGTAGCCGTGGCGCAGTGGTAAAACACTCGCCCAGCGCTTCGCGAGCGATTTGGTCTGGGTTCAAATCCTGGCTGGGGAGGATTGACTATAGGCGGCAATTCTTAACTGTACGCCTCTGTTCACCCAGCAGTGAAAGGGTACCTGGTTGTTAAACGATTTGGTGGGTCGTGTTCCAGGGAACATTAAGATACGTGTTAGTGGCTGAACAAGAATGTAAGAACTCTTGTATGTATATAAAAATAAATAAAATAAATAAAATGTTTATGCGTGTGCCTGATGCAAGACCTTTTCTCCCTTCGATTTTTCTCCCTCACACCTCAGTGAAATTGAAATAAGTTTATTAAGGTATAACACCTAAGTGCTTCATCACTCCTCCGTAGCTCCTTTACATGTTGGGACTCCGGGCAAACCCTCTTGATGATATTTAACTCGTGTCAGTACCCCCAAAATATGTTGTATATCTGGATCATGTCCTATCTAGAACCTTTTCAAATTCACATTCAGTTCAATTCCCTGAATTCTGGAACTTAATGGCCTAGTCAGCCTCGGAATTGAATGATTCGGATTTATGGTGTTAGGTTGGGCGAGTCATGCCTAAATACAAAAAATACAAAACTACACAACTACATCCCGCCATCTTGGTGTTTCTCAATCACGAGAATAAACGTAAGGAGAAATCTTGTAAGTATTAACTCAAAGGTGGAAAAAAAGGTGGCGCGTCCTAGACACGTGACGTCTGACGAGCGAGGAGTAATTTTCTGGTGAGAACGCGTTCCCGGGAGATGGTGTTCCAGGTTGATAATAGATGGCGGCGGTGGGTGTTGGAGACAAGTGGTTATGATGGTGCAGGTTCCATTGAAATGTTTGGTCGCGGTGCGTGTTCTAGGGAATTAGTGGCGCATGTAATTTGTCTAACCATATTGCTCTTAGGCACTGATTAGTGGAGCATATTCTTTGGAGACTCCCAAGTTTAAAGGACAAATCCACAAGGGCCGTGACGAGGATTCGAACCTACGTCTGTGAGCATCCCAGACGCTGCCTTAATCGACTGCGCTATTTGTTCATTGATGCATCACGTTATTGTGACTTCTGTGTGTATTGTTGCAAGTTTAAAGATAGATTTTGTGGCAAAGCTTTATACATAGAGCTCTAGCAATCGTGAGCTTGCAATGGGAAGACCAAAGCTTGTGGTTCCAGGGGCCTGCTGTGAATGCAGTCCGCTGTGCTGTGCTACAAGGAGACTTTCTCGTCATGCAAGTTGGTGTGCAATATGGAAAAACGAAAATCTTGGAAGAGTCAACATGAGTGGCAGATAAACCTTTTAACAGAAACTATCTCTATCTTGGTGCGAATCGATATATAACGCGCATAAACACTCACCACGGACCCCCACACCACACATTGGGAGCCTGATAGCTGTGTGGACAGCGCTCTGGACTCGTATTCCTTGGGTTCGGGTTCGATCCCGGTGATGGCAGAAAGAAATGGACAGTTTCTTTTACCCTGATGCGTCTGTTACCTAGGAGCAAATACGTACCTGGGAGTTAGGCAGCTGTTACAGGCTGCGTCCTGGGGGTATGCGCGCGAGGAAAAAAAATTTAGTAGTTAGTAACAGTTGATTGATTGACAGTTGAGAGGAGGACCGAAAGATCAGAACTGAACCCCCGCAAGCACAACTAGGTGAATATACACCACCCACCCACCTCCCACACCCCCCCCCCCCCCACACACACACACACACACACACACACACACACACACACACACACTATTATTAGCATTACATACAGGTGTAGAACCGTGAAGTGGATATAGAGGAGAGTGGGGTACGTAGGTATACACATACTTGGAATACATGTCAACATCACCACCTCCACTAGCCAGTGTGTGGGTGTACGAGAGCTCTTGTGTGTAAGATCAGTAAGCTTTGCCTCACACTGACTCATGTTTACACCTTTGCATCTAGATATGCTTTTAGCCCTTCCAAGATGCTCCTTTGAGACCTTTGAAGTTCTCTTCCACGAGAGATTAACTGTTCTTAGATCGTCAGCAACGTTGTGGGGGCTTCTGAATAGTGAAGGAGCGTGACAGGAAATTTTATCTCCCGTCTCACACGGGTCGCATTTGCAAATCACGAGGAATTGTGGAATCAGTCTCGACCAACGGCTGAATTTGTGTCGGTTAGCCAAGTGCCAATCAGTATAGCTTGGTAACAGTTGTTTTTTGTTGTTGTAAAAGATTCGCTACCTGAAACAAAGTTCCAAGTAGCACGGGCTATGGTGAGCCCGTACTTTATAATAGTTGTTGATATTGCGACCTGTTATGGCTGTCAGCCGCCAGTTAGAAATTGTGTGCTAGAAATAATAGGGTCCAGGGCCAGGATTCACCAAGTATTTACACACCTATTTACGAAACCTCTGCATCTATCCTCAGTCATTGTGGCTTTATTGAAATTTATTTAAGAATTTTTCGAAGCGATACTAGGCTGTCTTCAGTAATCTTCAGTTACAAAGTTTCAAAAGCTCATAAGGCTTCATAGCATCCACGGTCGAGAAAAGATGTACAGGTTTCGTAATTAGTCACGGAAATGCTTGATGAATCCTGGCCCAGGTATGCACACTAAGAGCCTTCTTCTTTAACTCTCCACGTAAGTAGTTTAACAGAGAGGAGTAATTTTACTGCACATACTTTCTATACATTAAAATATTAATTCTGTACCTATAATAATGTTATTCTAATGAATTATAATATATGATAAATTGGTTATTACCGCAAGCGCGCCACCTAGGTTAAGCTTCCCTACAACATTATACAATAATTTATTATTATTTATCTAGTAATTATCTCTCCACTTCGCAGTATTAACAATAATCACGAATACCCCGCAACAACTAACAGTTACTCGCGTATACACAAATAAATAACATAGAATCTGAAATAAATAATTATAAATAATTCCCACAGAAATAATTGGCCAAATTATACCTTGTTCCTCTCCAAACTGACTATGATCACAGCGATCCAAAATACACACAATTAGAACGACACTAACCTGCGTCCCGATAGCATAGATATAGAGGGTAACATTACCGCCTAATTACAGAAGTGTAGCCTAGCTTGAATATTAGTATGTAAACAAAACGATTCTCACCTCGGTACATATGCTGTGATCAATATTGTTTAAACTGCTCAATGAGGTTAATTTATGTATGACATTCACGATCACTTTGCTGGGGCAGCTCTCATGATTGGCTGGTCACAAGCTCCGTAGTTTTAATGAGTTCCATGCCTCGGCCTGGATAGGTTAGGTTAGGTTAGGTTAGGTGGGCTCTTTGGTTCGTATATTTCTGGTTAAGCAAAAGTTACCTTTTTTTTTTTGGATAGGCGATGCGTCACAATAACGTGGCTAAATTATGTTGAGCTGATCACACACTAGAAGGTGAAGGGACGACGACGTTTCGGTCCGTCCCGGACCATTCTCAAGTCGATTGTGACTTGACTAGAGAATGTGACACAATCGACTTGTGAATGGTCCGGGACGGACCGAAACGTCGTCTTTTCACTTTCTAGTGTGTGGTTTGGTCAACATATTTCAGCCACGTTATTGTGACTCCTCGTCTGCAAAAAATAGTAGTTAGTAACAGTTGATTGATTGACAGTTGAGAGGTGGGCCGAAAGAGCAGAGCTCAACCCCCGCAAGCACAACTAGGTGAACACACACACACACACACACACACACACACACACACACACACACACACACACACACACACACACACACACACACACACACACAAGACGAAGCTGGAAAAAGTCCAAAGGTATGCCACTAGACTCGTCCCAGAACTAAGAGGCATGAGTTACGAGGAAAGGCTGCGGGAAATGCACCTTACGACACTGGAAGACAGAAGAGTAAAGGGAGACATGATCACAACCTACAAAATCCTCAGGGGAATCGACCGGGTAAACAAAGATAAACTATTCAACACTGGTGGGACGCGAACAAGGGGACACAGGTGGAAACTGAGTACCCACATGAGCTACCGAGACGTTAGAAGGAACTTTTTCAGTGTCAGAGTAGTTAACGGATGGAATGCATTAGGCAGTGATGTGGTGGAGGCTGACTCCATACACAGTTTCAAATGTAGATATGATAGAGCCCAGTAGGCTCAGGAATCTGTACACCAGTTGATTGACAGTTGAGAGGCGGGACCAAAGAGCCAAAGCTCAACCCCCGCAAGCACAACTAGGTGAATATACACAACATAAACACTTGGTAGAGCTAGCACTCAACCCGTTAAGTACATGTAGGAGAGCACACACTTTGAAATACACGGAGGGTTGTAAAAATCTTGTGCAATTCTTACAAATTGTAAAACAAATTCGTTAACTTTCTTCGTTGAAGTGTAAAAATGAGAGCTCGAGAGTGTTCAGTTAAACTATTTCTCTTCTCTATTCCTTTTCTCTATTCCTTGTCAGTCGTAGAGACAACCTTAGTTTTTTGTTCTCAGTTCTCTGGAAACTTTTAACCTCGACTTGCGAAACTTGGTGCGTAAATTTTAACTAAATTGTTCGATATTTTTAAGGAATTTTTACTCACGTTACCAACAGTTTTAATATCATCACGGTTAGATATTTTACTACTGTATATTATATTTCCTGCTTGTATCTGATACTGGCGATATAGCTTATCAGTAATTCAGCCTGTCCTTAGGGTAAAATGATTACATAGAAACACCAAACCCGCTCTTAGAACACCTGGATAGTTATCTAGATGTTTGTGATGGTTTAAAAGCATATTACCGTTCTAATTATAGTCTATTTGTAAACTGACAAGTGAACCTTTGTCCTAAACAGAGAATATTACCACGTTATAACTTTATTGTATTATATATCAATAGTTTAAAATAAATAAAAGTATTTGGTTAGCACGTTTTCTTTGATACAGCCTGAAATCTAGGTTTTCTTTAATATGAATATCTAGGGATACTCATAATGTTTTCGAATTTAATTTTTCGCATGTTTGAGATTAATACTCTTTTTAACCCAATCTAAGTTAACATAACCATGGATTGGGAGTAAACAATAGCACTGATTATTGAATTAGAAGCCATAGACTTACTGAAAAGAAGTATGGAGGGGGAAAGAGTTGGTAGGGAAAGGGATGTATGGGAGGGGTAGGATGGAAAGTGGAGGGTGTGTTAGATGGGAGACTTGCTAGCTCTTCATTCAACAGATTGGACGGTTACACTTGCATGTGCTTGCCTCTAGGTAGCCCAGAACCGGGTAATTTTAATCATTTGTTTTCGATATTTAGTTTTAAAACTTTTAATACAGTCATATATAACTGGAGAGTCATCTGTGCCGAGTGTCCGTGCCGAGCATCTATGCCATGCGTCCGTGCTGAGCATCTATGCCATGCGTCCGTGCCATGCGTCCGTGCAAAGCGTCCGAGGCGAGCAACCAGCCAAGACACTACATACGCCCTCTCACAGGCAGTAATCACGGCACGCGAGCAGCAAGCAGCGCAGCGGTAAACACTTATCTCATCTAAATTGGGGGAGAAAGGAGAAGAACGATAATGAACGGAGATGTGAAGATACAAGATGATTAGATGCGAAGGAGAACTGGATGAGGGAAGGAGAGAGAGAGGAGGAAAGGAAGAGTGGGGGCCGGATGAATTAGAGAGAGAGAAGGATGAGGCGATTAGTGGGGGAAAGGTTTTACGAGGTGTTTTGCCATGTGCAGAAACAACACAACCACGACTGTAAATTATTTTTACGTTTAATGATCCCTTTTCCGATAATTGTGTTGTGTCATTTATGGCAGGTGAGTTAAAGAGGCGGGCAGATGTGTTGTGATTGGGGGGGGGGAGGAATGGGCAGGATCGAGCTGTTAGCTCTTGGACCCCGCCTTTCGAACCGCCAGTTGTTTAATGTACTGACACTACGCTTGTTCTGTCTGTACATTTATATACTTCTCTCTAACACTAACACACACACACACAGGCCTAGCGACTGAGTGGACAGCGCTCTGGGGTCGTAGTCCTAAGGGCCCGGGTTCGATCCCCGACAGAGGCAGAAACCAATGGACCGAGTTTCTTTAACCCTGGTGCACTGTTCACCTAGCAGTAAATAGGTAATTGGTAGTTGGATAGCTGCTACGGGCAGCTTCCTGGGATGTGTGTGTGTGTGTGTGTGTATGTGTGTGTGTGTGCGTTCGTGCGTGCGTGTGTGTGAGAAATATATGTAGTAGACATAATAGAGGAAAAAAAATTGTTTAGAAAGGCGGGGTCCAAGAGCTAATAGCTCGAATCTGCAGATACAAATATTAAATATAAATAGTAAATGCACACACGCGCACACACACGCACGCGCGCGCGGAGCCCACAGGACTCTGTACTCGGACCTATCTTGTTTCTGGTATACGTAAATGATCTCCCAGAGGGTATAGACTCATTCCTCTCAATGTTTGCTGACGACGCCAAAATTATGAGAAGGATTAGGGCAGAGGAGGACACCATAAGGCTTCAAGAAGACCTGAACAAACTGAAGGAATGCTCCAACAAATGATTGTTAGAGTTTAACCCAAACAAATGTAATGAAGATAGGTGTAGGGAGCAAGAGGCCAGATACAAGGTATCATTCGGGAGATGAAACTCTTCAAGAATCAGAAAAAGACCTGGGGGTTGATATCACGCCAGACCTGTCCCCCGAAGCCCATATCAAGAGGATAACATCAGCGGCATATGCCAGGTTGGCTAACATAAGAACTGCCTTTAGAAACTTGTGTAAGGAACCTTTCAGAACTTTGTATACCACATATGTCAGACCAATCCTGGAGTATGCAGCTCCGCACGGGGTCCATATCTCGTCAAACATAAAACTAAACTGGAGAAGGCTCAGAGGTTTGCCACCAGACTGAGCCCGAACTGAGGGCCAAGAGCTATGAGGAGAGACTATGGGAATTAAACCTCACCTCGCTGGAAGACAGGAGAGTTAGGGGAACATGATTACATACAAGATTCTCAAAGGAATTTATAGGGTAGGCAAAGGCAATTTATTTAACACATGGGGCACACGCACTAGGGGACACAGGTGGAAACTGAGTGCCCAAATGAGCCATAAAGACATTAGAAATAATTTGTTTAGTGCCAGAGTAGTTAAATGGAATGCATTAGGAACTAATGTGGTTGAGGCTGACCCCATACACAGTTTCAAGTTTAGATATGATAGAGCCCAATATGCTCAGGAACCTGTACACCTGTTGATTGGCGGTTGCGAGGCGGGACCAAAGAGCCGAAGCTCAACTCCCTCAAGCACAACTAGTTGTGAGTTCACAGGACACAACCCGTAGCTGCTGTCTAACTTACTTACCCATTTACTGTCATGTGAAATGAGGCACCAGGTGAAAGAAACTTTGCCCGCTTAATTGTTAATTGTCTTGAAAAGGAATAGAGTCCCAGGTCCCTGGATTATGAGTCGTGGCCGCTGACCTGTCGGCCGCGAGACCCGGCAAAATAATAATAATAATTTATTATTATTATTATTTTATCTAAAATAATAATAAAATGTAATGTAAAATTAAGGTTTTTTTTTTTTAATAAACGACATTGATCGTGAAAATTACTTTCAGGTAAAGAAGTGACTCACATTCTGGTGAATCCCAGACACCTTTCTGGGGCCCCAAACCGGAGCCCAACCAGGGTTTTACAGTCAACCCGATCAGACTGGTCTGCATGGCTGAGTCGGTTAGGGCAGATGTCTGGGATTCACCGGGTCGCGGGTTCGAGTCACTCCATTGCCTCAAAATGATTTTCATTGCTATATCACGCCACTGTGATTGTTTTGCAAGCATTGACCGTATTTAACCTTAAAGTACAGTGGCAGCAGTAAGGAAGTCAACAAATCCACAAGGGCCGTGACGAGGATTCGAACCTGCGTCCGGGAGCATCCCAGACACTGCCTTAACATTTGATGCATCATGTTAGTGTGATCTGTGTGTGTAGTAAGGAAGTGCCATTGTGGGGCGAGGTCGTATAGCATGCTATTGGCGCTGAAAGTAAGGCTTGATTGATTAATGAACATTAAGCCACCCAAGAGGTGGCACGGGCATGAATAGCCCGTCAGTAAGGCTTGCGAGACTCCCCAACACTTAAAATGGACGTTAACTCAAGTGGTCGTTAAAGCAAGACTTGTTAAAGCGAGTTTTCGTGAGGAAAAGCTGTGAGTTCTCAAGAAGGTTACTGATACTCTCCAAAGAGCTAATATATTAAGAAAACGGACTCGTGGAGTAATTGCTTCAGTCTTGAGGCGTTCGTGTGAATACCATCTGTATATATGACCTTTAATGTAAATAAATTACTTTGAACATGACTCTAGAATGGCAAAATTACTCTAGAACCGGAGCATGACTCTAGGGACGGAGCATGAGTCAAGAACCGGAGCATGACTCTAGGGACGGAGCATGAGTCAAGAGACGGAGCATGACTCTAGGGACGGAGCATGAGTCAAGAACCGGAGCATGACTTAAGGGTCGGTGCATGACTCAAGAGACGGAGCATGACTCTAGGGACGGAACATGAGTCAAGAACCGGAGCATGACTTAAGGGTCGGTGCATGACTCAAGAGACGGAGCATGACTCTAGGGACGGAGCATGAGTCAAGAACCGGAGCATGACTTAAGGGTCGGTGCATGACTCAAGAACCGGAGCATGACTTAAGGGTCGGTGCATGACTCAAGAGACGGAGCATGACTCTAGGGACGGAGCATGACTCTAGGGACGGAGCATAGTAATATCCAAATAATGTCGTAGGATACAATCACTTCAAATAAATAATGGTACAATTGAAAATTGTTGTTCAATAAAATAAATTCTTGTGATTTCTTTCCCGCGTCTGCTGATTATAGACGACAAAAAGTTCCCGGTGTCCAGCGCCCTGTCATCACTAACAATTTAAAAACAATCACGGAAAAGCCTTTGGCTCGGAAAAGCCACAATCACAAGGCGGCTCTCGAAACCTGCATTAGTCGCTGGTGGATAGACACGATAACCACGCAGAGGTCCCGAGAACATCAGTGTATACCTTTCTTCCATTGTGGCCATCTTGAAACATCTCTCTTCCATTGTGGCCATCTTGAAACATCTCTCTCTCCCATTGTGGCCATCTTGAAACATCTCTCTTCCATTGTGGCCATCTTGAAACATCTCTCCTCCATTGTGGCCATCTTGAAACACCTTTCTTCCATTGTGGCTATCTTGAAACATCTCTCTCTCCCATTATGGCTATCTTGAAACATCTCTCTCTCCCATTATGGCTATCTTGAAACATCTCTCTCTCCCATTATGGCTATCTTGAAACATCTCTCTCCAATTATGGCCATCTTGAAACATCCCTCTCCCATTGTGGCCATCTTGAAACATCTCTCTTCCATTGTGGCCATCTTGAAACATCTCTCTTCCATTGTGGCCATCTTGAAACATCTCTCTTCCATTGTGGCCATCTTGAAACATCTCTCTTCCATTGTGGCCATCTTGAAACATCTCTCTTCCATTGTGGCCATCTTGAAACATCTCTCTTCCATTGTGGCCATCTTGAAACATCTCTCTCCCATTGTGGCCATCTTGAAACATCTCCTTTCCATTGTGGCCATCTTGAAACATCTCCCTTCCATTATGGCCATCTTGAAACATCTCCCTTCCATTGTGGCCATCTTGAAACATCTCCCTTCCATTATGGCCATCTTGAAACATCCCTCTCCCATTATGGCCATCTTGAAACATCTCCCTTCCATTATGGCCATCTTGAAACATCTCCCTTCCATTATGGCCATCTTGAAACATCTCCCTTCCATTGTGGCCATCTTGAAACATCCCTCTCCCATTGTGGCCATCTTGAAACATCTCCCTTCCATTGTGGCCATCTTGAAACATCCCTCTCCCATTATAGGCCATCTTGAAACATCTTCACAAATATATTTCTTGCATTCCGACCATTTAATTTTTCGCGCGCCACATTCTCACCCCCCCCCCCCAAAGATAAGACAAGCTGGACAAATTACCCCATTAACATGATGGGTGGTTGAGTAGAGTCGTTAGTAACGCAATCATTTACTGTCTCCGTTGCCCTTAAGAAGGAACTAACAAGAATCATATCATATTTAGTGTAAATTACCTTTGAGACGTAAATTCCTGTGCTATATATGGCAACTTTCTGCCCGAAACGCTGCGCGTGCTAGTGGCTTTACAAGACTGTAATTACCATATTTGTATCCTCACATTCCTTATGTACATTCTTGTATATGCATAAATAAATAAATAAATAATATATATAAAACCCCGTGCAAAAATGCAATTTCGGTTGCAAAAATACTATATTAAATGTACTTGAACGGTTTCTAACATTGCTAGTTGCAGGATGTTGTATATTAATTGGTTATAAGATATACGGCACTTCATCTAGGAGCCGGCCAAGACAAGCAAGCCGGCCGGCCAAGACAAGCAAGCCGGCCAGCCAAGCCAAGCAAGCCGGTGAGGACTCAAGAGGAAGACAAACACTCCATGACGCTTGGAACAAGGCGAGGTAGCAGTAGTTAACAAGCTTGGTCAGTTTAATGTATCTAATCACCCCCCCCCCCCCCCCACACATCGCTGGGTGCAGTTGGTGGTGGTTCCTCGGACTAGTTAATTCTGTTTCGACCTGGGCCGGCGTTCATCAAGACGCATCAGGATTCATGTGTCATCTTACGAAGCCTGTACATCTTCTCGCAATTAGGGCGGTTTTTGTTTGCATTTATTTTTAAAGCGGTTTATGAGTTGCGAGGTTGTCTATACAGCCCATTGTTTGTGTTTTGGTAGTACGTATAGTAACGATGCATTGTATATATATCGACGTTCAACGACAGTAGAAAGTAGAAATCTGAACTATTGAGTTGGACAAACCGGTCGGCCGAGCGGACAGCACGCTGAACTTGTGATCCTGTGGTCCTGGGTTCGATCCCAGGCGCCGGCGAGAAACAATGGGCAGCGTTTCTTTCACCCTATGCCCCTGTTACCTAGCAGTAAAATAGGTACCTAGGTGTTAGTCAGCTGTCACGGGCTGCTTCCTGGGGGGGTGGAGGCCTGGTCGAGGACCGGGCCGCGGGGACACTAAAGCCCCGAAATCATCTCAAAATAACCTCAATAAACCGGGAAAACAATTTTGTACTTGTTGCTTTGACAAACTAACCTAGCCTAACCTCCTTAGGCCTAGATATTAATACACGATATCAGAATCCCTAATATAGTACATATGTGTGCTATACTAGGTTAGGTTAGGTTAGGTAATATATATAATATAATATATAATATAGTAATGTGTATGTAATTATGTATGTATGTATGTAATTAATATGTAATATAGTCAGTATACTACTATCTAAAAGCTAAGTACGTAGGAATTCGTGACTATTGACGATCGTTCCAATAGGGAGTATGTAAACAGGAGGATGGATGAGGTCTATAACATTAACAACCGTGGATTGTTAATGGAGATTCGTGGTTTGTATCCACGAATATCCACGAAGTAGATGCAGACTAAGGCACCATGATCGAGGAAAGATGTACAGGTTTCGTGAGTGTACGAGTAAATGTTTGATGAAGCGTGTGTCCAGGAGAGTCAAGGAATAACCATGTCTTCCACTTAAAGATTTGTCTTGTAAGATATTTTTGTACTGAATTTCTCACGTTTCATCTTCTCTCCGTTAATAATGCTTTCCTCATACTCCACGACTCTCATGTTTCCTCATACTTCACGACTCTCGCATCTTTTCTCATAAACTACGTTTGTCACCTCTTTTCTCATTCCACGGCTATGGCAACTTTCTCTCCCCCCCCCCCATGCTCCACAGCTGTGGCAACTTCCTCTCCCCCCCCCATGCTCCACGACTGTGGCAACTTTCTCTCCCCCCCATGCTCCACGACTGTGGCAACTTTCTTCCCCCCCCCATGCTCCACGACTGTGGCAACTTTCTCCCCCCCCCCCCCCCATGCTCCACAGCTGTGGCAACTTCCTCCCCCCCCCATGCTCCACGACTGTGGCAACTTCCCTCCCCTCCCATGCTCCACGACCCACACCCCACAGAGCGCCCATGATGATATATTCACTACTCTAAACACTATCACTGTTCCACTGTGTAAGACTTAAGAGTGTTGGCCCTTTGCGAAAATATCAAATGTTTAACCTTATTCAGTCAAGTATATCATTGTTTCCAGGAAATCGACCATAATATAGATACGTAAATTTATATATACCATTAATTATAATATGTAAATATATAAATACCATTATATAATAACATATATAAATACCATTAATTGTAATATGCAAATTTATGCAGAGTACACGTTAATTTTTTTTTAACACAAGAAAATATTTCAATAAATCTAGGGTCTGGATTTCTGGGATTATCTTTCGTGTTGGACGTCTTATATGTACGTGTTGAAATGTTTTCTTGAAAGTATATTTAATGGATTATAGATTTATTCTGTAATAGTGTTCTTGAATGCAATTAACGCATTCTTGGAAGGCGGTGCCTGGCCAAACCACTTCCTATTAAGACATATAATGGTTCAATAATATTTCATTCACTTGAATGAACAGTCAATGTACTTTTAAGGCCCAAGTTCGATCTCCAAGTTAATGAATGTATCTGAGAGGGATGAGGGAGAGGGATGATTCCCTCCGGGGTATCGGTTTCTAACGACCCTTAACTGTTCAGTTGGTAACGACGTATGGTTGGTTACACTACCATGGTAGGATGGCAGCGCCAGGAAGCACTACCATGAAATCCAGATTAACCCCGTTTTCTTTATACCTCTTAAGCCGCTTTTAGTTGGGTGGGACTATCGTATTCTTCCATAATACCTTTGCATGTATGATATTATATGAAATTTCCATTATGAACAATATTATCGGCTCCTGCCGGAGTTCAGCACTGTTTTATATGTAACTAATATGCATAACGCGGATTTGTTTCAACTGGCTGTTCGTTCTGGAATGTTACGTTGGACTTTGAACATTAAGGACATTGTGTTAGTTAATATAGCTTTTTCTGTGCTGCTTTGAGGTGTTAATTCGTCTGGTTTGGTTAGATTAACATCTGATTCGAATGCAGCCATTGAGAGATCAAGATTCGGTCTGATATGGGGAAACTGAAGCATTCGCAGAAAAAAATAATTTTTTGAAAATGAAATTGTCGCTGTATATCATTCAGGGGGAAACCTAACTCCTGTTCTGGGATTGAATATACTGCCGCAGAAATGGCTTCACGGGTTAATGAAGGATGACTGGCTTTAAATGACCTACAAATGTCTCACTGTTATTTTCGTCATATTATTGGGTTATTTTTGTCATATTATTGGGTTATTTTTGTCATTTTATTGGGTTATTTTTGTCATATTATTGGGTTATTTTTGTCATATTATTGGGTTATTTTTGTCATATTATTGGGTTATTTTTGTCATATTATTGGGTTATTTTTGTCATATTATTGGGTTATTTTTGTCATATTATTGGGTTATTTTTGTCATATTATTGGGTTATTTTTGTCATATTATTGGGTTATTTTTGTCATATTATTGGGTTATTTTTGTCATATTATTGGGTTATTTTTGTCATATTATTGGGTTATTTTTGTCATATTATTGGGTTATTTTTGTCATATTATTGGGTTATTTTTGTCATATTATTGGGTTATTTTTGTCATATTATTGGGTTATTTTTGTCATATTATTGGGTTATTTTTGTCATATTATTGGGTTATTTTTGTCATATTATTGGGTTATTTTTGTCATATTATTGGGTTATTTTTGTCATATTATTGGGTTATTTTTGTCATATTATTGGGTTATTTTTGTCATATTATTGGGTTATTTTTGTCATATTATTGGGTTATTTTTGTCATATTATTGGGTTATTTTCGTCATATTATTGGGTTATTTTCGTCATATTATTGGGTTATTTTTGTCATATTATTGGGTTATTTTTGTCATATTATTGGGTTATTTTTGTCATATTATTGGGTTATTTTCGTCATATTAGTGGGTTATTTTTGTCATATTATTGGGTTATTTTTGTCACCCACGTTATTATGACTCCTTGTAAAAGTTATTAGTGCACCCTTTATAAATGCTCTCATATTTAGCGTAACTGCTCTCTCACTTCACACTACTCTCGTTTATATCTTCTTCTTGAGGTTATCTTGAGATGATTTCGGGGTTTTAGTGTCCCCGCGGCCCGGTCCTCGACCAGGCCTCCACCCCCATGAAGCAGCCCGTGACAGCTGACTAACACCCAGGTACCTATTTTACTGCTAGGTAACAGGGGCATAGGGTGAAAGAAACTATGCCCATTGTTTCTCGCCGGCGCCTGGGATCGAACCCAGGACCACAGGATTACAAGTCCAGTGTGCTGTCCGCTCGGCCGACCGGCTCCCTGTAGATGCTAACAGCTCTTGTACAAGTTTCCATTTACTTCCCTAAAATATATTCTCCAGTGCTTTACAGAAATGTTAATGATGAAACAGAGGCAACTCTTACTCTCTTTAATTGTCTCTTAGAACCAAGCGAGTGCAGAGTTACACGCACAAAGGTGTACCCCCATTTATAGGTGTACAGTATACACACTGAGTTTACTTTAGTCCTGGATTGTGTTGAGGGCCACAGTATACCTGTTGGTCAGAAAGCTGGTGTCATGACCTTTTATAACCCTCGTGCTGGTGTCATGACCTTTTATAACCCTCGTTAGGCCTTCAGTCACACTAATCACCTTTACCCTGATGACCTTAAGGGTAATGTCTTCCCCTGTTACCCACTGTGAATGGAATTACCATGGCTTTCCACCCATATCTACATCCAGCCGGCTGTTGACATGGCCTTCTCAAAGCGTGGTATTATCCCATAAAGTGCAGCGTATCATATATTTTCCTTGTGGCCTATAATGAAACTCCCCCTTTTTTTATATCTTTTTATTTAATATCGCGTTTGGGTGGTAACCTTACATATGTCAAGACTAAATATTAATTTCGGCTACGATGTGCGACACATAAGGGAATTGGTAAGTTGCCTTGGCGGGGGGCGGGGGGGTGTGGGGGTGGGGAAAGGGGGGGTGTTATAGCCAGGTAGGGGAAAAATATAATGTTTATTTACCTTGGGGGAGGGATAGTGTAGGGTAGGTAGCGGGTAAGGGGGAAGAATTCCGAGTAAAGGGGAGAGAAGTATGAGGAACCAACGTAGGAGTTATTTCTTGAGGTTATTTTGAGATGATTTCGAGGCTTGGCGTCCCCGCGGCCCGGTCCTTTACCAGGCCTCGTTTTTTTTGTTACACGTCCCCGGGAAGCAGCTCCGTAGCAGCTGTCAAACTCCCAGGTACCTATTTACTGCTAGGTGAACACATGCATCAGGGGTGAAAGAAACTCAGCTCCATTTATTTCCGCTTCCACCGGGTATCGAACCCGGAACCTCAGGACTAAGAATCCGAAGCGCTGTCCACTCAGCTGTCAGGCGCCTAGGTTCCTTTGGGTGTGGAGGTCGGAAGGGGGGGGGGACAGTGGGGGAAGGAGGAAACACAGGAAAGGGTAGGGGGCACAGGAAGGGGTAGGGGGGCACAGGAAGGGGGTAGGGGGCCACAGGAAGGGGTAGGGGGCACAGAAAGGGGTAGGGGGGCACAGGAAAGGTTAGGGGGCACAGGAAAGGGTAGGGGGCACAGGAAGGGGTAGGGGGGCACAGGAAGGGGTAGGGGGGCACAGGATGGGGTAAGGGGGGCACAGGAAGGGGTAAGGGGGGCACAGGAAGGGGTAAGGGGGGCACAGGAAGGGGTAAGGGGGGCACAGGAAGGGGTAAGGGGGGCACAGGAAGGGGTAAGGGGGGCACAGGAAGGGGTAGGGGGGCACAGGAAGGGGTAAGGGGGGCACAGGAAGGGGTAAGGGGGGCACAGGAAGGGGTAGGGGGGCACAGGAAGGGGTAAGGGGGGCACAGGAAGGGGTAAGGGGGGCACAGGAAGGGGTAAGGGGGGCACAGGAAGGTGGGGGTATGTCCTAATGATCTGTAATATTTTCCCACGGTTGAAAACAGCACCCCGAGGTACTTCAGATTATTCCTTCATTATCAGCTTAACGACCGCGTACGCTCGTGGGTAAGGCAGTGTTGTTGGTTTAGATTCAGCTACTCAGAACAAAAGTTCCAAGTAGCACGGGCTATGGTGAGCCCGTAGTGGTCTTCCCTGGCACAGGAGCGAGGACTGTGTATGTTTAAGGTAGTGAACATGCTGCCCTCTCGCCTAGTCTGGGTAATAATGTCTGTGTTTTTGTGTTTAAAGACCCCGTCTTGTGCGCTAAATACGCTCGGTCTTTAATTGGGTTATCAGGGCTACTAATTTACCTGGCGGTAGTTTTATGAAGTGTATATCTAGTAAAAACTAATGGCGAACGATTAATTTTTTTCACTGCCGCCAGTCAGATTTATTTTAAATGACCTTCATTAATTCCCTGATGGATCATATACGCTGAAAGGAACCTCATAGTTCCTCCCCTGTTTTATCTTATCCGTAGAACCTTGCTTATCCGAACTACCCAGAAAAAGGGTTCTAGTGTTATTTCATCTTAAAACTACTGTGTTTTTCGGCTATATATACATTCTTCCAGGTAGTAAAATGATGGAATTCTCTCTTATCCACCATTTTGGAAATAAAACTAGCAATTGAATTTTAGATATCTGGACTCTGCCAGAGAAACGACTCCGGTATTATTCTCGACAGGTGATTGGACGTCTGCATGCCTATCTACCTTGTTGGACTTAACGATCTATTTGAGGTCATTAGACCCAAGGGGCCCCCTTTTAATAGCCAGTCCTCTGGTGGAGGGGGAGGGGGGGGACTCGCCTGCCTTCCTGCCTGCCAGGTCTCAGCTCATTAGGAGTTATCTATGCTAATTAGGAAAATTATGCTTCTTGTGACGACCACTAAAGAGTTGAGGAGGCAAGCTACGCTGCGACGCTTGCCTCCACTGTGTCTATCATCTGCGCCAGAGTACAGCCAGGCTTGACCAGAGGATAATTTCGAGAGGAACATCTGCCGCTGACGATAGTTCTCTGTCAGGGACAGGAAACAATGGACAGTCGACATGAACATGTTCAGATCTCTCTTTTACCATATATATATATATATATACTTTATGTATATTTGTATATACATATATGTATATTATAATATATTATATATATATATATATATATATATATATATATATATATATATATATATATAATATATATATATATATATATATATATATATATATATATATATATATATATATATATATTATGTATATTTTTACTATTATATATATTATTATTATTATTTTTTAATCAAAAAGGGAGTACCACCTCTGGCTGGAAGAAGGGGGACCCATAGCCTCGGAGGAAACCACACATAACGCCTTAGAGGGAATGTTTAGGTCCCCTCCAATACAGTTTCTGTGTGCTTTTCTCCTACCACCCCCTTCCTTTTGATTTTTTTTTGCTTTACTATATATTTAAAGGTTACAAGATATACATTGGTTGATATAAAGGTTATGGATCTCTTGAAGCTCCTCCGCTTCTGGGCAGGAACCGAGGATGCAGCAGGCGTTGCTCCTCTGGATCGCCACACTGAGGCGCTGAAACAAAAAAACTGGCAGCTTTTGGGTCTCTGGTGACGTCAATGAGCCTGGAGCCCAATTCCTTGAGAAATCCCAAGGCACTCTTGCCCCAGGGGCCATGCGTCTCAGACGCTATGGGAAAAACAGGTGTATCGACCTTCCAATCGCCTGTATTTGGCTGATTTTGCTTATATGTATTATATATATTTTATTATATGCTATGTATATTTTTATTGTATATACTATGTGTAATAATATAATAATAAATATACTGTATATATATATAAGTTGGAGTGTTGAAGGTGAAGAGCGGAGGCAGCACAAGAGGGGAAGAGAGGGAGGGAGGGGGGATAGAGAGGGAGAGGAAGAGAGGGGAGGATCTTGGCCCTCAGAGTCTGCCACTATTGTCCGCCTCCCCACAAAGTGCCTCGCCAGACCTATTGTGCCGCAGGAGGAGGAGTTCAGCCTCCTTTTGACATTTTTATTCTCCTTCTCTGGATTTGAGGAAAATGCAATCCTCTGCTCAAGAGTTTTCATTGATGGAAAATGAAAGGCCGATCCCTCGCACCAAGAATCATTTAGTTGAAGGCTTATTACGGAGGTGATTGAAGGAGTATTTAAAGTTTCATGAGATGTTCATGTGGAGTTTGTCAAATTTGCACTTTGTCGCGTTTGGTGGCGATGTATTTGTTAATTCTGTTGAATTTCGTAATGAATTTCCCTCATGTTGTGTAATTATTTACCCTCGTGCTCGTAATTCGATTTTTTTTTCGACTGTGTCGTAAGTGTCGATTGTTGGAGTGTTGCTGGGCCTTGCAAGGGTCATGGCGTATATTGAGATGTTTGCTCGTTACTCGTCACGTGTGGTGATGCTGAACTTGGCTACCACAAAACTGAACGGTTTAACCTGTTCCACACGTGTGTCAGGGGAAGGCCAAGACATTTTGACCCACTCTGGACTCATCATCTTGGTTAGGATCCGAACCTAAACATCTTCATTAATGTTGCATGTTGTTAGTTGTTTCAACCTTTCTCTGTAATTGAATTATTTAGATAAACAAAAGTTTATATTTGTGTGTGGCCGGGGGGGGGGGGAGAAGGGGGTGTGTGGTTCCTTTGGATTATATATATCGTCGTTTAAAGGTTTGCAAGTTTCAAACTTGCAAATACAAGTTTAAGTCAGTGTATAACTAATATCGGGACTGGAAATAACTGGAAATAACTGGAAATAAAAATAAATTTCTTAGTTTTAGTTAATTGTAGTCATTTCGGCCTAAGAGTAGCGTGACCACAGTCACCCATCGGCAACGTTGGTCACAGTGGTCCAATTGGACTCACCAAGAGGTTCATAAGCAACTTGGCAATGATTAAAGACGCCTAAAAGGAACTCTTTTTACAATATCATATATCATGTTTTACGAGTGGTCTCTATAAAAGGAGTGGTAGTGTTCTTGGCCATGATTATCGAGTGAAATGTGTTCAAGCACTTGTTCAACAGCCCTTTGAACCTTAGATAATTTAACGACCACCAGTTAAATGGTGTACATTTGTTTATGCGGATAGAAGGACCGCTTGTGTAACAGGAAACGAGGCTCGATCTCTCTCCCACACCCCCTCCTCTATCCTAATACCATTTACTGAAAAAAGACAGAAGAGTAAGGGGAGACATGATCACAACCTACAAAATCCTCAGGGGAATCGACCGGGTAATCAAGGAAAAACTATTCAACACTGGCGGGACGCGAACAACGGGACACAGGTGGAAACTGAGTACCCACATGAGCCACAGAGACGTTAGAAGGAACTTTCTCAGTGTCAGAGTAGTTAACGGATGGAATGCATTAGGCAGTGATGTGGTGGAGGCTGACTCCATACACAGTTTTAAATGTAGATATGATAGAGTCCAGTAAGCTCAGGAATCTGTACACCAGTTGATTGATCTGTTGAGAGGCGAGACCAAAAAGCCAAAGCTCAACCCCCGCAAGCACAAATAGGTGAGTACACACACCAGTTGATTGACAGTTGAGAGGCGGGACCAAAGAGACAAAGCTCAACCCCCGCAAGCACAATTAGGTAAGTACACACACACACACACACACACACACACACACACGACAGGGTTGATAAAGACAGGCTATTTAACACAAGGGGCGCACGCACTAGGGGACACAGGTGGAAACTGAGTGCCCAAATGAGCCACAGAGATATTAGAAAGAACTTTTTTAGTGTCACAGTGGTTGACAAATGAAATGCATTAGGAAGTAATGTGGTGGAGGCTGACTCCATACACAGTTTCAAGTGTAGATATGATAGAGCCCAATAGGCGCAGGAACCTGTACACCTGTTGATTGACGGTTGAGAGGCGGGACCAAAGAGCCAGAGCTCAACCCCCACAAGCACAACTAGGTGAGTACAGACACACACACACACACACACACACACACACACACACACACACACACACACACACACACACATACACATACATACATACATCCATACATACATCCATACATACATACATACATACATACATACATACATACATACATACATACATACATACATACATACATACATACATACATACATACATACATACACACACACACACACACACACACACACACACACACACACACACACACACACACACGCACGCACGCACGCACGCCACCGACCGAACCACAATGAGCTCAAAAAAGTATATCGCGACTAATGATATCGCGACTAATGATATTGGCACCCGCGTTGCGCTAAGAATTACGAGAGGTGATATTACTTTTGTTGATTAAATACTATATCAGGAGACAAAAGCTGTATTGTGTACTGGGAGTATAACTCAAAGGTAAACTCGAGAAATATCACCTGTAATTTGTGCTGCGTCGGGTATTGAGAGGGCGGGGTAAGTATAGTACCTGGCCCGCGGTCTCATTTTCCCCGGGTGTAAAGGATGGGGCCCGCGCCCGCTGCCGTCTCTCTCTCCCGGGCCTTTGTCGTGGGTTGGGGGGAGCCTTACCCCTGCGCCCTCCCCAACCACCACCACCTCTACTCCCACCATGACCACTGTGGGTGTTATTGTCACGCATGACGGCTGGTAACCTTGTGCGTGTATGTAGTATGCACGGGTATGTGGACGAAATGTATGTAGGCACAATATGTACGGACGTCGTGCCCACACAGTTTGTGTTGGATAGGTATGGACGTGCATAGTGTTACGTACATACCTCCCTGCGCTCCTGTTGGCCCTTCCTGCGCTCCTGTTGGCCCTTCCTGCGCTTCTGTTTGGCCTTCCTGCGCTCCTGTTGGCCTCCCCGCGCTTCTGTTTGGCCTCCCTGCGCTTCTGTTGGCCTCCCCGCGCTTCTGTTTGGCCTCCCTGCGCTTCTGTTGGCGCAGAAGTAATTTCCTGGGTAATTTTCTCCCCAATGTCAGCGTTAAGAGTCATATCCACTTACCTTGTAGATTCCCTGAGATGCAGGGAGTCATTTGACGTGAGAGGCTACTGAATAGGTTATATTTTTATGGATAAATTATCATTTATAAGATTTGCAGGTAAGGGGGGCTTACGCCCCTAATACATACACAATGGCGATGTTTCTAGGATTTTGGCGCCTAGACTTGAGGGCGCCAGCAGGCTGGCGATTGGCTGGCCGAGGTCACGTGACGTGGCTAACCAATCAGAGCCTGCTGTGACATCACCAGGAGGCCTGGCGCAGGATGGCACGTCACTGCGCCAGCAGAGTTCCACAGGTCTTTTACGCGAGCGGAAGTGCACCAGTGAGCTCTAGAGATTAGAGGTTCTGGGAGTCTACCATTGTCACAGAAAAGTAGGTACTCCTGGGTAGTATGAACAGCCGAGCTTAGTGGGCAAAGAAGTGCCAAGTACTCGTGGCTATTAATCGGCGACGAAAGGTGAATAGCAACGCAGTGAGGGCAAGTTCTGGCGCCCTGAGTCCCGCCCTGGTACGACGTGCAGTGACAGGGTCACATCTACTTGAAGCTCTGGAGGGAAGACACCGCATCCGGATCCAAGAGAAAACGTCCCGTTGAAGGAGCGAGTGTGGACAGTGACATGCTCAGTGACCACTGGTTGGACCAGCTTGGAAAACCTGAACCCAGGGATTAGGTACGGCGAAGACGCGATTTCTCCACGACGCCTGAGGACCTGTGACACCCAATCGGAACGCCGAGGAGCGACCTGGGAACCGTGTACCTTCTACCATCGGAGAAAAGGCGTCGTGAACAGGAGTGATTAAGGTAGTTAATTGTTTCCCTACACGGGAGACATCTCCCGTCACGCAGGGTGCAGTCGCACCTCCACTGATCTCCAGTATCAGCTCTTGATACTGGTAATGGCTCAAAAGGGCCACCACTTCTGTTGGCCACCATCATCTCCCTTAGAGCATTAAATAAGTGATACTATATGTACCACACTATGATCATACTATATCATACCACACTACCTTATTATTTATATTATGGAAAATATCCTAGTGACTGGCAGTATTTGAGTACACTGATATTTATGGAAACGTGCCCTAGGCTGGTAATACTGAATTAACACTGTAATCGTGGTAATATATCATTGTCTGACGACACAGAGTTTAACCACTGAACTGCATTGCTGGGATGCAGAGTTACAAACCCAGCTGGCGACCTTAAGTTGAGTGACACAGATGTGTGACAAGTGACCAGTGGCACCTTTGTTACGGCAGGCAAGACTCAGAGGAAGTGCCGTAGCTGCATGAAGCACCGTCTTAAGGTTAGTGCTGAGTCTTCCTTCACTCTTCCGTGGGACAAGCCTGGATCGCTAGTAGCGTTTCCGCCCGTGGATCGACTGAAGAGCTCCCAGGGGGATCCGTGGTACCCAGGTGTGTGGGAGCCAAGACCCGCAGCGGTGGGCATGATGTGGTCCTCATTTTAGGTACCGATACAGACCAATAAGGCACCTACTTGGGCTGGACGGTAGAGCGACGGTCTCGCTTCATGCTGGTCGGTGTTCAATCCCCGACCGTCCAAGTGGTTGGGCACACAATATTCATATATATATAATATAAAATCATGCTTAAAATGATTGCACTCCAGTTTCTTGGCCCCATCTTTTCAAATGCTGGAACGTTTGATGAAGATATCTTACCCTCGTTTTTTGGTCATATAAACTTTCAATGTTGTAATGGGATTTCGTGTCTCAGTAGTGATGCTTCTGAGTCCGACCCCAGGCACAACAAGGCTAGTAGGCGGGGGCAGCAACCCGTCCTCTTAAAATTAACGTCGCTTTTCGCTCTGTGTGGCTAAAAATTCCAGCCTCTGCTCAGGCCAAGCAAAACGATGAGTGACGTCACACCATAACATGGATGGGGAGGAGGCTGTTAAGGGCCATCAGTGGTTGAGAGCCATTAACATCTCGTTAAAGATCTCTCGCTCGTGCCTCTCCATTTATCTTGCCTCTGCCTCGCGGGGGATATTTTTCATCGTTGCGATAACAACAACACATTAATTACTCTCAATAATGATCACTAGTCTCTCGGCCAGCACTCGGAGGGCTGGGGTTGTTAGTATTGATACTACAGTACTGTGTTGATTAACTAACCCCCACACACACACACGCTTTGCAACACAGCATCAACATGGGTTCAGGGATGGCAAGTCCTGCCTCACAGGATTAATTGAATTCTACGATCAGGCAACAAAAATGAGGCAAGAAAGAGAGGGGTGGGGAGACTGCATATTTTTGGACTGCCAGAAAGACTTTGACACAGTACCACACAAGAGGCTAGTGAAAAAGCTGGAGATGCAGGCAAGAGTGAAGGGGAAGGTACTCTATTGGATAAGGGAGCACCTAAGCAACAGAAGACAGCGAGTCACTGTGAGAGGCGAAGTCACAGATTGGTGAAACGTCACCAGTGGAGTCCCGCTCCATTCCAGGGGTATTTAACTTCCAGATATCCCGCCCTCTCCAGGCAACTGAGACAGTGAGAGATCATTTACGAGGGAATATTAAGAGGGAATAAAGGAAAGTTTGTTTCCTAGAGGCTGCAGATTTCTACAACTACTCTGACGCCGGGCAAGAACCGAGGATGCAGTGGGCATTTTTCCTCCGGACCGCCACACCTAGGCGCTGGAAAAGAGAGCTCGCCGGTCTAGGATTTCTTCATTTTTCGTTAAACCTGGAACCCTAAGTCCTTGAGGAACCTTCTTGCACTCTCTCTCTCTCCACATGAACCAACGGCCTCAGATCCTATTGGAGATTAAATTGTACCGGTGATCTATTTCTCTGTACAGCGGATTTTCTCATGGCCTGAACGGATTTTTTATTTCTTTGAGCGCATTTTCTCATGGCCTGAACGTATATGGGCGGTGATTCCCCGACCTTCTCCAGGGAGCAGGAGATGTCACGATTATAAGTGTTTCATCTTCATGCCCCCCCCCCCAGATTGTGGGGTTGGGAGGTAGAGGCGTGTATTGTGGCTGGTGGAGGGACTGGTGGGTGATGAAGAGGGGGGGGGGAGAGCTCTCTGCATATCAGTTCAGTTGATTAAACTTCAAATAAAAATAATTTATCTGTGAACCAAACTCTTCAATACTTTGAATTAATTCAATAGTTCAGGTAATGCTTTTAAACTTCTCTCCCAGCACCGCCTCTCTTAGGGAGAGAGAACCTCCTCCTCTCCCTGCCTCTCCCTACCCCTCTCCCTCCCTCCCCCCTCCCCCTCCCTCCCTAGCCAACTGTTCTTCAGACTTAACGACAACATTAATGAACAACTCGTGTAAAACGAATACAGAAACTGTATTATCGATAAGGTGGACGGTAGAGCGACGGTCTCACTTCATGCAGGTCGGGGTTCCGGGGTTCTATCCTCGACCGTCTAACTAGTTGGACACCATTCCTTTCCCCCGTCCGATCCCAAATCCTTATCCTGACAGTTCTATATAGTGGTAATGGTTTCGGGCGTTTTCCTGATAGTGATCTTATAGTGTATTATCGATACATTACTGGATTAATAATACAGCAACCGTATTATCGAGATATTCCCGGATCAGTGTGACGGCAAATATTAAATCATTATATGCGAATATTAATATAAATTTTTCTCTTGTGAGACAATGACCTCCAGCGGGTGAAGTATCATCGCTCCATTGAGAGCTCCGCGTAATTAATGGAGTGTCCGACGCTTAGTGCTAATCATTAATTACTAAACACTTGAAAAATATAAAAAAATATTTTTTGTTGTAGTCTGTAATTACTGAACGCTGATGTCATGTTACCCAGTGGATCCGGACACAGCTAGTCACTGCCACTTAACAGCCCGACGTATCATGTGCCCCTGCGGTCCGGGATACAGGATACAGTACCATAATATTACACTGTAGGATACAGGGAGTGGTGGCCGCCAGGACATCTCGTCCCTGAATCTCCACCATCGGCAGAAAGGTTGACCCAAAAGTTGGTCAACTTGATTTCAAGTTTTGAGATAGTGGGAGAGCATCAAACGTGGCCACCGCTGTTCAGGACGGCTCCAACAACACACGCCGACGATCTGGCTGTCAGACAAGCGCAAACTACCAGAGACAACCATAGCGCCTGGAGCCACTTCCTCCGATGACCCCCGGAGAAAGATACCATTTAACATTGGCTCGGTATTCGCCGGATGACAACAACTGCGTCATATGTTATTATTTATATACCTTTTATGATCGTCCCGTGAAATACGACTGATAAAACTTTGAAACAAGACGGCTTTCCTATTCTGGCATAGATTTTCCACGTCTTTCATATCTGGTCTTCAAGCCGGCGAGCAGGAAATTAGCCACTGGATATCACAGTAGCCTGATAATCTATCAAAAGCCTATGGAGCAGGGCGGTAGAATCGAACCCTCGTGCATCTGAGGAGGGTGACTTAGGACGCAGGTGACATTCCAGCGTCTTGCTCCATAGTTTTGCTCATACAAATTTGACTTTGGCACATCTCCGGACACCTCGCGAAGGTACTCGTGTAACAAGGGCTTTAGGGCTTAGTGCTTTACACAACATTGAAAGGTGTTGCAGAGGTTGCATCCAACTGGAATGATTGGAATATGATCATTGGAATTAGTAATGTTTGCTTATTGGCTTTTGTCGTGTCAACATTGAACACTCATGTTGATGGAATATTGAACGTTACACGGTTATGCTGCTGCATCAGTGAACATTACACTCTGTGTTGTTGAACTAGTGAACATTGCCACTCCGTGTTGCTGAAGTGAACATTGCCACTCCGTGTTGCTGAAGTAGTGAACACTGCACACTCCGTGTTGCCGTTAAATGGAGTAAGCAACGTCTTCTAAAATTATAGCATCTGAAAAAAAACACTTCCTTAAAATTTCACGTGTAAGTAAAGAAGGAGTCGATGTGATTTTTGCGAGAGTGTGGAGAGCAACAGTCTCAAGGGCATCGTCTCTGAGCGGGGGGGAGGAGACAGGAGGCAGCCCATGGGAAATTGAACAATCCATTTCGCTAAAATATTTTTCTCTTCTATTTTTATTTAAAGAACATAGGATACACTTCTATTTTTATTTAAAGAACATAGGATACACTGTGTGTGTGTGTGTGTGTGTGTGTGTGTGTGTGTGTGTGTGTGTGTGTGTGCGCGTGCGCGTGTGTACATCGCGGGCGGGTACAGATTAAAATATAATCACTGTGGTATTACCACGGTATAATTACTGCATTATTACAATTACACCACTCGAAAAATATATGAATAACATTATTATATGTCAAAATTACACTTCTCCGCTAGCATTATTTAATAAGTACAGTATTATAATAGTTGTTATTCGTGTGCATGATGGATGCAATATTTTTTTTTTTGGGGGGGGGATGGCTAATATGCAATCTGATTAGACTTTATTGCTGCTACTTTGAGACTAAGACGTTACGTGCAACTGGGAGTCTTTCTGTGCAATTTATTCTGGTGTAAAAATATTTTCCGATGCTCATTTGTTAGACGAGCACAAAGTAAAATATACACATTATTATTATTATTATTATTATTAAAATTTCTGGGTTAAAATTTTCCACACGGACGTTTGTCAGTGTCTTCTACAACGTCAGAAGTTTTATATAAGACAAAGGTGCTAGCGGCTATTATTATTATTATTATTATATAATAATATTATATTATTGGTATTGTGGAAGGCAACCTTCCACAGTAACGCAGCGTATGAAGAAGGAACTGATGTCTTATTATAGGTTAATGACAGAGACAGGGTAAATAGTCGTCCGCGGACACAGTGACTGACACAAGGTAAAAGCGCGTCCCTCTCTCCCTCTCTCTCTCCCTCTCCCTCTCCCTCTCTCCCTCCCTCTCTGCACGCTGGGAAGACTAACTACCCGCCATTTATCATATCATTACCCAAACAAGTTTCTTGATTCCTTCACGTAAAGGTTATTGTTTATAATAACCTTTAGCTGGGAAGGTCATGCCCTCTGACCCCAGCTGGAAAGGTCATGCCCTCTGACCCCAGCTGGGAAGGTCATGCCGTCTGACCCCAGCTGGGAAGGTCATGCTGTCTGACCCCAGCTGGGAAGGTCCTTCCATCTGACCCCAGCTGGGAAAGTTATGCCCTCTGACCCCAGCTGGGAAGGTTATGCCCTCTGACCCCAGCTGGAAAGGTCATGCCCTCTGACCCCAGCTGGGAAGGTCATGTCCTCTGACCCCAGCTGGGAAAGTCATGCCTTCTGACCCTATCCTCTCAAATTCCAATATGTTTTATTTCAATCTCTCCAATTCCATTCTGATCAGTTCCACGTTTCCATATATATTTGTTCACCACCGACAGAACAATGATTGGCTCCTGTGGGTCTTCGGTGAACGCTGACAGGTTGGGATTGATAGAATCAGGAGGGAAATTCTGCTTACTTACCATTAAATGAATCTGATAGCCTTTTCCTCTTGCAGCCGTAGGAGTTCTCTGTATAGAGGAAAATCCAAGGGGCTGGGGTAGTATGGGGATGAGCTTCAAGGGTAAGTTCTAGAAGAGGGATACACTAGAAGAGGCTGAGCTACAAGGGGATGATAGAGATACTTACCCAAACCAGACTGAGCGAGCGAGGACTTAACTGGGGTCTCTGGAGGCGTGTTACCCGTGCTGGCTGGTACTCGTAGTGAATGTGAACTGATTGGCTTGGCTGTAAGACAAAACAAATTATCTTTACTAGATTGTTTTGAAAGATCGACGAAGACTCTGTTGCCTGTCTTGAGACACACTTACGATCTCCATTTCGAGCTTTCACTTAACACTTTTCTTACGATATAAAATACTGTATCCTCTAAATAAACAAAACTTTAAGTAACTAGACAATTTTCGTGTTAAAAAGACGTTGCATTCAATTAGAAACCTCAATTAAATTATTCGCTTGAACCAGCATACAAAAATTTAATGGGAAAGGGTTGCTTAAAATGACCACTTTGTAGGGAGGAATTTTACGATTGGAGACGAATTTCGACTGGCTGAGGCGACCAGGATTGGCCCCTGGGAGGACAAGCCTCTCACTCTGATAAACTAGTTGACCGGGTAAACTGTTTTAGTTAGCAGTCTAATGTTGCTATTGTGCTTCCTGGGTGTAGAGGGAAGGTCAGGCTGGTCACTGGGTGTGGTGACGGCCGGGGGCGTCAGTCATGATTATCTTGCAATACCGTCTTAAATGTTAATTGCTGTTAGCTATTGTTATCGACGAGAATGCTTCGAGAGAGAACATCAAAGGCTGCGAGGAGAAACATATAACACAAGAAAGTGAGGATAATGGTGGGGCAGGAGAGAGAGAATGCACAAAACCGTGACACGTGATGCAAGGGGTGTGACACGTGACGCAAGGGGTAACACGTGAAGCAAGGGGAGACACGTGACGCAAGGGGTGACACGTGACGCAAGGGGTGACACGTGACAGCAAGGGGTGACACGTGACGCAAGGGGTGACACGTGACGCAAGGGGTGACACGTGACGCAAGGGGTGACACGTGACGCAAGGGGTGACACGTGACGCAAGGGGTGACACGTGAAGCAAGGGGTGACACGTGAAGCAAGGGGTGACACGTGAAGCAAGGGGTGACACGTGACGCAAGGGGTGACACGTGACGCAAGGGGAGACACGTGACGCAAGGGGTGACACGTGACGCAAGGGGTGACACGTGACGCAAGGGGTGACACGTGACGCAAGGAGTGACAACGAGACACCCCTAATCTCCGTGAGTGGCAGCGCTGCCCCACCAACCTGTCCTCCTACAAAGAGCGTCGCTTTCCTCTCGTATGCGTTACATAAAGCCAAAAATTGTCGTACCAGAAAATTAGGCGAAAGTGACGTACTGTCCCGTTTTCTGTTTTGGGTCCTCAGGTAAATTAGGAGACAACGCTTTTAAATTGACCGTTTTCTTGACGTTGGGGAAACCTTAGGAGGACGTGCTGGCTCCACACCACCTGACCCCTGTCACCGGTGGTGCGCCGGACACACACCACACCACCTGACCCGTCGAGGGCAGTGCTAGGTCAGGCACACTCCACTTAGCAGTGTCCGGACAACATATG
This sequence comes from Procambarus clarkii, assembly GCF_040958095.1. Lineage (NCBI taxonomy): Eukaryota > Metazoa > Arthropoda > Malacostraca > Decapoda > Cambaridae > Procambarus > Procambarus clarkii. The sequence goes on from NC_091173.1 coordinate 17,874,849, forward strand.
AAGGTGGCGGGCAAAATAGTGGCCGTGTTGTCAAGCAACGCGTCTCAGTCCGAGTCGTGAAATTGTATGACGCGGACGCTGATGAGAAGTTAAGAGCAGCATGGTCGGCCAGGGCTGATGGAGGAAATATTGTCCGGGGAAAATACTGGCAGGGCGTCGCTGTTGATGGGAAATATTGGCTTCAGTTGTACGTGACCGCCCTCCGTTGCTCCGGTAAAAATAAAAAATAAAATTGAAAGTTATTCATTGTTCGCGACGCGAAGGAATTCCAATAAGATATCTTTGTTTTCTCCTGCTTTTGATGGTTTGCATCTATGCGTCACTGTGTAATGGTGAGCTGCGTCGGCATTGTGTGATAGTGACGTCTATGTGGCGTGATGGTGACGATATCATGGTGGCGTGGTTGGCTCCATCACGTACGGTGTGATGGGCTGTCTTCTGCTATTCAGCTGTGGCATGTGTTATGGTGTTGGGGATGATCTATGCCATAATAGTGACGTTTGCCATTAGTAGGTGACATGTGCCATGGTGACTAGTGAGTGCCAAGTTACATCGACAACTGGCCTGTGTAGCTCACAGCCTTTCCTATAGACGTGATCCCACCTAAAAATTTCCTCTCATATGGTAATTTCTTCAGGAAGTTAATGTTGTAACTTTAGGTTCATCAATTGGGAAGAGAGCCCACAAAAGCTGTTGATGCTTCGTCATATTCCTATATATTCTTTGCCAAATCATTGTTTATTCTTAGTCAAATCACTGTTTATTTTCTGGTCATCTCCCTGGATGCCACAGAAGTGTGAGAGTGTCCTTAAACATTAATAAGTGTACCAGGCCTACCTGACTTAAATGCACGCATTGAAGGGGAGCTTACAGCTAATTGTGATTATAGCAGGATCCAGAGAACTTCAGCACATGCTCCCTTAAACTCCCTGAGGCCGTAGTGGACACCTTCTGCTGTCTCTGATCCTGAGGGAGTGACTTTTACTTCCTGTCAAATGGAATGTCCCATATTTTTGAGCAGGCTGGTCTACAATATATTTAGTTTTGAGTTTTAATTACAAGTAATTATTGTTGTTATAATATCTTGGTAATTTTTACATTTCCCTATGTCATACAGAGAGAGACGGAGAGAGAGACAGAGAGAGAGAGAGAGACGGAGAGAGAGAGAGAGACGGAGAGAGAGAGAGAGACGGAGAGAGAGAGAGAGAGAGAGAGAGAGAGAGAGAGAGAGAGAGAGAGAGAGAGAGAGAGAGAGAGAGAGAGAGAGAGAGAGAGAGAGAGAGAGAGAGAGAGGCTGAGACATTGTCACAGTCGTAAACCTTAACATAGACACCCCCCGCGTAGCTTCATTAGGTTTTACGACTAAAATTATTTTCTACATAAATGAAGTCATCTGCAGTTGTGAGGCAATTTAGCGTCATAACGTGTGACTGCATCATTGTACAGCCAGTGTCGGGGCCAGGGAGGTGGACGACCCCACATGACGCAACTCTACTACCGATCCTCTGGTGGTTTTCCCGCCATTCCCCGCACCGTTCCCATGCCAAGAAATTAACGAGGACGTGCCACATACACCAGCAACAAGACCTAACAGCCTCATGCCTGACTACAAAAGGCAGTTGCTGATGCAGAACCACCCAAGATATGAAAAAATATTTCTCTGTATGCGGATTAAATGTTTAATTCCAGCAATTCCCAAGAGGTAAAACAAATCCTAAGAGGTTGAGAAAAATGCCGATGGAAGCAATCTCACCAGGTAGTGGAGGAGAAAAGTGCAGGTGTAACCAACCCCCGCCAGGTGGATATGAGACTGCAGCAGGTGCCTGCAGGTTCCCAAGGATCGACAAGATAATAGCCATGGAGACAGGAACCTGAGGCAGGAGACAGAACAAAAAACCCAGTTGCTGGGGGCCCCGGGTGCAATTACTTGAGGGCGGCGGTGCCATCCATCAGTACCGTGGCCCTCGCGGCACTGGCGGGTCGTCAATCAGTGCCAGGTTTCTCAGGGCACCAGCGAGGGACACGAAAGCAAATTGTATGGTGCCAAATTCGTGTCATGGCCACACCCACTGCAGTTTGAACTTGGCCCCTCGGCACATTATTATTTCAGGGAGTTGTTGGCCCATTGTGCCAACCCTGATGGCTCGGGTACTCCATGGACAGTTTTCCAATTCAGTTTGATGGTTCAATCTAACATGCTCCCTCTACTCTCTGGTAAAACAAATTATTTCACCCAATATGTCAAGTGGGAATGTGTCGGCGGCTTAGTCTTTGCTGAAACTCGCTACATAATTATATAATTTAATTTTGTACTTCTCTGCGCCTTCCCTTTCCCAACGCAGGCCCTTAATTGGTGGATTTGGACAAGGAGTAATTTAAGATACTAGGTTTCAGCGCCTTACAAGGTAGTGAGGGTAAATCTATAGGGTCCCTTTGGATGCTATTACTTCTCCAGGGTGGTGGGTGACCAGCCCCCACGAGATTACTTCTCATGGAAGATTCATCAAAGGACGACCCGTATGATCCTGCTGAATCGCAGAGTATAGTCCCCTCCAGTTTGCTCTTTCCTATTGCGAACCGAACAATGAGTGTGATTCTGCCTTTAAGATAAAATGGCCAATTAGTTATAGCCATGTAGGTTGGAAGGTCAAGTCTCAGTATCAAGGTGGGATTGTTGCTTGGAGTGTGTGAACTGCTCTGTTCAACCACATCAACCACACCAGGTCACCGCCCACTCCCCAACGAGGTCACCACCCCGTCCCCAACCAGTTAGCGGACACACCTTCCCCTTCCCCCTAACTTAACCCACCACAATAACTGCCGGTGAAAATGTAAATAAGTACTTAGACGTGATGTCGTGATAAATGTTACAAATGATCATGTGTGTTGGCACTTTGCGTTTTCTTTGACACTTGTTGAATGTTTCAGTAACCATCTATGAAGGTCTTTTGGGCAACAATTGCACTTTTGTTATCGCTGTTGTATACAGGTCAACTACTTATGAATGGCCGACTTTTATTTTTAGCACTGTTTTGTAACAACTGTGTGAAGGATGGGCAGTGTAATGTAACACTGCCACACCTTTAGTACCACAACACTGCCACACCTTTAGTACCACAACACTGCCGCACCTTTAGCACCACAACACCGCAGCAACACAGGTGACCACTAAACAGCACAGTGTGGTGATTTGGGGTTTCACCGTAAGCAAAACAATCTTTTCGCGTTGGTTCCATATATCTGGTAGTGGAAGACCTTACACATAACATACCACCATTATATAAACACGTGAGTATATATATGCCGCCATCATATAAACACGAGCATATATATGCCGCCATTATATAAACACGTGAGCATTAGGCCGCGGGGAACATGTCTCTGGCAACAATGTTGATATTTTCGTGGAAAATTGCTATACTAAACGCAAGCTTCGAAAATATTTGAGGAGCTCTTTTAAGGCACTCAAGGCGACGAGAGTGGCAATAATGTTGCCGGTTATGCCTTCATACACGACTTGTATATCAATATAAGAATATTTGTGTCCAAGACTGGAGACCAGACGCAAGGCGCTAGCCACGCCAAACTTTGCAGGGCGCCTTGTGTGAGGTTGGCGATCATCATAGGCGGGATACGGGTCGGCTCCCATGACGAACCCTACGAAATCGGTGGAGACAAAAGATGGGGGTAGCTATTCGGTCCCGTTTCTACCCCCGGCACCACTGGGTACCCGATCTAGTAAAGAAACAATGTGTTTTTAAATGCAACAATTTATTGTCGCCTGGTTCAGAGAGGAGCACTTAACGTGGTCACAAAGAGGTTCTAAAAGGAATCAGGCAACGGAGGAACTTGTGAGCCGTGTGATGCCTCATGACGGAAGTGGGAGGCGTGACAGGTGCTCTGGTGGGTCGCACATATCTGCAGCGATATCTGGAGGTGCAGGCGTGGAAGAGCTGCATTTGCCTCGCTCTTCAAGGGAAGTGGGCCATGGAGATGTGAGTCCAGGGTGATGTGAGGCTGGAGAGGTGAGTCCAGGGTGATGTGAGGCTGGAGAGGTGAGTCCAGGGTGATGTGAGGCTGGAGAGGTGAGTCCAGGGTGATGTGAGGCTGGAGAGGTGAGTCCAGGGTGATGTGAGGCTGGAGAGGTGAGTCCAGGGTGATGTGAGGCTGGAGAGGTGAGTCCAGGGTGATGTGAGGCTGGAGAGGTGAGTCCAGGGTGATGTGAGGCTGGAGAGGTGAGTCCAGGGTGATGTGAGGCTGGAGAGGTGAGTCCAGGGTGATGTGAGGCTGGAGAGGTGAGTCCAGGGTGATGTGAGGCTGGAGAGGTGAGTCCAGGGTGATGTGAGGCTAGGGAGATGAGTCCAGGGTGATGTGAATCCTGGTTGATGAAGAGAGACAAATATAGTATATGTGTGCAAAGATGAGAGGGAGGGAGGTAGGTAGGTAGGTAAATAGGTAGGGAGGTAGGTAGAGAGGCTGGCTGGTTGAAGACCTGAGAGACATATAACTGTTTATACAGAACAGGTGCGTTTTTTTACGTAGTAAATTGAGAGAACGGGCTGCTATTTAGCAAGACTTAATTTCACATTTTCTAATATCATTGGAAACCATGATTTTGAAGACATTTTCGATTAAACGAAGCAAAATACGTCTTGCTTAATAGAATTGCGAACATACGTAACAACGTTCCAAATGATATTTAATATAATAATTAATACTAATATTAATGCGGTATGTCGGGGACAGGAAGCCTGCGCATATGTATACTTTAGGTTTGTAGAGGTCCCCCGCTACCCCAAAGGTCAAACTACAGGCCCTCTTTAGGATACAACCCCACAACAATTACCCAACTCCTAGCTGCCCATTTACAGCTAGGTGAAAGGAAAGATGCCCAACCGTTTCTGTCCCTGCCCGGGAATCAAACCTCTGGGTTCTGTCTGCTATCGGTAGACAGAACCCAGAGTGGAGGTGTCTGGGGCTCGAACGTGAGCTGGGGAGAGGATGTTCTGCATGTTCTTAGATGTATTCACAGCTATCTCCAGAGTCACTCACGCGGTAAACGAGGACGTTCAATGGCAGTGCCTAATTAGTGGGAAGATTGGTAGGGAAGGATTTCTTGACACTCATTCGTCGATAGATAACACTTGTGATATGATAACACTAGATAACATTTGTGATATGATAACACTAGATAACATTTGTGATATGATAACACTAGATAACATTTGTGATATGATAACACTAGCTAACACTTGTGATATGATAACACTAGATAACACTTGTGATATGATAACACTTGTGATATTACTCGAATATCAACAGCGATATTTCGTTAACTAGGAAGCTGCCATTAAACATGAAGTTAAACATATTGATTTTATTTTGCGGAGACTGAGTCACGATAAAGCGGTTGAAACACACCACCCAACCCACATGTATATATGAAATGTAGTGATAACGTTTCGGTCCGTCCAGGTCCCTTATCTCGCGAGTTGATGATGGTCCGGGACGCCCTGAAACGTCGTCACAACATTGAATGTGTGTGTGTGTGTGTGTGTGTGTGTGTGTGTGTGTGTGTGTGTGTGTGTGTGTGTGTGTGTGTGTGCTTGGTTAATTGATCTGTACCGTCGCAGCCAGCTCTCGCTATTTGGCAATGTATCCATGTGTTGGTTCACTTTCCTGGACCATTCAGAATGGTCCAGGACGGACCGAAACGTCGTCGTCGTCCCTTCACCTTCTAGTGTGTGGTCTGGTCAACAGATTAAATTATTTGCCCGTTGTGGCCACACTTTTTGTGGATAAATTAATAGAATAGAAATAATAATAGAAAAATTGATAATAATAGATATTAGATAATAGATAATAGAAAATTTTTCCCCTTGAATTTGATGCTTGGTCTAGCGAGCATTTATTATGGTAAACTTTGGTGGTCATATGTTACTGATCTGCGTTCAGTAATGCGGGTTTCCAAGTCCCTGTCTGTCTGTCTGTCTGTCTGTCTGTCTGTCTGTCTGTCTGTCTGTCTGTCTGTCTGTCTGTCTGTCTGTCTGTCTGTCTGTCTGTCTGACTGTCTGAGCTGGTGTTGTCTGCAACGAAAACAGACAGCATTTAATGGGTGGAGGCACAGGTCGAAACAGAAGCTTGAAGAGCCACAATAATGATATAATTTTGTTGCAAGGTTCGTAAGGGTCTAAATACTGAGCAAAGAGGAATGCACTTAGGAATGACATGTTCGAGGCAGACTCCATTTATAATTTTGATTATATCTGAGCTCAATAGGCTTGGGAGCCTGTACACCAGTTCAATGAAAGTTGAGAGGCGGGACCAAAGAGCCAGAGCTCTAACGTACAATTTGGTGAAACACACACACACACACACACACACACACACACACACACACACACACACACACACACACACACACACACACACACACACACACACACACACACAGGAGTCAGAGAAGGAAAAAGACTTGGGGGTTGATATCACGCCAGACCTGTCTCCTGCAGCACATATCAAGCGGATAACATCAGCGGCATATGCCAGGCTGGCCAACATACGAACGGCATTCAGAAACTTGTGTAAAGAATCATTCAGAACTTTGTATACCACATATGTCAGGCCAATCCTGGAGTATGCAGCCCCAGCATGGAGTCCATATCTAGTCAAGGATAAGACTAAACTGGAAAAGGTTCAAAGGTTTGCCACCAGACTAGTACCCGAGCTGAGAGGTATGAGCTACGAGGAGAGACTACGGGAATTAAACCTCACTTCGCTGGAAGACAGAAGAGTTAGGGGGGACATGATCACCACATTCAAGATTCTGAAGGGGATTGATAGGGTAGATAAAGACAGTCTATTTAACACAAGGGGAACACGCACAAGGGGACACAGGTGGAAACTGAGTGCCCAAATGAGCCACAGAGATATTAGAAAGAACTTTTTTAGTGTCAGAGTGGTTGACAAATGGAATGCATTAGGGGGTGATGTGGTGGAGGCTGACTCCATACACAGTTTCAAGTGTAGATATGACAGAGCCCGATAGGCTCAGGAATCTGTACACCTGTTGATTGACGGTTGAGAGGCGGGACCAAAGAGCCAGAGCTCAACCCCCGCAAACACAACTAGGTGAGTACAACTAGGTGAATACACACACACACACACACACACACACACACACACACACACACACACACACACACACACACACACACACACACACACACACACACACACACACACACTACACACACACTACACACTACACATACATAGGCGTCACATGATTAGCAGGTTCCCTGATCAACAAAACCTGCAATAACAGGTCCCTGCGCGTACCTCCCCTCCAAGGCATTTTCTTGCCCCAAGTTCCTGCACGATCCGCGCAAATGCAATGGAATAACATTCGAATGCAAATATTGGCGATGAAAAAGTGCTGAAAGGTAAAGTTTACCCTCCCGGGGGCACAGAACCGGTCTGCACAAAGTCGCTGTGAGAACACTAGTCCCGAGATGTTAATTAAACACTGTTCATAACAAGAGATTTACATCGTACTACTGTTATTGGAAAATGGGAAGAGAGGGTCATAGAGGAAACGGGAAATTTAAGAAAAGGAAATTGGGAAGCTGTTAGCGAATAGGCAGGAGGAAATGGGGGCGTGAGAGACATTCCTCGAAGTGTAATTGGGATGAGATGAGCATATATGTAGAAGGACATTGATTGAAGGAAACTTTGTAAAGAGTCGAAAATGAGATAAACTATCGTATAGAAGAAATTGGGATTATGAGTGCGGTAGCTAAATCAGCACGACTCACAGGTGTTTGAGAGAGCTGGTGGCAGTGATAAAGATGGCACCTGGTCCGAGGCTCACAGCGTCTCTCATCTGCAGTTTAGCCAAAACTCACAGCTAATCGCAGCTTAGTTTTGCTTAATTCGCAGAGAATAATAAATGTAACACTGAGAGATGTTTGTGAAAAAGATATAAAAAAAGTTTCTCACTCAAAAGGATGAAGCTTATTGGTAATTTTTAGATCTATGATAATCAGTTCTTACTATGTCTATACCAAATTGTTACATGTAAATGGGAGATTACGTGCATGTAATTTTTTATTACTGTAAATGGGTCTATATGGAGGAATGCTTCCAAAATTTACAAAGTTTGTGCCTCTCATTCATTGGGGCACACAGTTTTCAGTTGCATATATGCCTGGAAACCGTTCAGACTTGTTCGGATTTGTGTTCCTCACGTGTGCCTAAAAGAATGAGGTGATTTGATAAAATACCATGCCCAAAATTATCAACAGTGCCGGCGGGGGGATGGGGAATTAGCCTCGGCTACCATCCTCTTTTGTCCGGTCGTTTTTGTCGAGTGGTTAAGGGATCCTGTGCATCAGATGCATTGCTTCTGGCAATATGGGTTCGAGTCACTTCTGGGGTGTGAGTTTTCAGTTGCATATATGCCTGGAGACCGTTCAGGCTTGCTCATATATATATATATATATATATATATATATATATATATATATATATATATATATATATATATATATATATATATATATATATATATATATATATATATATATATATATATATATATATATAAAATATAGAGTACCATCTTTGGTTGGCTTTGTGAGGACCCTTATTCTCGGAGAAGAGAAAAAAGAAGATTCGATGGAGGCGTTTTGAACCATAGTGCATGCACATAATATATTGCCTTTTTTACCTACTATATATAAAAAACTTTAACTCTCGTCTTGAAATATTAAAATAACGACTACAAAATCTAATGACTTTTCTGTTGTATAAGAATTCAATTATGCCAAATCTTGCCAGTATTAGAATAAATAAAAGCCGCTGTGACCGTGGCTGGTTCAACATAATTATTAAATATTTTGTGGAGTCTTGGCCCGTCACGGCAGGACAAAATCCCACTAAATTGGCTGTGTAGCAGAGTCCTGAGCGCTGTGCATTATTGATGCTGACGACTTTATTCATGCTGACGACTTTATTCATGCTGATGACTTTATTCATGCTGATGACTTTATTCATGCTGACGACTTTATTCATGCTGATGACTTTATTCATGCTGATGACTTTATTCATGCTGACGACTTTATTCATGCTGATGACTTTATTCATGCTGATGACTTTCAGCATCGCTGGACGTGTTTAAAACGCCACGACTCTCCGTTCTGTGTGTGAATTAGGTGCTTCAAAACATTTCTTTTGTCCCAGAGGACCTTCTGCGTGTACAACTGGTTGAGTTAACGAGAGGTATAATAGTGGGAACACAGGATGATTGTTTATGAGGCAAGGAAGGTGGGTGTGGTTGGTAGGGTGGTGGGTGGTGCTTGGAGGGTGGTAAGTCCTTGTGGAAGGGTGCTGGGTGGTGGCAGGTGTGTGGGTGGTGGTAGGTGTGTGGCTGGTGGGTGGGGCTCCAGGGCGGATGGTGGTTATACACTCGTGTTCTAGAGTTGTCACATCATAAAATTTATTTACTAAATTGCCTGAACGTGACCGACTGCACGAATAGAACACGTATCAGCCCGACAACTCAGCGAGCCTCTATATTGTATCGTTATAAACACTGTACACTTTGACGTCAAATTATGATGTATTATCGAAGAGGACAGGTTGGGGTATAAGGGCAAGGATGGTTGCTAATGGCTAATCTCTTGAAATAAGGAGAAACAATTGCATTATTCATGTATGCAAAAACATTAAACATTAAGAACAGTTCCGTTCATAAATAGAGGGATTTAACCATAATTACCTAAGGATACTAACCATAATTACCCAAGAATACTAACATTAATTACCCAAGGATACTTACCATAATGAAAGACTACTAAATCTTAACTGATATACCCATAAGGAACCATTAGTGACTGGTATATCTAAATATACGACACAGAGACCACAAAGGTATAACAGAAGCACAATATCAAAAATAGCCTGATACATCAAGGATAGAATCGCTGGATCAGAGTCGGAGATTGAACCAGCATCTTGGTGAATGCCAGACTCACGCTGATATATCACGCTATTGTGATTTCATTGTGTATTTGCAAGGAGCGAAATGTTGGAGCATTCCACACCTCCTCCAGAGTGCATGCGAGTTATTCGTGAAAACTGGTTGTGGCAACAGGTGGGGGCACATGCTTAGAGGACACAGTAGTGTCACAGCTTGAATAGCTTTTATAGCATGTCATGGCTCGGGGGGTTTTGGAGAGCGCCTGACATTCACCAAGTTGCTGGTTCAATTCCCGCTCTGCTCCAAAGATTTTCTCGTAGCAGAAGCGTTTGTCTCTTAATCATTAATAACAGTTCCGTACATATTTTTAGGTCTAGTGTGTACAATGGTATTTTCGTCCCTTTTTGTCCAGCCTCTTGTACGTTTCCCAGGAAACACAGGTTGTGTACTGGTGCGATTTGTCATTCCATTAGACATGACGTGACACAACCACAAGAGGATATTTGTCCTTTAAAAGTATTAATTTGATGTGTGTCATAGGGCCTATGAACCGCGAGAAGGTAAGTAAGTTCCACCACAATAACGTACTGACCAACGAGCAAGTATACTTCAACTCTGAATATCAAGCAGGACTAAAGTATACACTCTATGTGTATATACACACCGAGAAAGAAGGCACACCTCTCAGTGCATATATCCCTCTTCTTTTAAGTATTGCATTCTGTCTCACCATTAAATCTTTCGAAATAGTACAGCAGTGTTTGGTGCGCCCCTGCAGGGGTTCCCATGATATATGTTTCATGAGTAAAACCAATAACGCCGGTGCTAAGGAATGTATTAAAGGACAATCTCCGATTTTTTTTAATAGATGTGGCCCGCAGCTGTTCTATTATTATGGTGAGAATGTGTTTTGTAAAGTGATAGGTATTTTCCATATATCCAATAAACGAAACCGGGGATTAGGTTTATATATATATATATATATATATATATATATATATATATATATATATATATATATATATATATATATATATATATGTCGTACCTAACAGCCAGAACGCACTTCTCAGCCTACTATGCAAGGCCCGATTTGCCTAATAAGCCAAGTTTTCATGAATTAATATATTTTCTCAAATTTTTTGCTTATGAAATGATAAAGCTACCTATTTCATTATGTATGAGGTCAATTTTTTTTTATTGGAGTTAAAATTGACGTAGATATGTGACCGAACCTAACCAACCCTACCTAACCTAACCTAACCTATCTTTATAGGTTAGGTTAGGTTAGGTAGCCGAAAAAGTTAGGTTAGGTTAGGTTAGGTAGGTTAGGTAGTCGAAAAACAATTAATTCATGAAAACTTGGCTTATTAGGCAAATTGGGCCTTGCATAGTAGGCTGAGAAGTGCATTCTGGCTACTAGGTACGACATATATATATATATATATATATATATATATATATATATATATTTTTAAGAGAATCGTTGTTATATATATTTAAGAGAATCCATAATTATCAAGAACTAATGCGAGGGGAGTGACAATCTGATATTATGCAGTTTAGTTAACAGCTACTGTGGCAATTAGCACATTGCTTTCTTTGTAATGACGTTGTGAGATAGCAGACGTGATGGTGCTCTGTGTCACTGTCATGTTAGGTAACAGGCGGCTGTGTCACTGTGCTAGTGAGAGCACGAGGTCATCGTAAAGCAACCCCCGCTCATCTAATCACCAGTTAAGTGCACCTCGCCGCTCTGTGTCTAGTGTAGGCGCAGGATTCCATGCATATATTACCGAGTGGGAAGCAAGACCGGTTATTAATGGCCGCATCAAGATAGCATTAATTCACTGGTGGACGAGGGAGAGGCCATTACCTTATATTACTTCTCTGCTTATATTATGTATTAGTTACATTGGATCTTGTAGTGATAGTATCATACTTGTGTTCTGGTGCTTAGTGTGTGTGTATATATATATATATATATATATATATATATATATATATATATATATATATATATATATATATATATATATAGTGCTAACAAGCCTGAATGGTCCCCAGGACTATACGCAACTGAAAACTCACACCCCAGAAGTGACTCGAACCCATACTGCCAGGAGCACACTGCTGGCGTACAGGATCCCTTAACCGCTCGACCAACACGACCGGACAAAAGAGGATGGTAGCCGAGGCTGTTTCCATCCCCCCGCCGGCACTCGGTTGGTAACTCTGGGGTGTGAGTTTTCAGTTATATATATAGTGATGGCGGTGATAACACCTGGTTGTTACAACAGGTGCTGGGGGGGGGGGGTTCACAGGCGCATAGAGTAGATCCGTTCTTCACGCAGCAGAGGTAAATAATTAATTATTAAAGCTATAGCTAGTTTAAGAATTCTTGCATGCCCTCAGCTGTGCGGCTAATTATTCCCCAAGGCATGTGATCGTCGGCCGAGGCAAGTATCGTTAACAAATATTAATTCCCTCGAGCAACTTTGATTTTATTGTTCTCCAACTGTTGAACTGCTCTGGGTTTTTGTCATTGAAATTCATAAAAGGATATGTGCCTTTGAGGCAATTGCTGTGAATTACGGGGCTTCATCCCTAGAATTGTGTGGTTTATAACCATGGGTATATAAGGGTTATTGTGTGGTTGTCTCTTGCTGCACGTTATCTTGTGGGTGTCTCAGCCAAAAAACACGAAATTACACTTTGCCAACTTTAAAAACACGACGAAACATACAATACACTGCCGCAGCCATCGTGGAGATACAGGAGATTAGTAAGCTACCATGGACCAATAGGCCCACAAGAGAGGTGCTTCACCTTTACCTCATCCTCGGCTATATATCCGACAACACAAAAAATTGTAACCCACTGGCACTCTTCTGGTTAAAAAAGGTGTCCAGCAGCTGGAGAGCCTCATAAATACTGTCAAGCAGTATCCTTTCATAGCGATAGGAGTCGCATAGGAAGGACTGTAGATTTAATTGTGAGCTCAGCACACAGTATATCCTTTCACGACCAAAGATCACATTAACTCCAAAAATCTACCACTTACCGTGGTAGATTTTGCCCGTGCCACCTTTTGGGTAGCTTAATCTTCATCAATCAATCAACTTGTAACTATACTAACGCTGCCTTTGATAATGTTGACAAGGTTCAGCGAAACGCATGTCTTAGCGCCAGGGTAAATAAAATTGTAAAAGGTACTTTGGCGAGTTAATTTATTGTTCAACTTCCTTCCCAAGTGAAGAAAGACAAAAGAAAAATAGATTCACACACACACACACACACACACACACACACACACACACACACACACACACACACACACACACACACACACACACACACACACACACACACACAGGAGTCATTGCTGTAAACAACCGATGCTCGAAAGGCGGGATCCAAGAGTCAATGCTCGATCCTGCAAGCACATATAGGTGAGTACATATAGGTGAGTACACACACACACACACACACACACACACACACACACACACACACACACACACACACACATATATATATATATATATATATATATATATATATATATATATATATATATATATATAATTTGAAATTACTGGCGCCATTGCTGATAGGCTGTCTATATACTGATATTGATACAATTTTAATAATTATTACAATATTTTTTTCTGTTGATCCGATATAACGGTATAAGAAGTTTCTCTCTCTCTATTGTGAGAGAGAGAGAGAGAGAGAGAGAGAGAGAGAGAGAGAGAGAGAGCTCGGGTAGAGGGAGAGAGAAATATGGGAGTGGGAAAGAGATAATAGACTAGATGATTGTTGGAAAAGAGATGGGGAAGGATGCGTGTTCAAGTAATAGTTAAAACATACAAAACAAAATAATGAGGCATTTTGTCATAACCAAAGAAGATTCCTGAAAATAGTGATGAAGGCAGAGATGAAGAAGAGACCGATGAAGACGGCTTCTTACCAACGTTTTCAATGAGCTCTGAATATCGGTGTTGGAGTGAGGCCGCGATTGTTTACATTTTGGGGGGATGGGAAGGGGGGGGGAGTTCTCATTTGTTAAGAAAACGTCTCCAGTTGACTATCTTCTAAAACAAGCGACAAGCCATTGCTATGTCTCAACATGGAAATTGTTACCCGTGATTCCCCCATTTTTCCACCTCAAATGACGGTAGAATATTTGGAGGTCTTGAGAAATCGATGACAAAAAGTCCTGGCCGGCCTGGTCTTTTTAGCCAGGTTTCCGCAGCTGTCCGATATCGTAATTCAGTTGGCCGCTTTGCTTCAGTGATTAAAGTTTTTCCCTCCTTCCAAGTGAAGGCAGCACTGCCGGCTTTCACATCTTGGGTTTCTATTGACCAGTGTAAGTTTTTTTTCTTAAATGTTGCCTATTCTATGTGCAAGAAAGTTGGATCGCTCAACTTCGGTGGTTTGATAAAATAAATGTTATCTGATTCCTCTCAGATCAGAATTTGAAAGTTAAATGTTTGCGGTACGTCAGGCAGTAATGTGGCTGACTCGAAGTTTTTAGGAATATGAGGATGTTAATTTGTTGACCAGACCACACACTAGAAGTTGAAGGGACGACGACGTTTCGGTCCGTCCTGGACCATTCTCACAATCGACTTGAGAATGGTCCAGGACGGACCGAAACGTCGTCGTCCCTTCAACTTCTAGTGTGTGGTCTGGTCAACATACTTCAGCCACGTTATTGTGACTCATCGCCTGCTGAGGTTGTTAAAGTGTGTGATACGCGCAGGGCGACACACGAAGGCATTTCCAATGATAGCGGAATATCTACTGTGTGGGTCGATCTCCGGCGGCCCATCGACTATTGTTAGTTCTTTGCTGATGTTTGTGGGGGGGGTAATGACGCTCTTATTGGCGGAGGTGTTGAGAGTTGTGAGAGCTGTAGCGTATATGCCAGAGGCTCTTGATGTGTGCTGGCACGGCTGTGTGGTTACAGAGCAGCTCCGAGGGTAGGTAGCGGTAAGACTCGTGCCTTGTGGGTCTTTTGGTCTCTGTGTGTACTCACCTATTTGTATTCACTTATTTGTGTTTGCGGGGGTTGAGCTTTGGCTCTTTGGTCTCGCCTCTCAACCGTCAATCAACTGGTGTACAGATTCCTGAGCCTATTGGGCTCTGTCATATCTACATTTAAAACTGTGTATGGAGTCAGCCTCCGCCACATCACTGCCTAATACATTCCATCTGTTAACTCGTGGAAAAAGTTCTTTCTAGCGTCTCTGTGGCTCATGTGGGTACTCAGTTTCCACCTCTGTCCTCTTGTTCGCGTACCACCAGTGTTGAATAGTTTATCCTTGTCTACCCTGTCAATTTCCCTGAGGATTTTGTAGGTAGTGATCATGTCTCCCCTTACTCTTCTGTCTTCCAGTGTCGTAAGGTGCATTTCCTGCAACCTTTCCTCGTAACGCATGTCTCTTAGTTCTGGAACTAGTTTAATGGCATACCTCTGAACTTTCTCCAGCTTCGACCTGGAGGCCTGGTCAGAGACCGGGCCGCGGGAACGTTGATCCTCGGAAGGTAACGCAAGATAACCGCAAGGTAAGATAGCGAAAATATTGGACACGTCACGACCAAGAAAGGAGGAGAGAGCGGGGATTTTATTGAACAGGTTTTTATAGTGGAAATGTTATTAATTTCTTTTATGAGTTTGATGCCATCTGGGACCAGCATGTGGTGCCATCTGGGGCCAGCATGTGGTGCCATCTGAGGCCAGCATGTGGTGCCATCTGGGGCCAGCATGTGGTGCCATCTGGGGACCAGCATGTGGTGCCATCTGGGGACCAGCATGTGGTGCCATCTGGGGGGCAGCATGTGGTGCCATCTGGGGACCAGCATGTGGTGCCATCTGGGGGCCAGCATGTGGTGCCATCTGGGGCCAGCATGTGGTGCCATCTGGGGGCCAGCATGTGGTGCCATCTGGGGCCAGCATGTGGTGCCATCTGGGGACCAGCATGTGGTGCCATCTGGGACCAGCATGTGGTGCCATCTGGGGGCCAGGCTGGGCATGCGAGAGGTTTTTTAGTGCCAACGAAGGCAGGCTTAATTACTCTGCCCTGACCACTGGCCGGCTGCACTAAATTTTTTTTATATATCCTCAGGGGAAAACACAGCTCCGTTCTTTTGCTAACTTTACAGTTGATTGTAAAGGGTCCGTGCGTCGCTTGGCCCGTGCGTCGCTTGGCCCGTACGTCGCTAGGCCCGTACGTCGCTAGGCCCGTACGTCGCTACGCCCGTACGTCGCTACGCCCGTACGTCGCTACGCCCGTACGTCGCTAGGCCCGTGCGTCGCTTGGCCCGTACACGGGAGTCTATATACCTACCTCCTCGAATATACGTCACCTCGCCGTCAGTCTTGACGCATATCATCACAGCCTGTCATATCAAACAGAAAAAAAGCACACCAGCCGCGCGTAATCCAGCGCTGATTTAACATGTCAATGGACCACAAGCGGGGGGGAACCGAACCGGGGGACAGAAATCATTGAAGCAACTCGACGACACGCCAACCCTGATTTAAAGGCTGCGGGGCTGAAATGTGTCGTTTAGACACAAACAAAAATTGTTGAGCGTTTGCAACGAGACATAAATATCTTACCCAAGAGCCACGTGTTGCAGACTCTGATTGACGGGCGTTGCATCTGCATCATTATTTTCCTGCTCCAGCGTCATTATATCTGGTTATGCATCATTATAACTGCTCCAGCATCGTTATACCTGTTCCTGTATCATTATACCTGCTCCTGTATCATTATACCTGCTCCTGCATTATTATACCTGATCGTGTGTCATTATACCTGCTCCTGAATCATTATACCTGCTCCTGCATCATTATAACTGATCCTGCATCATTATACCTGCTCCTGCATCATTATAACTGATCCTACATCATTATACCTGCTCCTGCATCATTATACCTGCTCCTGCATCATTATAACTGATCCTACATCATTATACCTGCTCGTGTGTCATTATATATGCCCTTGTTTCGTTATACCTGCTCCTGCATAATTATATATGCTTCTGCATCATTATATCTGCTAATACGTCATTATACCTGCTCTTGCGTCATTATATCTAACATTGCGTCATTATATTTGCTTCGTCGTTATCCGTTAAAAAGGTGACCCGTTAAAAAGAGTTATAGTACCGAAATGTTGTCGTTTTCTATGAATCGGCCTCGACGAGGTTAGGTTAGGTGGGTTGCTTGGGTACTTACAATACCAAAATATAAGGTACCCACGTGAAACGTTAACAGCTTTCAACCCCAGTTGTAATGCCGGGGTTCCAGGCTGTAATGCCGGGGTTCCAAGCTGTAATGCTGGGGTTCCAAGTTGTAATGCCGGGGTTCCAAGCTGTAATGCTGGGGTTCCACGCTGTAATGCTGGGGTTCCAGGCTGTAGTGCTGGGGTTCCAGGCTGTAGTGCTGGGGTTCCAGGCTGTAATGCTGGGGTTCCAAGCTGTAATGCTGGGGTTCCAGGCTGTAGTGCTGGGGTTCCAAGCTGTAGTGCTGGGGTTCCAAGCTGTAGTGCTGGGGTTCCACGCTGTAGTGCTGGGGTTCCACGCTGTAGTGCTGGGGTTCCACGCTGTAGTGCTGGGGTTCCAGGCTGTAGTGCTGGGGTTCCACGCTGTAGTGCTGGGGTTCCAGGCTGTAATGCCGGGGTTCCAAGCTGTTATGCTGGGGTTCCAGGCTGTAATGCTGTATTTACACACAAACTTTTAAATATGTTAGCTTGTCTGGTTCAAGTAAATTATATATTTACAATTAATTATTCTGCTGTTTGACTCTTCAATGTTGATACTGTTTATATATTAAGTTCGTCCTCATAAACAAAGGCCATAGTCCATTCCATGCACCAGCCAAACCCCCCCTGTTTATAAATGAAAAACGGTTTACAGACAACCCGTCCTCGACTCAAGTTCATTCCATCTAGCGGTCGACCCCCACAGACTCATTCAAAAAAATTTACATGTTCATTCAAAATCGGATTTTTCTCAAATATAAATTAATAATATAATAGCATATTGTGAATATATAGGCACAGGTTAGGTTAGGTTTTTAGGTTCTATTGGCAATTATTTGTATTTGTAGTACGTGGGTGAAGCATTTACTGCGTTGTGGTTCGAACACAATTCGTCAGTGAAGCACTTTTTCCGGAAGTGTTCGAACGAAATCAATTGTGAGTCGTGTTTAAACCGTTTTTCATTCATAAACAGGGGGTTTGGTGGGTGAATTTAATGGACAATGGTCTTTATGTGGACGGGCTGGATAACTGAGTCAATTTGGGGTTGACCGCTGGATGGAATGGACTTGGTCTGAGGACGTGTTGCTATATTGGTGCGAGCTTTACTTTTACGTGTAAAATTGAATATTAACAGGATGTGAGGATGGTAATGCCGTACAGTGTAGCTGGATATATGGTGGTATAACTCTCACTGGATGGGTATAATTGTGTGGTTGTATACCCAGGGAGTATACCCAGCCAGAGTCACCCAGGGCAACACGACCTGGGTGGTGGAATGGTCGTTATGTGGGAGTCGTTAAGAGTTCTCTACCAGCCTTACCCACCCGCCGCCTCTCTCTCGCTCTCTCTCGCTCTTTGGCTCTCTCTCTCTCTCTCTCTCTCTCTCTCTCTCTCTCTCTCTCTCTCTCTCTCTCTCTCTCTCTCTCTCTCTCTCTCTCTGGCTCTCGTCCTCTCTCTCTGGCTCTCCCTCTCTGGCTCTCTGTCTCTGTCTGTCTGTCTGTCTGTCTCTCTCTCTCTCTCTCTCTCTCTCTCTCTCTCTCTCTCTCTCTCTCTCTCTCTCTCTCTCTCTCTCTCTCTCTCTCTCTCTCTCTCTCTCTCTCTCGAGTGCCTCCTTCAGCAAATTAAATTTTCCGTCACAAGTTAGGTTGATGGGGCTGGTCCTGGAGTGGGCCTGCGGCGGCAGACTTGCTGGAGTGTAAGATAGCGACCAATTTCAGCAGGTTTAGGTGGCCGGCCCGCGCAGACCTCATCAGGCCCATTTATAGCCGGAACATTTCCCTATTTTGCTGCTTGCCACGTGCCTCTTTTGTTTTGTAATGGATGGTGGATGTTTATAGAGGTCATTTGTTTTTTGTTGAGGTGTAATGTAGTTGATTGTCTTTGTCTTTCGCTTCCTGATCGTTACTGGCGTGTAATTCACCTTTCTTGAAGGGGGATGGGATGGGGTTGTTCTGTTGATGAGGGCGGTGGATGGGGGTTGAGTACGTGCATGCGTGCGTGCGCCTGTGTGGGGGTTTGAGTGCGGAGGATGCATATATATATATATATATATACACTTCCTAACAGTGTGTGGGAAGTTGAGTGCACTAGCCCGTTAATATCGTGAACATTCTCCCTAGTTCACAACCAATTACCTCATATTTATGTTTGGAATTTATTTTTGGAATTTATTTTTGGAATTTATTTTTGGAATTTATTTTTGGAATTTATTTTTGGAATTTATTTATTCAGGAATTTTTTCCTCGCCCTGCAGCTGGCACCGGACTACCCTGCAGCCATCCGGCTCGACACCCACAAGGTCAGTACACACAAACACTCCTGATATTACACACTGAAATCACAATAGCGTGATGCATCAAATGAACAAATTTACAAGGGCATCGCCTGGGATCCTCTCGGACGTAGATTCGAACCCTCGTCACGGCACTTGTGGATTTGTTCACTCCTGATATTATCCACCGAGAGACCAATCGTTGTGCTGGAAGACATGAGCATAAAGTATTAACCAGGTAAGGTAAATAGTTTCTTAAAAAAAACAAATGTTAATGCAGTATTTTCAACATTTTTTTTCCTTACAAAGAGGCATTTGAGTTTAAAAAAAATTGACTCATAATCTATTCCAGCATTTTTCGAACAGTTGCTAGTAGAAATGATTATGATATTGAATACCTTGACGTTAGTTAGACCATTAATACTGTGTTTCGTGAGAACATTCACTTGAAAGGTATAGAGAAGCGGCCGGGATATTTCGCGGGTAAGGATGATATCCTTAGATGAATTTAAATTAAACGTAGCAAACATGGAGTTGATATGTCCCTCAGTGGGACATCAGGGCTCTGTCCTGGGACCTCAGTTATTAACCATATACATATATATATATATATATATATATATATATATATATATATATATATATATATATATATATATATATATATATATATATATATATAGATATGCGAACAAGCCTGAATGGTCCCCAGGACAATATGCAACTGAAAACTCACACCCCAGAAGTGACTCGAACCCATACTCCCAGAAGCAACGCAACTGGTATGTACAAGACGCCTAGACGTGAGTTTTCAGTTATATATATATATATATATATATATATATATATATATATATATATATATATCCACGATTAAGACCAGACTGTAGATCAACATGGACAATTTTGCAGACGACATAATATTAGGGCGGGGAAGGCGTTCAGACGGACACACAAAAATCGATACGAGACTTATTTAGACAGTCTTATAACAAACAATATTGAATGTGTAGTTATCCCATTATTCCCTTCCATGTACCTGGGAGTTTGGGTGGCAGGGAAATGGTTGCTTTCAGGGGAATGTTTTGCATCGTTATGGGCATAGAGGGGGTGAAGGGGGTGGGAGGGGGGAGAGAGGGGGAGAATAGCCAGCGGGCCGGATAGAGCCATATCCGGCTCCAACAATAAACCATCACTCATACTATCAACGTTTGCCACTATATCCGGCCTGTGCCCCGAGAAATGGTCTACACTAGCTCCTGTATGCCAGCCCGAGCCCCCACAAGTCAAGCCTGGCTTCGAGCCGGGCTTGGGGAGAAGAAGAACTCCCAGAACCATATCAAGCAGGTATCAAGCAGGTACCAAGCAGGTACCAAGCAGGTATCAAGCAGGTATCAAGCAGGTGCCACACGCCCGTCACTACTAACTGGGAGCCAGGATTTATCAAACATTTGCACAACACCTGCGAAACCTGTACATCTTTACTCAATTGTTTGTTAAATAGGTTATAAGCTCCGAAGCACTAAGGTATTATTTATAATAATAATAACCTTGGGTTGTCAAGTTTCGAGGCTCGTAATCGGTGTAATATATGGTAACAAAGCTGCACAGGTTTCGTAATTGATGTGTTAATTCTTAATGAATGCTGGACCATGTCCCTCCCAGCTCAGCCTCCACACACAGCTCTCACAACTGGTTGTGATCTTCAAAATAACATAATAACATGGTATAACATTCCCTCCCAAGACCTCTCGTTCCCCCTCCCATGACCTCTCTCCTCCCCCTTCCCCCCACCGTTACTCCACATCCCCCACCACCACACCTGCCAGCCACACCCCCACCCTGGCCAGCAAGGGTGGGGGTGTGGCTGGCAGGTGTGTGGGTGACCGCCTCAGGGAAATAAGGGAAAGATCCAGCCAAAAAAGATGAGTGTCTCCCTTGCTCCTCTGGGAATATTCCCCCACACTTTTCTGCCCTCCATGTAGTCTTATTTTTAGTGGCACAGTCTTTATTTTATGTATACTGTGGCGTCTCGTGAGTCGTTTATGTATACTGTGGCGTCTCGTGAGTCCTGTATGTATACTGTGGCGTCTCGTGAGTCCTGTATGTATATTGTGGCGTCTCACAGGTCCTGTATGAATACTGGTGTGTCTCGTGAGTCGTTTATGTATACTGTGGCGTCTCGTGAGTCGTTGATGTATACTGTGGCGTCTCGTGAATCCTGTATGTATGTATACTGTGGCGTCTCGTAAGTCATGTATGTATACTGTGGTGTCTCGTGAGTCCTGTATGTATACTGTGGTGTCTTGTGAGTCCTTTATGTATACTGTGGTGTCTCGTGAATCCTGTATGTATACTGTGGTGTCTCGTGAGTCTTTTATGTATACTGTGGTGTCTCGTGAGTCCTTTATGTATACTGTGGTGTCTCACAAGTCCTGTATGTATATTGTGGCGTCTCGTAAGTCCTGTATGTATACTGTGGTAAATCTCCTCGTAAGACAGGAAGAGGGAGTAATAATAATAATAAAATAAATTAATGATTTTAATTTTATTGATGTTCATTTGTATATCGATGATAATATTAATAATACTTGAAAATAATAAAAATAATTAGTACAAGAGAAGAGGTGTCAGGGATCAAGATAGTGCCACACTGGTGCGAGAGAAGAGGTCAGGGGTCAAGATAGTGCCACACTGGTGCGAGAGAAGAGGTCAGGGGTCAAGATAGTGCCACACTGGTGCGAGAGAAGAGGTCAGGGATCAAGATAGTGCCACACTGGTGCGAGAGAAGAGGTCAGGGGTCAAGATAGTGCCACACTGGTGCGAGAGAAGAGGTCAGGGGTCAAGATAGTGCCACACTGGTGCGAGAGAAGAGGTCAGGGATCAAGATAGTGCCACACTGGTGCGAGAGAAGAGGTCAGGGGTCAAGATAGTGCCACACTGGTGCGAGAGAAGAGGTCGTGGGTCAAGATAGTGCCACACTGGTGCGAGAGAAGAGGTCAGGGGTCAAGATAGTGCCACACTGGTGCGAGAGAAGAGGTCAGGGGTCAAGATAGTGCCACACTGGTGCGAGAGAAGAGGTCAGGGATCAAGATAGTGCCACACTGGTGCGAGAGAAGAGGTCAGGGGTCAAGATAGTGCCACACTGGTGCGAGAGAAGAGGTCAGGGGTCAAGATAGTGCCACACTGGTGCGAGAGAAGAGGTCAGGGATCAAGATAGTGCCACACTGGTGCGAGAGAAGAGGTCAGGGGTCAAGATAGTGCCACACTGGTGCGAGAGAAGAGGTCGTGGGTCAAGATAGTGCCACACTGGTGCGAGAGAAGAGGTCAGGGGTCAAGATAGTGCCACACTGGTGCGAGAGAAGAGGTCGTGGGTCAAGATAGTGCCACACTGGTGCGAGAGAAGAGGTCAGGGGTCAAGATAGTGCCACACTGGTGCGAGAGAAGAGGTCAGGGGTCAAGATAGTGCCACACTGGTGCGAGAGAAGAGGTCAGGGATCAAGATAGTGCCACACTGGTGCGAGAGAAGAGGTCAGGGGTCAAGATAGTGCCACACTGGTGCGAGAGAAGAGGTCAGGGGTCAAGATAGTGCCACACTGGTGCGAGAGAAGAGGTCAGGGATCAAGATAGTGCCACACTGGTGCGAGAGAAGAGGTCAGGGGTCAAGATAGTGCCACACTGGTGCGAGAGAAGAGGTCGTGGGTCAAGATAGTGCCACACTGGTGCGAGAGAAGAGGTCGTGGGTCAAGATAGTGCCACACTGGTGCGAGAGAAGAGGTCAGGGGTCAAGATAGTGCCACACTGGTGCGAGAGAAGAGGTCGTGGGTCAAGATAGTGCCACACTGGTGCGAGAGAAGAGGTCAGGGGTCAAGATAGTGCCACACTGGTGCGAGAGAAGAGGTCAGGGGTCAAGATAGTGCCACACTGGTGCGAGAGAAGAGGTCAGGGGTCAAGATAATGCCACACTGGTGCGAGAGAAGAGGTCAGGGGTCAAGATAGTGCCACACTGGTGCGAGAGAAGAGGTCAGGGATCAAGATAGTGCCACACTGGTGCGAGAGAAGAGGTCAGGGGTCAAGATAGTGCCACACTGGTGCGAGAGAAGAGGTCAGGGGTCAAGATAATGCCACACTGGTGCGAGAGAAGAGGTCAGGGGTCAAGATAGTGCCACACTGGTGCATGAACGTAAGCTAGTTACGTGCGCAATGTTAACTTGTGGCCTCCTCATTGCATTGTTTCTTAGTTAACATCTAAATCTTAGTTATGGAGGTGCCGTGGGAGGCAGACCGGCTCCTGTGCTGGCATGGTGTCTGTACTTCTCGTGATCTCGACTTGACAGTAATTTTTCACGGGACACCACGAGCGTAGCTCTCATCCTGTAACTACACTTAGGTAATTACACACACACACACACACACACACACACACACACACACACACACACACACACACACACACACACACACACACACACACACACACACAGCTATACCGTAGGTTTTCGGTGCATATATAGTGAAAGTATATTTTAGTCCTACACTATGGACAATACTCGAGTGTTGTTGCTGGTCTGTCAGTAAGGTGTTGTGGTGGGCATAATAGCCCTTCCCTGCTGGTTGAAGGTCCTGAAGCACTAGAGCAAACCCAGGCACGAGGAGGGACGACCCTCCTACACACACACGAAGCGATCCTGGTCGTGGGGGTCTCTGACTCTCCTGTAGATGTATAGTCGAATCCTGTATGTTTTCCCACGGACATATCACCTAAGTTGCACAGTTTGGGAGGTGCTTCTATCTGCTCATACAAGCGACTTCGGAACTTTTTCAATCCGCGTGTAGTTGACTTTGGACCGACGCGCATGCTTCACAAAGTAAAAACATAAGAAGATAGGCGCATTTCAGTCAGAACTTGCGTTGTGCATCTTCCTGAATGTTCACCTTTACTTACGATGGTGAGTATAGATAAATAGGTGCCACCTCGGGGCTCAGACAATGCCAACCTCAGAAATCAGTGTGGCACTGTTTACCTTGTGTTATATGCAGTACTTCAGCTGTATCAAAGGAAGATGAGCCGCCATGCTACCTCTGGACCAAACGCCCGACGAGACATTATCTGTCCCTCCTATTGAACTATTCTACCGGAACTTCTTTCCAACGGCTTCACAAAACGGAAGAAAGAGTCCTGAACGACATTACCAACAGAAACGGGACCCCTTCCGGCACGAGCCAAAAAGAATAATTTAATAATATAAGAGCAATAAGACCGCCAACTTGTTCATGAAGAACTCTCCCGACACCGAACGAAACGCCATGGGAGACGAATATCGTCAAAGGCCTTCAGAAGCCCACTTGCGGACCATCAGCCCCAACGATCTTAGTATATATGCCATCAGGATACCCAGGTGCATGGGAAATAGGCTAACAGGTTCCAGAAGATGAGAGGAAATGTCAGCACTGTGGATAAATGTTCGACAGGCTACTGGTACATTATCTAACACAGTGCATAGTTACAAACTCAATAAGATTTCAGCTTAGATTCAACACAGCAGAAGAAGTTGTTAAACACTCAATTATTAATCAAAATTAAAGTACCGTAATTTTAAACGTTTGCCATGCCTCTGACTCGATAGCTTAGGGGGGGTTCGTTCGTTTTAAGGGAAGGCAAAAGAACTTCATATTTGACAGAGCAGCGAATGGAGAGACGGTATTAGAGATGCAATAGTCCTGTCCAACTCTCGCGCCGTCAAACCGCGTTGCCGAGTCTCCAATTCCACTCCCTGTAAACTAGTTTCTTTACCACACGCTGTGCCAACAACACGGGAGACATCGCGCCTGTTTATTTTGCTCAGAATCTAAATAAGGATTGGTTGAAAATGGTGACGCGTGTCTTGTGTGTTTCCCACGTCACAAAGCTGGGTGAGGAACCCGTTTATCTGTTGGCGCCAGTCTTGCTCGCCTCTTGTGTTGATTTACGTTCCAGGCAGCAGTGAACGCGTTTGCTGTTTTTTTTTTATGTCGGTTCATCTGAACTTCACATGTTTTGACTAGGTGTTAATATTATGTGAAATTTCCACTAATAATAATGTTATTGATTGTGTTGATTGAATCTATATAAATATAAATGGAAATGTTCGTTTGTGCATAGCCGCTAATCTCCGAAAGTTCTTCATTGATTGCTTTGAAATTTTCACACAATGTTCCATTCGCATCCGAGCAGGTTTATATATACATACTATATAGATGTCACGTCTGGGACGGTATAAAAAAAAAAACATTCTTTTTCTGAAAAACTGTATTTTTCATCTTTTTTCATGTGAGGGAAATCTTCGAAACCTCTTTACCGATTGCTTTGCAATTTTGACAGAACGGTTACATTCGGAATAGGCGCGTCTTTTTATATATCTACTATATACATGCCTCACCTGTGAAAGGGAGAAAACATGTTTTTTTTTTAAACAGTGCTATCTGTTGGACGTAAGAGCAACACACGCTGTAATCTCCGAAAGTTCTTCACCGATTGCTTTAAAATTTTGACACAACGTTGCATTCAAATAGGCGCGTGTTTTTATATACCTACTATATAGATGCCACCCCTCTGGCAGGTAATTTATATAGATAGTAGTGGTCAATGAATCTTTCGCACAAAATACATATTTACAAAAAATGCTTAAAAATACAAAACACAGCCACACACGTGATGGCTGTGAACCCATGATATTAGAGATCAACCCGTTCTCGCAAATTTAATAAGTCAATATTGACTTATTAAATATGTGCATAGGTGACATACTTAACATAATAGTTTCTCTTGAAAAGCTTCATAGAAAACACCGACCTTACCTAACCTACTTAGTATGTTAAGATAAGCATCTTATTGCTTCGTAATTACAATTATTACCTAACCTATACCTATAATAGGTTAAGTAACAATTGTAATTACGAAGCTATAAGATGCTTATTTTAACATACTAAGTAGATAAGGTAAGGTCGATGTTTTCTATGAAGCTTTTCAAGGGAAACTATTATGTTTAGTATGTCACCTATGCACATACTTAATAAGTCAATATTGACTTATTAAATTTGCGAGAACGGGTTGAAGCAGGTTGAGTATAAATAAATTTGGTGTGAATACGTTTGTGTGTATATAAAAGAAAGCTGCCTCGTAGGGGCTAGTATAGGCCTTCTGTAGTGTCCTTCATTCTTGTTTTTATTATGTGTAAAATGTTGGGTAAATATGCCATGGACATTTTCATACATATTCTGATTACTAGACCCCATGTATAAGTTCCTTCTGAGTGTATATACATTGTTCCCGTTGGTTTTCTACACAGCATGGAAGCAACGTCTTGAGATGGAGACGGTATAATGGTTTTTATATTTCCTTTGGCGGATTTAATGAAGTTTTGATTTATAGCCAATTAGCAAGTTTTGGGTCTTCATACCACTTGTCGAACTTAGGAGATTCACAGAAGATTTTTTTGAAGGGGTACTTAATTCTGGCGGTAAATGGCCGAGTCCCTCACGCTGGTCGCTGCTTTGGACCTTTCATTAAAGTTTTTCTGTCATCAGTGGAAAGTTCGTCCTGATAGGCTTTCATTAGGCCTCTCTCGCCACCATTAGTCCAATCGTAGGGAACGAGGAATAATTTTATATTTTGATATATATACACCCATACATACTAGAAGGGGTACCCGGCGCTTGCTCGGGTCTATGTGGTCAGTGTCTCCCCCTCCCCAATCTCCCTTTCCCATCCCTTGACCCCCCCCCCCTCTCTGCCCCTTCCATCTTCTCCCATCTCTACTACTTTATCATCAATCTATAACTTCACACAGTCGTTTTATAAACACGTATTCCATAAGTCTAAGAAAATAGACTAAGAAAGAAAATAAGTCTAAGAAAATAGACTAAGAATAGACTAAGAAAATAGGCATAAGTCTAAGAAAATGAGAACCAAATCGCCAAAGTTTTGTTAGTTTAAATTATACATATTATGAATAATTTTGTTATAATTTTGGCAAGATCAGCACGTAAATTTTCCTATATTAAAAATTAGTAATAATTCAGAGTAGGGAGATAATGCAACCTGTCCTAAATAAGAACGTCGCTTTTCGCACGTATGCGTTACTTAAGGCCAAAAATTGTACTTGAAAATGCAGGCGGCTGGCGAAAGTGACTTGCTGTCCCGTTTTCTGTTTTGGGTCCTCTGGTAGGTTAGGAGACGACATTTCATATTGACCGTTTTCTTTGACGTTGGGAAACCTTAGGAGGACGGGCTGGATAATGGTATTGTGAGATATACTATGGCGATGGTATCCTATTTTCTTTTACACCAACACAATTTTATCCATGTTGGGCATGTACCAAATAGTAATTACTGTAAAAAATGGGTGAAGCTGACTCCAAATATCTCGCCTCTCTCTCTCTCTCTCTCTCTCTCTCTCTCTCTCACTCTCTCTCTCTCTCCAAGACATTTTCGTTTGATAGTTTACACTATTATACCGCGAAGGAATATTTTACGATCTAATTAACATTCTTCTAATTAGACTTAAGCTTTCAAAAGTTTTGCTAATGACTAGTATAATTCCAGACCTTGTTTGTGCTTCTCCTCTTTATAGCTTCACAATGTTTATGTTTACATTTCCCTCACGACACAGAGGGCTGAGATGCTCGCGTGCCTCCCTGCATGACATACACCTATATAATAATCACTGGACTGATAATACATCTTCTATAGCCAGTCTGAAGGTTTGGAGGATTCCATCTCACAGGTCACCGTCTCACAGGTCACCGTCTCACAGGTCACCGTCTCACAGGTCACCGTTTCACAGGTCACCGTTTCACAGGTCACCGTCTCACAGGTCACCGTCTCACAGGTCACCGTCTCACAGGTCACCGTCTCACAGGCGTTTTATCGGAAAATAATTCAATACGTTCGCTGACTGGACAGGAAAAGAAGTGCGTTGTTTACATAAATGTCCGCCATGTCGATGTTGTTGTTGTCCAAGATTCGCTACTCGGAACAAAAAGTTCCAAGCAGCACGGGCTATGGTGAGCCCGTAGCCATGTTGATGGCAGACAAACCACAGAGCATAACATTACACTATACAACATTGGTGATATTCATGACATGGCATCAAATTCATAACCATTTGGCGAAGCTGTAGTCATCCGTTGGTGTGTTGTGTGGACATTTAAGACATTAGGCAGCTGGAGAGACAATTGGTTCAAACCAATGATTAGCTTTGACTCCATAGCTTTTATTAGCTTTTTGGAGTTACAGTAAAGACCCGTGTCTCGTTTTTTATGGTATTAGCCTTTGATAGTTAATTGAAGTTTCTTTATAAAACAAGACTGTTTAGCACCCAGGGAGCGAACGTTCAGAGAGAGTGGGTCTTTGAAGGGGAAGTATTGTAGGTCTACTGGCTAAGTGTGGAGGTTGTGCCTTGTAAAACACATGGAGAATGGACAAAAGCCGAATGCATGCTAGGGAAATTTAGAGTAGATTGAGATGACGAGGATCCACCCTTGTGTATTTGTTCATTTGATGCATCACGTTAGTGTGATCTCTGTGTGTGAGTTTTTTGTTTGTTTGGGTGTCGAGAAGTACGAGAGTAGAGCAGTGTGAGAGGGATGGAGTAGGAGGAAGTGGGGCAGCGAGCCAGGGAGGAGTCTTGAAGGAAAAAATAACAGGCTTTGGGCCGCGCGCGTCCACCCTCCGAATTTTATATAACCAAGTTGTGTAATGGTTGTGGGAGGGGCGAGTGATTGGGAGAGTCTCTCTCTCTCTCTCTCTCTCGCTCTCTCTCTCTCTCTATCTATCTCGCTCTGTCTGTCTCTCTCTCTCTCTCTCCCCCTCTCTCTCTCTCTCTCTCTCTCTCTCTCTCTCTCTCTCTCTCTCTCTCTCTCTCTCTCTCTCTCTCTCTCTCTCTCTCTCTCTCTCTCTCTCTCTCTCTCTCTCTCTCTCTCTCTCTCTCTCTCTCTTCTCTCTCTCTCTCTCTCTCTCTCCAGCCAGTGTTTTCGTCTCATATCCAACACCTGGTTTCTCTTCCGTATCTTTATAGTCAAGAAGTTATTGCTTGGTGCTGTGTTTAGTTCATTAAATAGTCCGGCTTCTGTGTTTAAAGTGACAAATGTTTGTTTGCGAGGAGTAAGTGAGATGTGTGTCATATCTCTTTTACCAGTATATCTCGTAAGTGATACACACACACACACACACACACACTCTCACACACACACACACACACACACACACACACACACTCACACACACACACACACACACACACACACACACACACACACACACACACACACACACACACTCACACACACACACACACACACACACACACACACACACACTCTCACACACACACACACACACACACACACACACACACACACACACACACACACACACACACACACACACACACACTCTCACACACACACACACACCACACACACACACACACACACACACACACACACACACACACTCAC